>NC_072732.1:136817909-137151854 GCF_026930045.1 Uloborus diversus
CAGTGTTGGTTTTGAAGCAAAAGAGGACATTCCTCCGAATTTCTTTCCATTGATATGGAAAATTTATGAACCTTGATTTCATAATTGTAACTCCTAAAAAGACGAAAAAATTGAATCAGACACTAAGTTGAGATAGAAAATCTCACTACGTGAAAACCGAAATGGACTACAAGAAAATTGCAGCCATGCTGATTCTGTTAGGAATAATGAAGAATTTCGTGAAAGCTGTCAACAAAGACAATTTTCCAACACCTTAAAGGAGAATTTCCAAGATATATTGAAGTTAAGGTTAAAAAGAGAATTTTTAACGGCCCTTCAAATACGAGCAATTATGAAAATCTGTGTTTTTGAAGAAAAAAAATGCGAGGGAAGAAAAAAACACATAGACAGCCTTTAAGGGTAGATTTTAAGTATTTCTAAGCAGCAGAGAAGGGGAGAACTAAAAACAGTTGGTCAAACAATGCGTGCGGAAGTTCTGTGACCATTGATTGATGAATGATGTGTCTCTGAAACTCTATTTTGTCCACTTCTTCTAGGATAGTTTGTTTTAAAAACTAATGCTTTGAGCAGTGAGCATTAGGAAAGCAGATATCAGGGTCATTGGACTGAGTTAATACTCACCAAATGCTGCTGAACTATTACAAGAAATGGTCCTTCATTGACGCACAAAAAGCAATCGAAAATGAAGTGTTTACAGCAATGAGCCAAAAGCAAAAGTTTTTCCAAAAAATAAGCATCTTCTTTACTAATAATAAAGCAGAAAGTATCTCTGTCCGGAGGATGTCTGTAGGATATCTGTAGGATGTCTGTGACGCGCATAGCGCCTAAACCGTTCGGCCGATTTTCATGAAATTTGGCACAAAGTTAGTATGTAGCATGGGGATGTGCACCTCGAAGCGATTTTTCGAAAATTCGATGTGGTTTTTTTATTCAAATTTTAAGAAAAAAAAACTATCATAAATTACGAAATTATCATAACGTGGAATCGTACCATGGGCGCAAGCCAATGGGTGAGATACGAAATTATCATAACGTGGAATTGTAACGTCGGTACAAGCCAATTGTCGAGAAAATTCACCATACATTATTTGTAAATATATACAAGCGAACCAAAAGACCTTTAATTTTTCTATTACGGCGAAGCCGTGCGGGTGCCACTAGTTATTAATAATAAAGCTGAAAGTCTGTCAGGATCTCTGTGACGCGCATAGCGCCTAGACCGTTGGGGCGATTTTCATGAAATTTGGCACAAAGTTAGTTTGTAGCATGGGGGTGTGCATCTCGAAGCGATTTTTCGAAAATTCAATGTGGTTCTTTTTCTGTTCCAATTTTAAGAAAAAACTATGATAAATTACGAAATTATCATAACGTGGAACCGTAACATGGGCACAAGCCAATTGGCGAGATACGAAATTATCATAACGTGGAACTGTAACGTGGGTACAAGCCAATTGGCGAGAAAATTCACCATACATTATTTGTAGATATACAGGCGAACTAAAAGACCTTTAATTTTTCTATTACGGGCAAAGCCGTGCGGATGCCACTAGTAGTTTAATAAAACAGGAATTATTTAACAATATTTATTGCATAGCGTTTTTTCCCCCTTCTTCATATTACCTTTAAATCAATGTGTGGTTGCTGAGCATCTCTCTTCAGTGGTATTTTATGCATCTTGAAAACCAGAGCTAAATAAAAATAAATCCACTACCATATTCATTTTTCTAGACCCAAAATTAGTAAGAACTATTTAAAACAAGGATGCAGACAAAAAGTTCTTTTTTGTTGACTAGTGTTATTTATGAATCTTGATTTCATAACTATAACAAAGAGAAAGGACTATTACAGAATGAAAGCTTCGCTGCAGTGAGACGCTCCTGCGCAGAAACGTTTTTTACAGGGCTGATTTGGAAGCAAAGGTGGAAATTTCTGCGAGTTTCTTTTCATGGAGTTAGATTATTTATAAATCTTGATATCATATTTGCAACAAAGAGGAAGCTAAATTCCCTCCCAAAAAGACGAAAAAATTGAATTTGTTTTTGATAAATTATATATTTTGCCATAAAGGTATACAGCCGGGTTTTGAACCATTGTTTTATGTACTTATTTTTATTTTCTTCATTCATTACTTATTTACTTTTTGAAACTTTTTTTTTTCCATTTTAGTATCTAAAAATGAAAAAATTCCTTAATATTTATTATAAGTTTAATTTCGTCCGTATGTTCTGGAATTGACATCGGAGCACAGCAGTGCCGAATTCGAAAATGAAAGTTTCGCTGCAGTAAGACAGTCACTGCGCAGAAACGCGTTTTACAGTGTTGGTTTTGAAGCAAAGGAGGATTCCAGCGCGTTTATTTTCTTTGCGTTGGAAAATTTATGAATCTTAATTTCATAACTGTAACTCCCGAAAGAACGAAAGACTTGAATTTATTTTTGATAAATTATATATTTTGCTATAAAGGTTTACAGCCGGGTTTTGAACCATTGTTTTATGTACTTATTTTTATTTTCTTCATTCATTACATATTTACTTTTTGAAACTTTTTTTTTCCATTTTAGTATCTAAAAATGAAAAAATTCCTTAATATTTATTATAAGTTTAAATTCGTCCGTATGTTCTGGAATTGACATCGGAACACAGCAGTGCCGAATTCGAAAATGAAAGCTTCGCTGCAGTAAGACAGTCACTGCGCAGAAACGCGTTTTACAGTGTTGGTTTTGAAGCAAAAGAGGACATTCCTCCGAATTTCTTTCCATTGATTTAGAAAATTTATGAACCTTGATTTCATAATTGTAACTCCTAAAAAGACGAAAAAATTGAATTTATATATTTTGCCATAAAGGTTTACAGTCGGGTTTTGAACCATTCTTTTATTTACTTATTTTTATTTTCTTCATTCATTACTTATTTACTTTTTGAAACTTTTTTTTTCCATTTTAGTATCTAAAAATGAAAAAATTCCTTAATATTTATTATAAGTTTAAATTCGTCCGTATTGTTAAACTGTGAGCTTTTAAAAGTGCTCAGCTTATTAACTTTAAGTGGAAGCTCAACCAGGACGTATGATACTTCTTGAAAAAACATATTTATCTTGTGCAACATCATGAAGAGCCAAATTTAAAAAAGTAACTTGTTTATTATGGCTATGATATATACAATGACATGTCAAAGGAAATGTTGAGAATACGCTCTTTGCAATATTAAGTAACTCATAATACTTTAAATGACTTCTGAATCTAACATTCTAAGTCAAAGTATGAAACGTTAAACATACTGACCTATGATATTCATATCAAGAGCAGTAAGCCGAAACTATCGGCAAAAACGGACAGACTCGACTGAGCTGCCGAAAGAAACAACCAAGTCTGACTTGGGTTGAAATTGAAAGAGAAGAGCATGAAGCAAAGTGCCGGGAGCTTAAATGCTACCGGCAATTTGCATATTCTGCCGACGCGATCTTGTTGCAAGAAGGAATGAACGAATGAAAAAAACCTAATGCAAATTAAGGTTGCCAACACTTTTGGAAAATAATTTACTTCCTTTCGTAACAATGGCCCGCCTCTTGCAATCAAGATCGTATCAGAACATTATGCAATAAAAATAATTTAAATTGAAATATTTCATTTCAGCATCTTGACTTGAAATTCTGGCACTGCAAAAATTAAGTCCATAGAACAGCATTTTTTTTTTTTTTTCAAAAAATCAAACGAGTTGATGAGTTGATCTGTTGACCCGCATCGGCTCCAGCGAACTTTGAAGGATCAAGAGGACATCAATATTATATTGGGAATGACAACATCAAAAGTCCTACTCGTGCTGTTGCGTTTAAACGCTCCAGAATTTCCAGATACATGAAAACAAATGACAACAGTCAATAACATAATATGAACATTTTTACAAAAAAATTTGCCAAAGTACACATGGAAATGTAATTGGACTTCGCATTTTTTTTTTTTTTCATTTTAAAAAATTTCTTATGAAAAAGTTTAATTTAATTTTGTTCAAAGGTTTTGTAAAAATATCCGCGAAATTTTGTTTTGTATTCACATAATTTAAATCAAACAAATTTTCTAATATTAAATTTCTTAAAAAATGAAGTTTGATGTCTATATGTTTTGTTCTACTGTTTTCTATTGGCGAATTTGAAAAATTAATTGCTGCTTGATTGTCGCAAAGTAAGTTAAACTGTGGTTTGATCTGAATAAATTCAAACTTTATAAGTTCATTTATTATGCGAACAATCCAAACTAATTCCTTTGCAGCTTCAGTTAGTGACACATATTCTGATTCCATTGTTGATAAGCTAACACATTTCTGTTTAAAAGTTTTCCAAATGATAGGAGATTGATCAATGAATAAAATCATTCCGCCAATCGAAATTCTATCATCGCGACTTGCTGCAAAACTTGCATCACTATAACATTCGACTTTTAAATTTGAAACGTTGGACAAACATAATTTCAGAGATTTTGTGTAACTTAAATAGCCAAGAAGTTTCAGTAGAATATTCCAGTGATTCAAACCTGGGTTAGATTGAAATTGGGATAATATGTTTACAGCGTAACTTAAATCTGGTCGCGTTCTACTTGCAATGAAGGAAATGCAACCTAAAATGTTACGGTAAGGCAATTTAGACATCATTTCAGTTTCTTCTTTAGAATTCGGACATTGATCTTTGGAAAGTACAGTTCCTACACCAATCGGCAAAGAAACAATTGGAAAATTGTATTTTTGATATGTTTTGCATACTTTATTGATATAGCTTTGTTGATGAATAAATAATGCATTGTCTATTTCCTCAAATTCAACGCCTAAAAGTTTTTGCGTTTTTCCGAGTACTTTGATATCAAATTTAGATTTCAGACTAATAATAACATCATTCAGACATTTGTTATTTTTACAAAATACTACTATATCATCAACATAAAGTATTAAAATTACACTTGATTCAAAAACATAAACACAATTTGCCCATGATAATTTCTTAAAATTTAAACCAATAAGAACATTATGTATTTCGAAAAACCATTCACGACCCGATTGATGAAGTCCATAAATTGCACGATTTAATTTACAAACATAACCAATTTTCTCAGGATCTTGAAATCCCTGGGGTTGTGACATGTATATGTTTTCCTTTAGAGGAGCATATAAATAAGCACATTTTATATCAAATTGATGATGAATCCAATTCAGTTTACACACAAAGATAGAAAAAAATAATCGTACCAATGAGAATTCAATGACTGGACTAAATACCTGGTCATAGTGAATACCTTTTAATTGTCTATGACCTTGAATTACCAGGCGACTTCTGAAACGAACAATTTCATTTTTATCGTTTCTTTTCACAGTAAAAACCCAACGATTGCCAATTACTTTGGAATCAGCCGGTTTAGGCACAAGACTCCACACGTTTCGGGTTTGCATGGTATGAATTTCATCTGACATTGAATTATACCATTGGTGTGCCTCTGGTGTTTTTAAAGCATCATTGAAAGATTTTGGTATACGAACGTCTAGTCATGTTTCTGAATTACTCATGTCTGTAAAATTTACTTTCCCTGAAAATTTATTTTTCCCACTGAAATCAAAATTTTCTTTCAAATATTCTATTTTGTGAGATCTGCAAAATGCTTCAACATCATTATAAGACCGCAGTCTTGCGTTTGCACCTTCAATTGAATAATAGATATCAGTTCGTGATTTGTCAGGACGGGGAACAGCTTTCCGAATCCAAACAATTTTATCTGGAACTAGGGTATGACTAATACTTTGTTCATCGTGTTCCAGTACGGATACAGGTACAACATCATTTTCCCCCTCACTTAAACTTTCCCGATCAGAATCATTGTCGGAATCTGACGAATCCAGAAACTTAGTTGGGTCCAGTGAGGCTCCACTGCACTTAGATTCTGCTTCAAATCTAACATTAATCGATTCCACAATTTTCCGTTCTGTAGGAAGCCAAATTCTATATCCCCTTGTTTTTAAAGCATACCCGACGAAAATACCCTTTTTGGCCCGCATATCTAGTTTCCTTCTTAAATTTTTAGGGGTTCCAAGAAAAACAGGATTACCGAAAATTTTCAAATGCCTGACCGAAGGTTTTCGCCCAGAATAAAGTTCAAAAGGTGTTAAAGTTTGACCTTCATGACAAACACGATTCCACACATACGTGAAACATAGTAATGCCTCAGCCCAGAACTGATTTCCTAATTTACTGGAATGTAAAATTGCCTTTACAGCGTCTAGAGCTGTGTAATTGAATCTCTCGCTTACCCCGTTTTGCATTGGAGTATACGTATTTGTACGTTCTGGTCTTATACCCTGTTCATCTAAATAGGTCTCAAATTCGGCACTGCAGAATTCTAGTCCATTATCAGTTCGGACATTTACAATTTTCGTATTCAAAAACCTTTCAGCCCTTTTTTGATACTTTTTAAAACATTCTAGTGCCTGACTCTTTTCCTTTAGCGGAAAAACAGTGACTTTACGAGAATAATCATCAGTTATAGACAGAAAATACTTAAATCCCCCAATTGCGACATGTGGAAGTTTTCCACAAAGATCCATATGTACTAGTTGTAGGGGTTTTTCCGATCTGATCTTATTCAACGGTTTGAAAGAGACATGTCTAGATTTAGCTATTTTACAGGATTCACAATTCAATTCAGTTTTCTTAAAATCACCTAAACCATTTACAGCATTATTTTTACTAGTGTTAACAATATATTTAAAATTAATGTGACAAAAACGTTTATGCCATACATTTAAATTGTTATCAAATTTTCTACTAGAAAAAACACTATTAGATTTAGATTTTAAATCGCCGGAGTTGGAGTTCCGACTAGAATTAGAATTTCCGGACTTAGACTCTACTTTTACATCATTTTCAGAAAAAAGAATCTGATTTTTCGGCTTCGCCGATAAATCATCAGTTTCGCGTTCTTTAAAACTGTTAAGCTCCTTTACATTTTTACATTTATAGATTTTATTATTTTTAGTTTTTGCATTTACGCTTCTAGGGTATTTGGGCAAGAAAGAATAAAGCCCGTCTTTACATTTTGCAGATATAATAATTCTACTTTGATCTTTAGATTTTACATTTAAAACTCCATTTTTACATTCAAATGAATAACCATTTTTATCTAATTGTGAACCAGACAAAAGATTTCTCCGTAAGTTTGGAGAATAAAGAACATTATTTAAAACTAATTTGTCTTTATTACCTTTAGAGTCCAAAAGTAGCACAATTCTACCAGTTCCTTCAGCCGGACAGCTTGGCCCTTTAATTGCTGTTGTAAGGCTGGATGCATTATTTGGAATATAATGCACAAAGAGTTTTAAGTCATTGCAACAATGATGGGTCGATGCACAGTCCACGTACCAGTCATTGGATGCTTCTTCTGTGGAGTTGACACTGCAAACAAAATTCGATTCTTGCTTCTTTCTTTTGAAGCATCTCGCTTTCGTATGGCCGCATTTCCCGCAAAAACTACATTTTATTTTGTTTTTCTGTCCCGCTTTAATGGAAGTTTGAAAAGCTATAGCCGATGACTCAGAGTCCTTTTGCACTAATTTTAAACGAGATTCTTCAGCAAGTAATTCAGTCAAAATTTTATCAAACGTAAATTCGTCTTCTTTCCATCTATAAATTGACTGTACAATCTGCCCAAATTCAGCAGGCAAGTAACGAATCAACTGGAAAGACTGATAATATGACGGGATAGGTTTTCCCAAATCCTCTAACTGTTTGATAAGAGTTTTTAGTCGACTTGCATAGATATCAACCTCTTCACCTAACTCAATGTGACAATTGAAAAACTGGTCTGTCAAATCAATAATTCGTGCACGAGAATCTGGTCGGAAATGCAGTTCTAATTTCTTCCATGCTTGAGAAGGATCATCAATCTGATTTATCAAATTCTTGTATTCATCAGATATGTGCAAATAGATTAAACTATATGCTTTGTCTCTGCGTTTACAAAAGTCTGAAGTTTGCGGTGAATCTTTACCTGGCTCTTTTTCAACTTCGGTAACTAATCTCCAGCAATTTTTGCTCATTAACAAGGCTTTCATATCGTTTAGCCATGTGGAATAATTTTCCCTATTTAATTTCGAGATTTCCATGTTGAGCAAAAAATTTATCTGGCCCGCCGTCTGATAGACTTCTGTATCACGTTCGATGTTGAAAAAAAATTTAAGAATTTACGCATACCATCTCGTCAGGTTGGGCAAACGGCCCATAACCGATTTGTTAAACTGTGAGCTTTTAAAAGTGCTCAGCTTATTAACTTTAAGTGGAAGCTCAACCAGGACGTATGATACTTCTTGAAAAAACATATTTATCTTGTGCAACATCATGAAGAGCCAAATTTAAAAAAGTAACTTGTTTATTATGGCTATGATATATACAATGACATGTCAAAGGAAATGTTGAGAATACGCTCTTTACAATATTAAGTAACTCATAATACTTTAAATGACTTCTGAATCTAACATTCTAAGTCAAAGTATGAAACGTTAAACATACTGACCTATGATATTCATATCAAGAGCAGTAAGCCGAAACTATCGGCAAAAACGGACAGACTCAACTGAGCTGCCGAAAGAAACAACCAAGTCTGACTTGGGTTGAAATTGAAAGAGAAGAGCATGAAGCAAAGTGCCGGGAGCTTAAATGCTACCGGCAATTTGCTTATTCTGCTGACGCGATCTTGTTGCAAGAAGGAATGAACGAATGAAAAAAACCTAATGCAAATTAAGGTTGCCAACACTTTTGGAAAATAATTTACTTCCTTTCGTAACACGTATGTTCTGGAATTGACATCGGAGCACAGCAGTGCCGAATTCGAAAATGAAAGTTTCGCTGCAGTAAGACAGTCACTGCGCAGAAACGCGTTTTACAGTGTTGGTTTTGAAGCAAAGGAGGATTCCAGCACGTTTCTTTTCATTCAGTTGTAAAATTTATGAATCTTAATTTCATAACTGTAACTCCCGAAAAAACGAAAGATTTGAATTTATTTTTGATAAATTATATATTTTGCTACAAAGGTTTACAGCCTTGAACCATTGTTTTATGTACGTACTTTTATTTTATTCATTCATTACTTATTTACTTTATGACACTTTTTTTTTTTTTCAATTTTAGTATTTAAAAGGAAAAAAGTTCTTTAGTATTTACTACAAGTGTTTAAGTTCATCCGGCTGTTCCGGCATTGACGTCGGAATACAGCAGTGCCGAATTCTAAAATGAAAGCTTCGCTGCAGTAAGACACTCACTGCGCAGAAACGCGTTTTACAGTGTTGATTTTGAAGCAAATGATGCCTTAAAAATGCAAGGATTGCGTAATGAAAATGCGTTTCTTTTCATTGAGTTGGAAAATGTATAAATCTTGAATTCATAATTGTAATTCCAAAGAAGACGAAAGACTTGAATTTGTTTTCATAATTTATATATTTTGCTATAAAAGTTTACAGCCAGGTTTTGAACCACTGTTGTTTTATGTACTGATTTTTACTCACTTTTTTTTTTCGTTTTAGTATCTAAATGTGAAAAAGTTCTTTAGTATTTCACATAAATTTCAGTCCACCATTTCGTTTCTTTCATTCATTCTAAATATCATACAGAAAAAGCCCTAGCAAATCGTAGTATTTTAAAATGTTTATCGTAATAAATGAAACAATCAACAAAAAGTTAAATATCTAGCAGTGAAAAAATCTGAGTAGAAAATCTCTTATAGAAATTCTTTTCTGACGTTCTTTACTTAATTATATTCTTCTTCACTCCATACTTGACACTCACTTATTTGCAGTGGTGCGGAGTCGGAATTGGAGTCGAAGAGTCAGAACCGGAGTCGGACTAATTTTGGGGCAAAAAAGTCGGACTCGGGAGTCGAAGGTTTAAAATTTCAAGAATCGGAGTTCGAGTCGGTCATTTTCCTTAAAATCCGCAACTCAGCCAGGACTGGCAAAGATGGAGATAGCAGGGGTGCACACCCCCTAATAGCAAGAGCGCACCCCCTAAATATCGCAAAGAGCTTCCTCTCCCCCAAAAAGAAAAATGTCCCTCAAAACAACCCCACTAAAAATTACAATGGCGCAGTCTGCGCCATGAGCCCTGCTCCATCTCCCCTAGGTGGATCCCCTGGGAGTCAGACTGATTTTGGGTTAAAAGAGCGGAATTCGAAGATTCTAAAACTCCCGGAGTCTTAGTATGTTATTTTTTCTCCGAATCCACAGCCCTGTTTATTTAAATCTGCCATTGAGTTAAAATTACAAATGTTTTTAAATAAAATACTAAAAAATGAATCCATTAAATTCGATGAATATTATTGACTCTCGAATTGTCCGTACATAATACTTACGAATAAATCTACTCAGCAGTTCGAAGTCTATTAGGTTCCCACATGACTCAACAAAGCAGGGATCATCAACATCGAACACAACCCTCTCTAAAATTCTTCCCAATTATTCATTATGAAATCCGATTACAACAACTTGCAAGAACCGACTTCCTCTGGCATTGATGAAGTATCAGGTTTCACCTTTCTTTGTTGGGACGATTAAGGATTAGCGTGCCTGCTCTCCAAACACTGGGTTCAAAGAGGAGAAGGGGGCTAATGACGAGACGGAAGGTGAAACGAAGGGGTGGGTCATCCCGAGATGATTCTGGAACTCCTAATGAGAAGACTCCATGACCGTAGTGGTCACCATAGTAACCCAGAGTCAATGCCATAACCCTCATTTACGCGTCATTAAGCAAAAGAGTTGGTTGGGATTTTCCTTTACCCTTCCTTCTGCTCCGGCTGATCGTTGATTATGGGACTAATCAGAATCCATTTTGAGTCACAAACACGTAATCTGTTCCACCGGGAGTGTATTATATGACATCTATGTCATGAACTGAGCTTGCAAGATTAGATATTACATGGTTAGTATTTTTTTTTTTTTAATACGGAAGATATTTTATTACCCTCTCCGTCTCAGATTAGTTAGAAGATTTGAATACTTTTGGACTGATGGTTTATACTGGTGGTTTTATGATTTTTTTGGGGCATTTCTATAGATTTCATAGTGCTATACTGTCAACTAACATTTCTTACCTTCCGAGCCTTCCCTCCTGCCCTCCTTAAACCAGTACTAAATTAGTTTCAAAAATCCAGAGTTCGCACACTCGTAAACCACGCCCCATTTCTAGCAACTTCTATCACTAGCATATCAGAAAAACGAGTTTACTTTCTAACGAATTCATGATTCATTAGTTAGAAAAAAGTTTTGTGTTAGCCCTGGTGGAAGAGAGAGTCCTTAAAAAATAGGGCATGACTTAACATTGTGTGAACCCTGGATTTATGCTTGTTAGTAAATGTGTTGTTTCTTTTTCCACAAGTTCCAGTTGAAGACTAGACCGATTCCAAGAGTTTGCACCTTTTAAAAAATCATAAACTAGTAGACGAGTAGCAGTCAGATTCTCATACAGGAGCCCCATGCAGTTTAAAGAATGGGCAAAGGAAACCTATGCAAAAGCACTGCCAGAGGATTTCTTAGACTGCCAGAAATGTAACGGAGGTGTCTTCGACATTTTCTGATTAAACGATTTTATTTGTTAAGGTATCTCAGAAGAGGTTAAACTTCCTCGGGAAATTAAAAGACGCCTTCCTTCGCAAGAATGTCAACAGTCTTGTTTTCATGAAGAGCAATATCCGAAGGAACATCTTTAAAAAAATTCTGCGCTATTCTGAGAATACCTCTAAGTCTTTAAGAATTGACATTGATGTTCCATCACAAACTTTATCCCAGTTGCTCAGATGCTGAGTGGCACTGTGGCTATCTAGTAAATGTCGTTGATTGATTGCATAGTACCCTGAAATCTCTGAAAGAAGTTTTGTTTTCACCATAACATCACCAGTTTCAATATTTAGAGCTGAAGCAACTAATGTAGCCACTAATTTTGGAACAAAAGTTTCAACCTAAAGGTTGCGACTAATTTAAGGCGGGTGGAGTATTATTTTGGATGAGTAAGTTGATTATTTTTTACTTTTTAGTCATTTTAACTTTTGTTGCTGTTTCATTGTTTAGTGAAAAAGGTTTCGCAGAGAATATATGCTTCCAAGTTGGTAATGTGTTTGTGGATTTCAAAGAAATTTCGAAACGTAGCGAAAATTGTTACAATGAATAAAGTGATAGGATTAGGACATTACGAAGAGTTTCTTCAAGTATAAGAGGTGAATGAAGAAGAATGATAAATAATCTTTTAAGAATGTGACAATCAGAGATAAAAAGAGTTTTATGAATCATGAAAACTTTTGAATCCTCATAAAAATTATGAAGGTATAGGTCATGTGCTTAAAAAATCAAAAGGAGACATAAGTTACAAAGCTGCAAATAGCAGAGCTCAACTTTTTCTGGTGGAATTGATAAGATAATACCAATTGTTTTCTACTAAAGTGCTTGGGATTAATTTATACATTAAGTGGAAGTACAAACAAATTGGTGTTTCATCGATTCAACCTTGAACTAACCGAGCATTGAATTTTTTTAATGAAGCTTTTCATTTTTAAAGTTTCGTTAAATTTTTTTCATAGAAAAAGCTTAATTTTTGTGAAATTTGTTAAGGAGGAATTTCATTGTTAGATTATAACTTGGAGACTTTGTTAAAAAAATAACTTGGGTCAAACTAAGGGGAAAAAATCAGTAACGATTTTAAAAAATACTCTCGTAATTGATGATCTTGTGTAATGTTTCGAAAATTTTCCAGCTTCTTTTTCTAAATCCATCGCAAGAACTCTTCAGAGTGGCTTTAGCCCTTTAACGTGATTTTTGAAAAGTGTTCTGAATAAAATAGCTATAGAATTTTCGAGTTGTACGGGTTTTGTTATTTTGTAGGCTGAACTAAATAAATATGTGCTGCCTATAAATCAGATTGAAATTAGTAGAAAAATAAAATACATATGATCAGATTTTGCCTTTTATATGTATGCTAGTGGGACCCGCGCGTCTTTGCACGTAGTAGAAAATTAAAAGGTCATTTGGTTCGCCAGTATATTTACAAATAATGGATGATGAATCTCTCGCCAATTTGCTATGTTCATTTGGTCGCCCATGTTACGGTTCCACGTTATGATAATTTGGTAATTTACTCGTCCAAGTTATGATAATTTGCTCGGTAAAATGTTCTTAAAATTGGAAAAGAAAAAGAACAAAATTAAATTTTAGAAAAATCGCTTCGAGGTGCACATTCAAATAATATAAACTAATTTTGTGTCAAATTTTATGATAATCGGCCGAACGGCCTAGGTGCTATGCGCATCACAGACATCCAGACAGCGAGAGATCCAGACATCCAGACAGAGAGACTTTCAGCTTTATTATTAGAAAAGATAACGTAACTAAGAAACAAAGACGAAAAAAATAATCCAATGAAATCAATTCAAAGGCAATTAGATTATGCATTATGTAATTAATATTTGTAACGGCAGGATATTGCATTATACTGTATTATACACTGCCCATTGCCCATACACTAGATGTATTGTGTTTTTTGACGCATGCACTATATGCCTATGTAGATGGACAGTTGGAATTATATGTATAATGTAAAACAAAATGCAGTGAAATATGAAAATTCATTTCTCACAAAACTAAATTAAACCAGAAAGTGTAGAAAAAAAAGTTATCTTCTAAAATGAAAATAAGTTTTCTCATAATGCGCAGTTTGAAAAATTCAACGAATCAGTTTAGTTCGAAAACAATGACATAAAGTTCAAGATCACACCTAGATAGTCAAAACGATTAGTTTAGTTTTTTCTAACTGGATAGATAATCCAAAAATATATTAAACTATAAAAATAGGCATTAATAACTTAAGTAGTACGTGACCCAAGTCTTAATTAGATTGAGATACTGTAAATTAAAGATTTTTTAATTCATTAATGCATCAGTATTTTCTTTCATAAATTTATTTTTGAAAAAGAGAAGGAAGAAGTTTCAACGTAGTTGAGACAGGTACTAGATATGGTTTTAAGACCATTTGTATTTCTTTTCAGAGTTTAGCGTATGTTTACTTATTCTCGCTTAGAAAATTATTTTTCAATACGAAAATCCAAGCCACAAAGCTCTCTAAAAGTTTTTTTTTTTACTTTATTATTCGTACTGTAAACCGCAGTTCAACAATAGCAATATATTTATTTTTGCTTTATTTGTACTTGTTAAAAATTTAGAGAAACACTAAAATTGGCCTCGGTATTTTTAAAAAAATGCTTTAGCTACATCTGTTTCCATTATTCTAACAGAAAACTTCGCAAGAATTCGCAATTCCAATAAACTATAAGGGGAGCTGCAGCCACTGTCTAATGGCGGATGAAAAAGGTAAAACAATCAAATGAAGTAACTTATAACTCGCTTTGACACTTAGTGAATGACAATAATTTTTTTATCGTGTTTGTGGGAGGCTTTCTTTTCTATTCTTCTGAAATTACATTACACCTTAAACTGTCTGAAGCCTGTAATTTGCCCCAAAGAAAACACGTGGAGTGGAATGTTTTACCTTTGACTTTAGTATTGTTAATCACCGCAAGGAAGCGTATTCGAGCTATGGAGTTGCGAATTCAGAAGAATTGAGTTGGATTAAGAACTAATAAATAAATAAATAAGAAGGTAGTCACACCTTCACCTATTCACAACTCTTGAGCTTGATTACTCTACCTTGTGGTGATTTATAAAATTGCCGAAAAAGGTAAAACATTGAGTTCCACGTGTACCATTTTGAGCAAAACAAAGTTTGTTATGTGGTTTTTTTTTTTTTTTTGAGCAATCACATTGCTTATTGTTCTCATTTGACGGTTTTGATGTTCCAATCATTTTATTTTCCCCCCGCCACCCTCTGCAGCACCACCGTCGACCGGTCTCACGATGCTGCTCCTCTAGCAAAAACTGTCTCCAGATTGCGTCTATGCATAAATACATACACCTACACACACACATACACACAAACTCAGGCTTGCATACATACGGACACAAACACACACGCATACATACATACACCTACACACATACTCATGCCTGCATACATACAGACACAAACACTCACGCATACATACAAACACCTATACACATACACACACATACCAGCACACTCATGTCTGGACACAAACACACACGCCTACATACACATACTCACACACTTCTGCCTGGACACAAACACACACGCCTACATGCACACACACACTCGTGATTGCGAAAAACATAATTTGAATTCAAGGAGAATCAAAATTCAAATTAATTTTTTTTTTATTTGCGTGATTCATCATTTGGAATCGTCATCCGCAACAGCGTAACATCAAATATATCTGCTAAAAAACTGTGAGTACACATTTAATTTATCTTCTTCTGGGTTAGTTTTTCATTTCGATGAAAAAAGCGGACTTAACATTTCCTGGATACTGGGGCCATGCTGAAAAATTGCTGCTTTTACTTTAACTCAAATCCAAATAATTGATTTAAATAATATTATTACTGAAGCATCTTACTGAAATGGACAGTATGCATTCTTGAAAATATTTATCCCAGAACGGAATGAAAAATCCAGAAAGAACGTTAAGAATTTGAGCAATAAAAAATAAAAGCTTGGAATTTTAATCGCTAAATAGTGAGTCAACTTTATTTTATTGCTCTGTAAAAGTTGCCATTATCGGTGGAAGAGTTTCGCCAAAAATTTGTTTCGGGTTATTGTTTTAGTATTGTGTGAAAGAATAATATATCTTGACGAGTTTTCATTTATCAGTTAAATCATTCCCATGATTAATGAATTAAATGCATCTTGAAGATTTAAAACAAAACTTCCACTGCGTATCTGTGAGCATTTTGTAGATGATTCACACAGCATAGCATGACAGAATTAAATCATTTAGTTGAAAAATAGAAACATATGAAATAGCGAAAGTTTAAAAAAATCCGATTCGAACAGTCTTCCGGTCAAGTATGTGCACAATGTGACAAAAATGTAATCAAATGCCGGAAATGTCGCGAAACTGCCCATAATAAGTATTAATGTTTAGAAAAAACAGTGCAAAATGAAAATATCGTTCGAAATGAACCAAAAATTTTTGAATATCGAATTCAACATCGTGAAAATGGATGCTTGAGAACAACTTACTCCGTGTTTTGCTTTAATTTCTTACTTTTGTAATATTTTTGATTCTCATCTTTTCCTACTACGTTAGAATAACAAAGACTTTGAAAATTATTTCAAAAGAATGAAGAACAAAAAAAATCATAAATTGGAACAAAAATATCTGTCATTTACTAAGCTTAAAAGCAATTCATACGAAACGGCGTGTGTTTGTTTTACCTTTTTTATCCGCCATTAGACAGTGGCTGCAGCGTCCTCTATAGTTAGTTGGAGTTGCGAATAGAAAATTGTCTCAAGTCTATGTGACATTTAATTTAATCTCAAAGGATTCTATTGAATGCTACCTGAATTTCATTAGGACAGTCTACGCATTTGTTTCACTAAACCTTTACTGCAGACGGGTTTTTTTTTTTTTTTTTTTCTCACTTTCAAACTTTAAAAAAAATATCTAAGCCGAACTTTTTTTCCCGTTTTAAAGAAGATTGAAACAAAGCATGCTGAAAAATTACGAAAATACAAAGTTAATTCACTATTCTCTCCTAGACAAGTTAAAGAAAAACCAGAATATAAAAGAGTTTAAAGAAAAATTGAACGAACGAAAAACTTGTTTGATTAAACTACACACTTATTCAGCTTTTAATTTAAACCCCTCAGAACTAATGTCGAAATCAAATTAATTCGCTACCTAAGGAAGAAAAATCTTTCAAATCCGAAAAAAAAAGAACAATGAAATATTGTCAACTAAGTTTCATCTAACAGACAAGAGTTAGGAAACCACTCCTACTTCGACTTAACAGCTGTGTCCATGGCAACGGGTTCACCTCGTAATTTCGAATAACAGAAAATTCTTTGCTTGCGGCAGCTTTCAATATGTTGTCAAGGGGTAATTTCGAGTTTTAAACAGCTGTTTTCCTTTAAAATTAAAATGATTTGCTGAATCTTTTAAAGAACAGCTTATCGTACAAAATATATTTTTATTTTAATAAGCATTTTCTTTAACTTTCTGAATTTTTCCGGCTGTGGCTATCTATGAAATACGAGAAGTGAGTTCAGAATAAAATATTTTTAATTATTTTGAAAGATATTTTAATTTTCAAAATAATTATTATTTGTTCCATCCACGACAGTGATATTCTCAACATTTCGTGACTGGCAAGTATGAAAAATTTCACTTCCTATTTCTCCAACGTTATTTTCTAGATTTAGATAAAACATTTTAGCGTTCAATTAAAATATGTTCGACAAAAAAATTTAAAAACAATATTTTGGCTCCAACTTTAGTTTAAATTGCATTGAAAAATATAATTTGTGTCTTAAAAATGGATTTCAAACTCTAGTCTTTTTTTTTACCATTCCGCAATCGAGGAGTAAACATGGGAAAACATTTGGAAAAATTATTGAGCAAAAGAGTTGAATAACAGTTTTTAGAAAAATACGGCTCCGTGGAAAAAAATTCTGATCGCTCGTTTGGAAGAAAGGTGCCACAATATGAAATCTTAAGTTTTCTTTTTTTTTCGGTTAAATGCCATCAAATGACGTTATCTTTTTTGGAAAATAATGACTGATTTTTTTTTTGTTCGAATATTAACCACTGGAGAGTACAACAAACTTACTCTTCTTAATGCAAATTGCCTGAAGAGCTCAACTTTAAACGCTTCTCCTGTAAAATTTCATTTCTTCTTATTGTGGCACTAGTCTATCAAATCAGCGAGATGATAAACGTACAGATGGGGGACAAAATAATATGAACACCTGTGAAATAAGGAAAAATCTTTATTAATAGGGGGTTGGACCACCCTTTGATTGAAGAACAGATTGAATGCGACGGGGGATACTCGTAGATGCACAAAGGTCATGGACAACATTTAAAGGAATATTAAGCCATTCCTCCTGCAGAATGGTCTCTAATTCCGAAAGTCCGGATAGAGGTGGAAATAGGGAACGAAGTTTGTATTCTAAATATCCCCATAAATGTTCAATAATATTTAAGTCCGGAGACTGAGGGGGCCAGGCGAGATGTTCAACTTCACTATCATGCTCTTCGAACCATTCTTGGACACATCTGGCAGTGTGTATGGGGGCGTTGTCTTGACAAACGGATGGACATGGTCCTCTAGAATGCTCAGATAGTGATTAGATTTGACACGCCCATGCAGAATAACAAGCGGCCCAAGACCACGCCAAGATATCGCACCCCATACCATAATTGAGACACCCCCATGCTTCACAGTCGGCAAGAGACATTCAGGATTAAAGGCTTCTGAGGGCGTTCACCAGACATAAACACACCCGATAGTCTGAAATAGGGTAAATGAGGATTCATCTGACCATATTACCTGTTGCCACATCTGTGGGGACCAAACTTTGTGGTCTCTGCACCATTGGCGTCGCTTGAAAGCATTAGTTGCTGTCACCAAGGGTTTTCGAATTGCCACTCTGCCATAAATGTTCGCAGCATGAAGTTCCCTTTTGACAGTTTTTGTCGAAACGGGGTCCTGGAGATGGCTGTTCATTTCAGATGTTATTTCGGATAAGGATTGCTTTCGCTTTTGGGCTACTATGTGCTTCAAAGCTCTTCTATCCCTATCAGCAAGCTTTGACTTTCGGCCACTGTGGTGCTTTGAAGACGTCGTCTTACCTTCTTTCGTGTATGCTGTCATAACCTCTGACACCGTACCTCTTGCACACCCCAAGAGCTTTGCTGTTTCCGTAACCGAGGCGCCACTTAAACGCGCCCCAACAATCATTCCTCTTTGGAACTCTGTAAGGTCTGACATCTCAACTTATTACAGAAATTTAGAACCAAGCACGCAACATTTGTGACTACTGTTGAGACACTGATAGGTTCCTCTTCACGCTCACCAGGTGGCAGACTTCTGTTGCATGTGGCGTGGCTGTACTATAGGTGTGAAATACGGAATACTTTTTCAAAGGTGTTCATATTATTTTGTCCCCCATCTGTATATTCTGTGTAAATGTATATCTATACAACATGGAAAATGTGCTTTAGATGAAAACAAATCTCTTGCATATTTTTTAGCTGAAAACGAATCTGCCATCACTTTTTACTTTCCATTTTCTGAAAAATATGCTTTCCTCATATTTTTCTACTAAATTGTTAGCTGCCTGCAAGCAGTGCCGCCTCCACCAAAGATGTATCACATGAAGCAATCCCCAATGTGCCTTTCTTCTCCCCATTTGCAGTTCCAGAGCTTGAATGCGCCACCTTGCAGCAATTTACAAAATTAGTCAAAGAGGTAAAACATTTCAATTTTGCGTGGACAAGGCAGATATTTCATTGGACAGGTGATATTCAACGTAAACGAATTGAGGAGTAATTTGTCGAAAGGGAACAAACATATCCACTTTTTAGAAAAATTCATTTTATGACATTTTCTAAATCTTTTAGATGACCTTTATCAAATTGCTAACTCTCAAGAAGTCCAAACGTAGAAAATCCTATTTTATATAAGAGTAAAGTGTGGCTTTTTGATTAAAAGGTAACAAATCCGTCCTTTGCACATCTTATTTTGAACAAAAGGGGACAGATCCTGAAAGAATCTGTAGTACGAAGACTTTTAGATCCAAAGAAACACATGTCCAAAATCCTCAAAATCCTCAAATTTTAATCCACTACTTTTAGATTCTGGTACTTTGATAAGAGAATACGAGAAGGTGAACTATTAGAGTTTTATTGAAATAGGAATTTTCAACATTCAGGTTTTCGTTCAAAAGGTCACATGTCCAAAATAATTAAGATGGCGATATCTCCTTGTTTTTTTTTACACTAACATTTTTTACTCTGGCCAATGATTTGCTGTGCTTTTGTGCTTAATTCTATTCCTAGAATTCCTTCCTCTTCTCCTTTTTTTTTACAAAAATATGTTTATGAAAGATAGCATGGTATGGGACAAGGGGAGAGAGTAAGTTGAAGTGCGACATTTTGTGACAAATGGGACAAGGAGATCAAAAATGTTGAAAATAAAATGATATCATTTATGGACAGCCCCTTACGAGAAAAATAATGATAAAATTAATAAATAAAATTAATAAATAAAATTCAGGGCAAACGAGGTTAGTTCCAGTTAAAAGAATTTCGGATAATCGAGATTCTACTGCATTGTCCTTTAATGCGATTTCAATATTTTATGTATTACTTTCTTTTATCTATTAACTTCAAAGTGTAACATAAATGTCACCAACTAGTATTGTTTGCTTGCATAAAAAAGAAAAAATTGATTAAAAAACACTGAACTAAGCCCCCACCCCTTTGTGTGTGTGTGTGTGTGTGTGTGTGTGTGTGTGTGTGTGTGTGTGTGTGCAATCACGAGTTGCTTATTAAGCTCACTTAACCGAGATCGATGTTGTTCTGACGATAAGAATAAATTTAGTTCAATGTTTTAATATTTACTAAGAGGATAAATTTTCGTCACCATGGTTACAAATCGTTTGCGTTCATTCAACTAAAGCAGATTTTGCTTTTAAAATTGGAGGGGGTGTAAAATGACTTTTTTCCAGAAAAGACATCAACATAAATGAACCTAAAAAGCAAAACTTCGTCTAAAAATAAAATTTCCAGATGACTAATCCCTATCATTTAAGATTGATAAGAACAAAAATACCATAAAAGTTATGCGAAACAATAATTATGAGAAGTGTACAAGTGGATATCGGCCATAAAATCTTTATCTTTTTTACCGCATTCTAATCATTTCTTTCTTTTCTTTTATTTTATTGTAGATGTTCCTCGCATTACCTAATTAAGAAAATCACCAGTCATGATATGATGGGTGCGAATTTCTTCTCCATTTCTATTCCAGTTCATTTGTAGAAGCAAGCAACAAGCAACTCAACGAGTAGAGTCCTATCGCAATCTGTGATTCCGTAAACATAGTTTGAATTCAAGACGTCAAATTTCAAATGTTTTTTTTCTTGGAACATGTAGCAACATTTATGCTAGATATTTTTGGTTCTAGCCCCTTACCTTCTGTGGACACGTGACTAATACATTGTCTTCCCACCCTGCAACCCCTGTGACTTGTCATCATCGTCATTCTTCCTTTCCCTTCACGCACACTCCAATCGTGATGATGATCAATTTTTCCCATCATCAATGCCCCATGAATAATCTCCTGCCCCCCGTCCGCCCTTTTATAGTATTGTGTAATTGAGGGGTCAGTAGTCCTTTTCTTATGACAGTACCAAATGTCAGAAATAGTGATTTCTCACCGTATTTGAAGTATCCCTGCAATGAGGTGGAATTCTATGCGTAATTCAACAACAGCCAGAACGCCAAACCCTGCCAACAGCAATAAAAACATTGATGTGTTGTAAATTGAATCTTTTCGGATTATCATATTGAAATATGATTGAAATTTACTGGGCTAATGTGATTTCAAAAATCAATAAGATTTCCCAGTTCTCTTCCAGAACCGGGTGAAGAACGAAGTCAGTATACCTGGGGCAAAACGCTGTTCACATAAATGGTGTATCAAGTATCACTGGAAAATTTATATTTTGCCTCTGTATTCATGGTAATGATTTAAATGGGTGCTGAAGAAAGCCGTTAATTGAATTTCTAACATGTAAATTTTATATTTTTGGTTTCTTTTTTCACATGATTTTGCATTTTTAAATGCATGAAATCATGAAGAAATGTATAAAAGATGTTTTTGTTTGATATTCGTTTTTTTTTTTCTTTCGAGCAATCACGATTGCTTATTGTTCTCATTTGACTATTTTGATGTCCTATGATTTTATTTTCCCATCGCCTCCCTCTGCAGCACCACCGTCGACCGGCCTCATGATGCTGCTCCTCTAGCGAAAACTTTCAGGAATAAAAACCTTTTTACTAATTTTAAAAAATAAATAAAAACAAAAGTAATAAAAAATAAATAGTAACAAAGTCCTCACTTTGTTGCTGTAGACTATGCAAATAGAGATAGCTCCTGTAGGAAAATACGAAAATTAGAGTATCTCTCTCTCCCTCTCTATCTTTCTACTATTGGAACAGAAATTTATGATCTAACTTGTTATCACTGTAGTACATACTCCAAAGGTATGAAGATAATCAGATCTTCTTCACACGATCAGATTCAAGATTAATCAAAGTTTCAAAACAACGCACTAAAACTGACATCTAAAATTATATTTTGATTTAAAGTTAATTTAGTGTTTGATAAATAAGAAGAAAATAATTGCCTAATTTTAATGAAACAAATTTTAAGAGTTAAAGCAAAACAATACGAAAATAAAATGTTGCAATTCCTTTGATGTATTTCATTAGACTAGGGCTGTTACTTTACATTTTCTGAAGACTCATAGCCTCATTTTATTGGAAAAAGCAATACCTCCTCCATTTCAACACTCATTTGATGCGTGAGGTATAACGTTATCAAAGAAGTATATTCGCGCCGAAATCAAAAGGAATCCCATCTACCGCAACAAGATCAAAATGCGTCAAGTTTCTGCAAGATAAAAATCCTGCACGAAAATGAAATGGCAAATACACTTAAAGAAGACAGATGGCAACACAATAATAAAAAAAAAAAGAAAAAGGGCAGACAGCGCACAATCTTATGTTGCCAAAAAGAAATTGATGCTGCAAAGAATGAACAAAAAAAAAATGAATCTTTCCTATTCCCATCCCTTGCTTAGAACCCCCCTTCCCCTTTTTGTTCCTACGTGTAAGAGCGATTAGGATTTCGCATGTGAGGAGCACAAGCCGCGCAGATGAACAATGTGGGGTTGAAATCCCCCCCCCCCATTTCTATTCTTTTCTAAGGGATTTAGATCGCTTGTCGCCTTTACCCCGATGGTAAGGACGTGATTTGTCAAGCATATTCCATCAATAGTGCCCCCGTAGATTAGTAGGAAATTCACGTATTGTTCGAATTTTTATTCCCCGAGTGTTCCAAAAAAGATTTTTTCTACTTCAAGCTCTAGACGGCAGAGTTTTTGAAATCCCTCCTGTCCTTGATTCTCTCTCAAAGAAATTTTGCAAAATGGGAAATAAGAATTTACTTCAATTTCTAAAAGCATATTTAGCTGTTTTTGATTTCCTTATTCACTAACTTAAATAACTCACAAGTTACATGTAATTTAATTATTATTCATGTGTTGCTGTTATTTCAACTTTATATTTTTATTTTATTATTACTAGGGGGCTCCGCCCCCTGCTCGCTGGCGCTCACCAACCCCCGAAGATTTTGCGCAATCTTATATGATTCACACAGATTTAAACCGCCTATTAGAAATTAAAAAAAAGAAAATCCCCCTCTCCCTCCCGTAGGAAATGGAATTAAAGTAAAAAGCACAAAATTAGAACACAATCCCGCTCCCTCCCAAACACAAAAAGAGCTTGATAGAAATATGTATAACCGAGGTATTAAAAAAATGTAAAGCGCTTTGAATAGCACTCCTTTCCCGGGTTCCAAACTAACTTGTACCTACTTGCATAGCTACGTATAGGTGCTATGTTTTGAAGAATTCGAAGTTTTAAGTGAAAAAAAAACCTAGGTGCGAGCCCCCGGCGCTCGAAGTAATTTCGTACAAAATTTCAAGGCTGTAGGTGCTACATGGTCTCTTGGACGCAGGTCCGCAACAGACTTCCTGCTACAATTTCTTTGACGTTACTTTTTTTCTAATATATAGATATAATATTTTTTTCATCGTGTCTATGAAAGTCATATCAGATATAGCTCTACTCCCATTTCTCCTACTCCCATTCTCCTTAGATCAGCACTTAATTATTTTTTCCCTTTATATTTAGCTTTATATTAGCACCTTCGAGGGTAACGTTACAGTTTCCAAAGTTTAGATTTCTGGCTTCTTTGGATAATTCATCTGCCTTTTCATTGTCTGATATATTAACACATGCGAGTACAGTCAACTTTACACCGTCACCTCAGAGCAACAGTAAGATATCTTAATGTTATTTCTGGGATTAAATATCTTATTGTTGCTCTAAGGCGACAATATATCAATAGCCATAGTATCAGCAGTAATAGCAATAGTATAATAAATCCCTTGAAAAATTAAACCAAAATCTATCAGAGAGCAAAAAAATTCCTGCGCCATTTTTTTTTTCCAATTAAAGCACCTAGAAGTAAAGAGATGTAAATGATAAAATTAAAGCATTGAAGGAGATGAATAGTATAAACGGTAGGATTCATTCACCTGGGTTTTGGGAAAAGAACTATTTACTATTATCGTAACCCTTTTTAGCCTACTTTCCCAGTAAAAGACAGAGAAAGAGGAAAAAAGTATGAAAGAAGGCTTAAGGCATCTTAAAAATATCCCAAAAAACAAAAAAAGTCAAAAATAAATAAAATAGTTAGATAAAAATTGAAAAATTAAAAATTGGAAAGTAGGGTATTGAGATGGGAGAAAATGTCTGTCACTCTGTCTGTCGGTCTGTCTATCTGTCTCCCTTAATAACTTTTGAATGAATAGTCCGATTCGAACAATTTTATTTTGTTAGAAAGATCTCGGAGAGGACATCTCAATTCCATAATTCATTTTTTGATTTAAGCAATTTTTCGTTCAATTTTGAACAGTTCAAAAAAACTTAACATTAGCGCCTACGGGGAAATTCAAGGCAAAAATAAATCTTGAACTTAGAGGCGAAGTGGCTCCAAACAAACTTTGTAGGGAAAAGCTTTTGATGAAAAACCTGTATCGAAAATATCTTTTTGATTTGAACAAGTTTTCGTTCAATTTTGAACAGTTCAAATCTCTTAACATTATCGCCTAAGGGGAAACTGAAAATCAATATAGATTCCGAACTTAAAGGCGGATTTACTTCAAACAAATTTTGTTGGAAATAGCTCTTGACGACCTACTCCCGACTCCGATAATTTTGGTGATAATAATTTCAAGTGTAAACAATACTAAGAAAATCACCATTAGATCTATATTTAATCTGTATCTTCATTCTGTTTATTTATTGTTGAGGTTAATTTATTTCATGATTTGAAAAAAAAAGTTTCAAATTATGAGTTGAAGTGGCGTTAAAGTATCTCATTTGACGCAACGTCACCCACCAATAATTAAATTACTCAATGTGTGTTGTCCCGGCTTTTGATTCTTATCAAATACTTTATTATTTTCAAACATTTTTTTATGTCGGTTACAAACTACCAGCAAGCAAATATGACAAACCACATAGTTGCTTAAATTTTTATCAACTGAAATCGAGGAACATAAGAAAACGAGCCTGATATAAGAGGAAAACTACACACAAAACCAATTACAGTAGATTCCTCCTTAACCGGCCTCCAATTAAATCGATCTTCGGTTTAACCGGCTATATTTCGAAAATCGAAAAGCACGTTAAAACAAAAAAAGTTATGTACTGCTTTTTTCCTATAAAATAGTTTTTTTGATGGTTTTATTCTGTTTATACTTCCCTCTCAATTAAAAAGTAATAATGAAAAGGATGTCCAGTATATGAGTGTGTATTCAGTTCAATTGTAAAGACAATCATGGAGGATTTGCAATGTGACCTCCGTCGTATCACGTACAAAAAGACAAATGCATTAATAAAAAGTGTTTAGTACATCAAATTATTACATAATGCGAGTTTGTTGAATTAAAACTTCTTTTTAATCTAAAACGCTAAACATTTTGTTTGTGATTGCGGCATCAGAATATGATTATAATTCAAATTCTAAAAAAAATCATTTGTCCTAAAATCAATTCTCCTTCTTGGTACTTCTTTTTCCTCTTTCTTTTTAAAATTCTTCAATTTATTATCACTTTTCCCCCCTTGTTCAATATTGAATTTTAATGGCAGCGTATAACATTTCTGCAAAAATATGGTGTTTATTGGTTAAAAAAAAAAAGTGTTTAATTCGAAAAGTTACCACGCGTTTGTTGAGCAGTAAAATTACTTTTCACTCTAAAATGCAGCACATTTTATTTGAAATGACGCCATCAGAAAATGATTAATATTCGAATTCTAAAAAACACTTCAACGTTCATCTTATAATCAATGCTTCTTTCTGTATTTTTTTTTCCCCGCTTTTCTTTTTAAGTTTTAAATTTTTTATCGTATTTTTATTTATTCCGTACTGAGTTTTAATAGCAAAGAACAGTGGTGCCCAACCCTTTTTCCACACGCGAGCCACACCCCATACTAAAACCATTTTCGCGGGTCATAACACTCATAAAATTTCAAAAAAAACTTCTTTCTTTTCTAAATAAGATAGAAAATATTAATAAGGAAAGAGAAGTGCAGACCAATAATTGTTATCATCACTTTGTTGTTTATTTTATTAAATGCATTTTTTTCAGAAACCAATTATTGAATATGTGGCTGCAAATTTGTGACATCATCATTATTCGTGCTTTTCTATTTGTAACATTGGGCAAAACAACAAACCACAGGGGATTAGTTTCACGGGCCGTAGGATGGGCACCACTGACAGGGAACCACATCTCTACCAAAAACCTGACAATTACTTGTTTAAAAAGTGTTGAATTCGTTAAATTACTCCACAGACTACGTGTTTGCTGAATTACAAAACTACTTTTTGACCTCAAATGTTATACGTTTGTGATTGTGTCAACAGAGCATGATTATTGTTCAAATTTCTTTCATCTTGTAATCAATATTCCTTCCATAGTCACCTTTTTTTACCTCCTTCTAAAAAGTCTAATTTGTCACCATTCTTTGATTTTATTTCATACGGAGCTTTAATGATTTCGAAGCACACAAAGGCCATGAACTTTGGTACACGCGCCCTTATGATTGGCGGAAGCCAATAAAATTCAAAAGGGCTTCGGCTCGACTTTGAGATCGTGATCCACTCTTTCGTTTCAGGCGCTTCCCTCCCGAAAGGCAAAAAAAAGGGGAAAATTTTGGTCGTTGGCAGCAGAAAATGAGACAGTCCCCCCGCACACGATACACTTTAATTTCTCCTTTATTTACCATCTTCGCATCTCTTCTTTTGATCCAGAAAGAGGTTCCTTCTGTGCTTCCCCCACCCCGTCTATAGATAAAGAGAAAAAATGACGAAGAGCGTAAGAGGAGAGAAAAAAAGGATATGAAATTGCTGAAACGGCATCGGCTCTTATTCAAATCCCTTGCACAAATACAGGGTATTGCATCGATTTTGTACTCGTTCAATGAATCTGCTTGAAAACGCATTCATCCTCTTTCACTCCCTCCCCCCCCCCTTAGTTTTTCGTCCTTAAATGTCATTGACAATTTTTCCGACATGCAAAAAGTCGGATTTTCTCATTTTATTGAAATACACAGCACACTAGCTATGAGAGAGAAGGAGTATACTTCTCAGAATTCAGAAAAAAAGCTCGAAGACAGTGGATTGTTTTAATGTCATTGTAACCATAACTGCTTCGCCCTTTCAGATACATCAAAAGAGTTGATGGACTTAGTATCCTACTTCTAACTCTGAATAGAAATTGTCACCTCGGTGTAAAAATTATAGCACCGTGGAAAGCCTAGTGGATAAAGCACTGGACAGGGCCTCATTAACCACATAGGCCAACTAGGCTTGGGCCTGGGCCTCATCTTCCAGAGGGACTACAGACTTATGCATAGCTTTAAAATTAATACGAATAAGGAACATTACATGTATTTTTTTGAAAAAAAAATGAGTTATTAATTGAAAAAAAAAATTTCCTTAAAGAAGATTTTTTATAAATTCTGTCAGTACCAGATTTATCTTGTCGTAAATGCTAAGGGCCCCCACGATCAAGAGGCCTTGAAGAGGATTCAATAAATGTACGTGATAAATAATCAAAATAGAGTTCTGTGATAGACAAAGGGGCCTTAAAAACCTCGTTTCAATGGGCCCTCAAACCTGAATCAATCACTGCATTCTGTCATACAATCTTAGGAGGCCTACAAATTATTTTAGGTCTTGGGCCTCACTTTTTGTTAGAGTCGGGCCCTGAGCTGGACACGGAATCAGGGAGTCTCAGGTTCGGAACCCGACGCCCCCATATACCTTCCGAGTACAAGTGGAGCACATGGTTGTAAAATCTGTCGGTCTGAAAGTCTCGGGTCGGTCTATAGCATCAACCTTCAGTGCAGGTTACCGGAAGCTTTCTTTCTCTTTCGCTACTATGGGGTCTATGGGCTGCATATAAGGCTCTACAGCTCAAAAATTAGCAGCGGATGATGCATCAAAATCATCATTTATTCAACTTTAACTAATCGCTTTAATATTAAAAATCACGTGTTCATAAATATTTTTTTTTCTTTTTAACTTTAATATTAAGCTTCACTTAAATTTTTGAAGTTAAAGCAGTGTGCAGCCACCAAATTAAATTTAGTGATTATTTTTAAATTCCAATTAAGGAAGTAGTCCACGACTGAAACAATATAAAAACTTCTGCTACATAGGCTTACTGAGCAAAAAAATATTAGTTTTTATTATTATTATTTTATTTCATTTTATTTTCTCACCATTTCTATATTATATGAATATATACTGCTTTTATGAATAAAGTATCACTTAAAAATGGTCATAAGAAAAAAACTACTAAATCAAACGGTTTTGACCCTAGATAATAATTTATAGGAAAACATTTGGTTTCCTTTTCAGTAAAAAAAAAAGAGTCCGAAAATTCGCAACTTGTGCAGATCGGTGCCGTATACAATGTCGTTAAACAAATTGACTCAAAAAAGTGTCGGTCATGTATTTTTAATTGTTTCTTAAACTTCTCATTCAAAGAATTTTTAATGCTGCTACTGCTGCCAGGGCTTTCAAACTTATTTTATTATTATTTGCATCAACCCAGGGTTTCCGCTATGGTCGCATTTTTCGCAAAATGCAAAAACACTATCTCAGTTGCGAAAATAAAGTAAAGTATTTTCGCTTTTTTGCTAAAACAAAAATAAATTACTTTAAAAAAAAATAATTAATGTATAATCTTAAATAGGAAGCAGCATGGCGATAGTCAACTTAATCTTTTTTTAAATCTTAAGGCAATATTTTAAAATTACTTCTAAATTCAACAATAGTTAGTCTTTCGGCATTATGTCCCCCTCAATAACTGCATTATTAGGAGCAGGAGAGTGCAATGTTCTAAAAACCAAACAAGTAGTGTTTTTTTTTTAACGTTGAAAAAAAAATAGCTGATGTACTTACTTTTTTAAAAATGTCAGAGATGAAATAAGAATTTTATTTTCAACTGAAGATAAAACACACTGAGGCATTTAGAAAGATATGAGAATAAGTAACATTTTAGCATTTTTTGATTAAAACTTTTCCCACAATTTTAGCTTTTATGCTAAAGAACTTTTGAATCCAGCTTAAACCCTGCAACAGGCTCGTTGCAATTAAATTTAATTTCACACATAATTTCTCCATCTTTAATATAAACGTATTTATTCCCTAATTGGAATATATAAACTCAGTTGGCGAAATTTTCAGCCCCCCCTCCCCCCAAAAAAAATCCTATTGCTAAAATTAATGTTAAATAATAGGCTGATGTAAGATTGATAATACCAGTCTGTAAAGCTTTTCTAATAGTTTAGAAACAATGCAACAAGCAATACAGATATTTCAGTTCGATGAGGTCAAATTATGATGACACAGTTATTTTTCGTACGCCATATTCCAAAACAACCTCTTTTCCATAACACTGTTCACAGCATGTCAATTTAACATAAAATCTTTTACCAGGCTGGAAATATCCAAATCTTTACTAATAATAAAGCTCAAAGTCTCTCTGTCAGGATGTCTGGATGTCTAGATGTCTGGATGTCTGTGACGCGCATAGCGCCTAGACCGTTCGGCCGATTTTCATGAAATTTGGCGCAAAGTTAGTTTATAGCATGGGGGTGTGCACTCGAAGCGATTTTTCAAAAAATCGATTTTTCTCTTTTTCTATTTCAATTTTAAGAACATTTCTCGGAGCAAAATTATCATAAGATGGAAGAGTAAATTACGAAATTATCATGACGTGGAATGGGAGAGAGAATGAACATAGCCAATTGGCGATAAATTCACCATCCATTATTTGTAAATATACAGGTGAACCAAATGACCTTTTAATTTTTTACTACGGGCAAAGCCGTGCGGGTACCACTAGTATAAAATAAATTGCTATTTTCTCACTGTTCTCCCTGTCGCGCGGTACCCACTCTCCACCACAAACTTCGTATGCACTGTTTTATGATAACACTTCTCGTTTATGCAATACTTGCAGAAGGTTACTGGCTTTTAGCGGAAAACTTTCCTGCTTTTGGTCAAATATACATGCTGAAATTAAACATATAAGCTATTCGTTCCTTATCTAGGAACGAATTCCAAGAATTTTTTACAGTGTAGGTTTTCAAAGCTAACAATACGCTATTAAAGAAATGAGCACTTAATTGCAAAACTTATGTGACTCACCCTTAGAAAATCTTATAACCCTTCCTGCATTAATAATGGTTACGTATGAATATATCTTGTTACAATATTTGATTGTCTATCATTCATAGCTTCACTAAACCTCATGGAATACTGGAAAAACTGCAATTCGATAGTTTTCTTTTTGAATAAACAAGTAGGAGTACCAGTCCAGGTTGATTTTTTAAAATAAGTTTACAAGATTTTTGCGTTTCACTGGAATGTGCGGCAAAGTGAAATAGCGGAGGGATTTGAAAAATCTTGCGTACCCTTAGATTGGGGGGGGGTCAAAAATTGCCAAAATCATCCTTAAGTAATTAATGAAAGACCAACAATTTACCTGAAGTAAGTGAAGTTACCCGCGTTTTGTTCCGATTTGTGAATGTAGATGTCGCCACGATTATTTCCTTCACTTAATTCAAGGAGTAAAGGAGTAAAAATTAAAAAGAAGTGTTTTTTCTTCCAAAATTTTATTTACATCACAAGTTACATATATGGATAGCAAAGCAATCGATGGTGTTGGAAATAAATTATTTTGATTGCTTTAAAGAAGTGAAATGATGCTGAAAATACTAAAACAATAAATCAGACGAAAACATTTTGCAAACATGAGTAAATATTTTGAACTTCTTTCGGACATGCGTTCATATACCTTCATTGTTACTGAAGCCAATATTTTCATTTCATTCTAAAAGTCACCCCAACAAAATACTGATAACATTTCTCTGCACAATCCATGGTTGACTCCTCTCGAATGACTCTAGTAAATTTTCCCAAAAAGGTTTCTATCAAATTTCCTTCTTTCTGAATATTTCTGTGTCTATACATAACAAATGTTCCATTTAAAATTCTCGATGGAGATGCACTGAATATTCGGTTGGTGTTCGGTATACTGCATATTCGGCAGACAAAGCGAATATTCGGCAACCGAATAGTAAACAAATTTAAATGTTTGTTAAATGGTAAACAAACTTAATTTTTTTAATACATTGAACGAAAGTTATAATATAGTGCCACAGTACAAAATTAATTCAAATTGGTTCTTATTAATTTTGTTACATTATTTTAATGTGAGAAAAAACACTCAGATGTTAAATTTGAATTTTGTTACTTTTCAGTTTTCCTTAAATCTTATAAGACATTACATTAGAATTACTATTACAAACACATTTAAATATGACACAGTTGCCAGAAAAAAACTCATTAAGTTAAGCAGTAATGTATAAAGTCAATTTATGTGTCACTTCTTAGCATTAACTACTAATTTGTTGCATTAAATGCTCAGCTAAAAAAAGGAGGCTAAAAATTAGTATATTAAATTTGCAGTACTTAATTTTCTAAAGTTTTACATCGTAAGAAATATTAAATATTGCTTTAAAAACAGCCTAATTAAAATTTATCATTGTAATCAAAGTTTAGTAATCTTTTTCATTTAATGAGAAAAAATAAAAATATCTGGCAATGCTTGAATTTTATTCTTCAATTTTAACAGTGATATAATTATTTATCAGTTACCAAAACGATCAACACAGCATAAAATTACTTGAATAAACAGTAATTTAAAATGATATTTTATGCATCTTGGGTTTGTATTTGTATATAAGGTAAATGCAAGATTCCTTATTTATGACATAACATGTTAGCAGAATTATCAGTTATCAAATCATATATCAAGAAAGAAATTAATTATCCATTTATGCAGAATTACAGGAAAAGATAAATCAAATTTAGCCGTTTATTATCTTAATTTACTTTTGCTTATGTAATAATTTATTTTAAATTAATAATTATGCTTAATGTAGGAATACGAATTTACAATGTTAAATAGAAAAGCATTTACATCTCCTAAAATAGATTAATATTTTCTGTTTCAAATTCAAATACTATTGAAATTAAATTTTTTTAAATAAATATTCGGTATTCGTGGCCAAATATTCGGTTTGAATTTTAACCGAATATTCGGTATTTGGTACATCTCTAGTTTTCAACATCAAATTTTCGAACTGACTCATGTACATTACATTATTTGATTGTGGAATAAACATAGTTTTAATAAAGATCTCTTTCAAATTAAGATCTAAACAGCTTGGTGCACGATCATAGCAAGGATGTCCTACTGGGGTGGGGGAGGTAGACTTATCGAGCCATATATATCTCCAGTGTAATTTTTTGATCTAACAGTCCTTACATTCATAAATATTCAGGGCTTGGTCTAAACGGTCTGTGAACCTAGGCAAAACAACTTTAGGGGCACAAAAATAGGGCAAATTTCTTTCTTTCTTCTCTTTTTCAGAGACTATTAATTTGAAAATGTGCGCATTTTCATGTGCGGGGGCCCCAAGTTTTACCAAGGCCTAGACATCGCCTGCACTTGATCGGGCCGTGTACATATTGACATACTAAGATCTGCTATAGACGGATTATAACCAAGATTTATCTCGACGGTTAACTCGCAAACCACCCGCTCCTCTCTGCGTCCTTGGTGTGCAGGGCCTGATTACTGAGTACTCCAACTAGGCCGTGGTCAATGGGCACCTACATGGCTGAAATTGTTTTAATTAATGACTAAAATTGTGAGATCTCACTACAGGGAGCTCCTGGAAAAAGTGTTTGGCCTAAGGCTCCCCGATATCTTAATCGGTCCCTGTTGGTGTGGCGTAACAAATTCAATAACCAAGTGATTAATTCAAGTTACCTTCACAGCTTCAGAAGATGCCAGTTGCTTTAAAAAAAAGAAACCAAAAGTAAGTGAAAGGTCGTTTCTGCCTATCCTCATATACAATAGCGAATGATCGAGTAACGCTCCTGTCGTCATCAACATTGACACTCATGCCACGGCATGATAATTTGATAATCTTTTTTGGCAATGTTTGACATGCAAGGAAGTTATTTATTTTGACAAGGCTGAACTGGATCTAGTAACTTGACTGTTTTACTGCTAAGACTCGTTTTAAGCGAATGAAGAAACGAAAAGGTGATAAACAATGAACGCTATCTATTGGAGTTTAGAGTTAATCCACCAGAGTTAGGTTTAAAATTCAAACTATCAATAAACAGGCAATTGCTTCGTTAAAATGCAGAAGAGTAGAAACAATTTTCGCCCGTCATGGTATGACGAGCGACTTTCTAGAATGAAAATAATACCGAATCGGACATCTTTTCTCAGATATCTTAACATCTATGACCCCGCTTATTTTTTTGGATTGAAAAAGAGGTTCCTCGCTACCCTGAAACACGTGTCTGCATTTTTTTTTTTTTTTTTGTAATTAATGCTTCTTTTTCAGCGTTGCTGACTACATTTTTATGCCCAGTTTGTTCAATTGTGCCCGCTTTTTCCGAAAGACATCAATCCTCCTCACTTCCCAAAACCACCTATTGACTAACACGAATTCATTCGGTATGCATAAGCATTTTCGAACACCCCAAATGGAATTCACTGATTAGAGAAGCCTCGCAGATTGTGTTAATAGAAGAATCGTTTGGCGATGTGCATTCATGCATAACTTAAACCATTGAGAGGCTTCCATTTTGGAAGTCTCACGACCTAATTATCCCGGGCGAGATAGTGATCGTGGAGAGAGGGATCCTGCAGGGTGTTCAGCAACGTGTGCTTCACGCCCGAGAGAACCTTTCACGTCCTTTCCGAACTATTGACAGAGCTGAATGGGGAGCGAGTTCGGGTTCATGGAACACGTTGGCTCCAGAGAATATGTGAGGGAAATTCGGCCCGTGCAGCCTTTAAATATTAAGAGCTATAAATCGTAAAATTCACTTAAGGTATCAGTTCAAATCTATATTACAGACCTGAATGCGACTTCTGAAGACACTGGGGTCGAACTTTATCTATTGCTCCTCCCCCTCGCGTCTTTTAAGTGAAGTAATAAATATTTGAAAACTTACTTGCTACTTCAAAAGAGTCAAGTTTGACGATATTTTATAATTACAATATATGTTATCATGTAAAATAAGAAAAAACAACGTTTCTCTTATGCTTTATACGTGTTTTTTCTTATTTTTCTTTTCAAGCACAAAGATATTTTTTCAACTTTATATGTCGATATGTGTATAAGATACTGATACACATATTTTGATACTTCAGGAAATGAGGCCACCCATGGAACACTGTCCCACAAGCTGCAATTTTAAAAGTGTATTATAAAATTAGTTAAATTTTATTTTTCAAAATAAAAATGTACTTTATATGTGTCGCAGATGAATAAAAACCAACATAAAAAATTCAGTTGAGTACACCTAACCAAAAAATAATGAAAAGTCATCAAAGCTTAACTATAGCCACCTTTGGCTCACTTACCTTATAATGTATTCCGTGCCATTTATGCTTAGCTCTTTTTTTATTCTTATAAGTCTCACGTATATCCTTTCAGAAAATCTGCTGTTTAGTTCAGAAAATATACTTTCGCACAGAATTACTGCTGGTGTTATTCGATGTGGTAAAAATAAGCATCAACTAGCAACAGGACAGCAAGTTACGAGGAAAAATTTTCTTAAACAATCACAAGACCTCACTTTAAGTATGATATGAGAATATTATGGGCAAAAGGACAATGGGAAATAGTAAGATATTTTCAGTTTTCAAAGCCACCTGTCAAGCAATATTTTAGCTATGCTCTTGAACATTTAGTTGATTCCAGAAAAAAAATTAATAGCTCTATAAAGATCAAGGGAACAAATACAAGTCAGTTTCAAAATTTTACTGTAATTTTTCGTGGTTTATCAGGAATAATTTTTGTTATGATACAATTATAAAGTTTTGTAATAAATATTTTAGAATTAATTGCAATCCACCGATCTCACGTATTTAATTAATATTATGCAGATTTAGCTTTTAAATGTTCAATTTCATTCATATATCAAATCACTTACGTATGCATTATTAATTAATCCAGATACATTCCTTTGTTTATTAATTCACTTATTTATTGATTCATTCACTTATATTCTTATTCATTCACTATTTTATTCACTCATTTTATTTTCCTCTTATACTAATTAATTTATTTATTTACGTATTCGTTTATTTTGATTTTCTTTATTCATTTATTCATTCAGTCCATAGTTGACTGAATTATTTTTAATAATCAAATACATCGGGTTTCATTAGAAAAATGTTAATTTTTCACTTTGTGTGATTAACTTATACTAATTAATTTATTTATTTACGTATTCGTTTATTTTGCTTTTCTTTATTCATTTATTCATCCAGTCCATAATTGGCCGAATTATTTTTAATAATCAAATACATCGGGTTTCATTAGAAAAATGTTAATTTTTCACTTTGTGTGATTACAAATATACCAACAAAAATGAAAAATAATTTCAAGGCATACTTTAAATTGAAATACTTTGTTCTTTGTTCTTATACTGTAGTTTTCAAAACCAATTTCTAATTTATTCGTTTTGAATAAAAGTTAATTTTTCATTTATTTTTTCTGATATTTTGTTGCAAAACACTACCAGCTTCGTTGCATGTAGAACTGTCATGGCTTGGCGGTTAACCTTTTCTAAACATCTCTCTAATATCCGAGACGTTACTATATATATGTACCAAATTTATTTCACTCATAGCTGTTCACGACCTCAAAAAGTGCCATTGAAAGCTACAGACAGAGATATTTTATATGCCTCTACAAGCAATATTTCACTCATTGAATGTCGGAAATGCGCCTCAGGAACTTATTCAAGCGTATTTTGACGCTCACTTTGTATTTTAAATAAAAGTTTTGCATCATGGGAAACAGAGGAAGAAAGGAATTAGAATTTTTTTCATATTACGTCTGCTTTTTTTCCCCCTTAATGTTGAGCATTCGAAACATTAAAAAACAAAATAATAACTCTAAATAATTTCTTCTTTCCCTGCTATCTTCCATTTCCTCCTTAGAAGGCGTTTTTCCTTTTTTAAATTTTTTTAGAAGGCGTTTTTCCTTTTTTTAATTTTTTTTTAAATTCTATTATTATTATTATTATTTAATTTAACGGAACTGGTCACTAGTGTGGTCTTTACTGTTTTCATGTATTTCACTGCTTCAAAATGAATTTCATTCCGCTAAGCCACGGCGTTGAAAAAGAAACCTACCTACATCTCTGCTAACAGATATCTGAAGTGAAATCTGTAAAACAAGGAAGTCCTGGGGCTCTATCCAAAGATAGAATTGTGAAATGAAGTTGTATATCGGAACGTGTTGTTTTTGCATAGGTTTAATCCTAATAATTATTCTAATGCTGTCTTGGAAATAAATTATCGAAGACTGGTTTTCAACAAGTTTACAGAATTTATTAACTTCCCATCAGGGTGTGCTGTTTCCTTTCTTAAGAGCAGCTTTTTGAAAGGGAAGAACAGAAAGTCAGATTCCTCCGCACGAATTCGGATGAAGCAATCTAATGTGAGTCACAGTACTGTTTGACCGCGGATTGTATGTAATTTGGCAATTTGCCAAGTAAAGATTATTCCATCTGAATTAATCTAGCAGGGGAGAAGGGAAAATAGCGATGGAATTTTGATGCACGCTTTTATAATGTCACTAGTGCCTTATTCATTTATTGCATTCTCTAAAATAAAATTAGGGGAAACAAAAATAGTTACCATGGAAACAACAAAAAGAAAAAGGAAACATTTTCATTTCGTTCAGAAACGTAAAAGCAAAATGTTAAGCTCAAAACTTTGTTGTGAATAAATAAATCAATTAATTTTTGCCGTGAGAATATAGATCGAATATACTTTAGATTTAAAAAATATTGCTGTGAGCAAATTTTCATTTTTACAAAACTAAAGCTAAATAATAGAGAGGAAAAAGTGCACATCTGTAGCAAATCAACTAACACCCCTATAAACTAATAGATACGTCCATTTCCACCTATAAACTGGATATTAGCCTTTCCACGTAATCGATGGTCAAACAGTATCAACATTGCTTATCGCCACATCAACGAAAATTGAAATTAGAGGCTTGTAGAAAAAGAAATGGTTTTTAATTTCTGTAAGAATTTTTTCCCTTCACTTTTTTTAAACATCAAAATATTTTTTCTTTAATTTTTTTTATTTACTCCTTTTAAAGCATATAAAATGGGAAAAATGGATGAGAAAAGTTTTTTAAGAAGTAAATTTGTCATCCATGCATGTGATTTCGGCGACATTTCTGGATGACAATTGAAGCACCTTGAAGTAAAGGGTTATAAGTATCAAAATTAAAAATTTGACGAAAGCTATTACAAATAGTAAAAGAAAGTATCATCTGTTTTGGAGCAGAGTTGGTACTAGCAGAGTAGCCCGTGTAGGTGCTGATATACAGCATGATTTGGGAAAAACTTTTAAATGAAAGTTTACCTACGTTTTGAACTAAGCTTGCATTTTTCTACAAACTTCAAAAAAAAAATCACTTCGAGGCTGTCCATAAATGATGCCACGCATTTTCCAACTTTTTTGACCGTACCCCTCCCCTGTATGTCACAGAGTGTCACACTTCGCCATACTAAAGCCACTATATATAGCGGCTCTACACCATACCCCCTTTGTCACGTGTCACGCTATTTTTTATTAACCTATTCTTATAAAAACAAATGCATGATGTCATATTTCTTTTTCCCTTCTCCCGCCCACTTGTCACGAATTGTCACAATTTCACGAAACTCCACCCCCCTCAAAGCGGGACATCATTTATGGACAGCCCTTTACATCCCTTTATTTCTCACTGCCTCAGTTATAGCTTTGTCGGGAGCATGCAAGCAAGCTTGAAAACTCATATTTTTCAGGTGTCAAAGGCGCAGGGCCTGATTACTGAATACGCCAACTGGGCATGGCATCGGGCCCACGCTCTTTATGGGCTCCCAAATAGCTGAAATTATTTCCGCCCACTACTAAAACTGTAAGGTTTGAGTATCACAGTCCTGCTCGTCGAGTGTCCTGCCGAAGTGTTCCACCCTTACGTTAAAGTGTCGCCAAGTACCGCTTTTACTAGATATTTCAACACTTGTAAGTACTTATTATTAACTTTAAAATCTATTTTTATAATCAATATTAACTTTTTTATTTATGCATGCAATTTTTATAATTTCTGAGGAAATAAAAATTTGCTAATGAATGATTGGTTTTAACAGTAAATTTGCCTGACACCTATGTAGGTGTCTGGCACAGTGTACGAGATAGTTGACACCATTGAGTTAGTTTTCAAAGTAAGTTCGTTATGGGTACATCTGAGCTATTATTAATTCATTAGTAATACTCTTAGTTTATAACATAAAAACAATTGCAATATTTTCAGAAAGTATGAATATTCCAGGAGGGGGGGGGGGGGCTAAAAATTGTTTTTCATTTCAGACCTGAAATTCTTCACCCCTATGACACATGCTGAACTTCTGAACAAGCCCGGATTACCCAATAAGCCAACCTAGGCCCTGGTCTAGGGATGCAAGCCGAAAAGGGCGCACGTCACGGAGAAAAAAAAATAATAAGCAACTTCTTGAAAAAAATAGTGACACCCTAGTATGTCGATAAGAAAAACTCAATTAGAATAGGTTGCAACCAGTCTGTTAGGTAGAAAAAATACAATTGAAGTTGAGGGGAGGGGGCGTAATGCTTGAGTCGAGGTCCTTTTCCGGTCAAAGCAGATGATTTTCAATATCTTTGATTTGAACTATAATTTCTTTAAGTTATAGCTTTGTCCATGGGCGGACTGGGTCCTCCGAGAGGATGCCAACCTTGACTCCCGAGGGCGCACAAATTCATAAGCGGAAAAAAAAGAAAAAAAAAACGAAAGGGGAGGGGAAACTCGAAGTCACACGGGTTCGAGGGCGAAAAAAAAAACGGAAGACGCACAGGTTCGAGGACGCACTAGCCCGTGGGCCGATGAGCTACCCCTGGTTTTGCCAAAGTAAAGAACTTATTAGAGGTACATCACACGCAGGAAAATTAATAAAATACATGATCTAGAAAATGTTCAGTTATATAACTTGTTCTCATTACTGATACTATTTTGCACTTGATGTCATCAAATACGTTAGTAAGTATGTGTTTTGCAATTAATAATTTATTAATTCATATTTATTTATGACTACCAATCATCAAGGACGCATAGTTTTAAAATTTTTGAGATGGGGAAATTATCAATTTACCGAATGAAATTTCAAATCTTACCGAATGAAAAAATATGAGCATACACACGAGCCAACATCAATAAAAAGAGAAAATAGACATCCTTACAAAAATGTTTTTGGAAAATAAACAGTTGAATGTTTTAAGAAAAGAAAAAATGGGCACGGTGTTTTACAAAATATTTTTTAAATAAAAAAAAAAGATTATGGACAAAACAAAATAGGGGGAGGGAGGCGTTAACGGACTAACTCCATCTTTTTACATCACCAAAGGTGGCCTATAATTGCGCTTTTATAACTTTAATTTTAGAAGAACTTCAGAGGAGATTCCAAAGACCCGCTGCCACTATTCTCTTCAAAGATTATCTAAACTTGTTTTTTATATAACATCAATTTCAAAACGTTTCCGAATGAGACTTAAAGAACCATATCCCTTCCCACAACGTCATCATAGATTATTTTCAATTGCGCATTTACGACTTAAGTATCGAAAAATTTCTGAGGTAAGTCCCAAACACCATTTCTCTCCCAAGCATCATCGAAGATAGCAAAAAATGTCGTATATAGGACCTGAACTTTTAAACATTTTTGCAGGAGCGTCCTCGCTTCTTCCTTAGATTTTGAAGATGGTTTAAATTTTCAAAACAATTCCGGGAGAGAGTCCTCAAATTCCATCCCGTCACCCAACACTTTCAGATGCATTTCGTTTATTTTTCAGGTCCTACCTTCACATCATAATAGAAAATCGTCTAAAATTTCGTTTTTAAGGACTCAATTTTGAGTTTTTTTCTGACTTCATCCCCTCTTCAACACTATTAAAATCGTCAAAAGTTTTATTTTTACGACTGCAATTTCGAAACACCTACGGAAGAGAATTACGGAACCTAGAACCCGCACTATAGGGGCCTTAACCGAACCTTATCCCTTCTCGTAATATCATCAGAGATGGTTTCCAATTGTGCATTTAAGTCTTCAGTTTTAAAACTTTTCTGGGGAAGCACGGCTAGACCCCATTCATTTCCCGTACGTCTTAAAAGATGTCCTACAATTTTTTGATCTTCAATTTTGAAAAGTTTCCTCGCTAGAGTCACCAATTTTCCTGGCATTAAAAAAAAAAAAAAAAAGATTGTTAAAAGTTCTGCTTTAGGACCTCAATTTTTAGAAACATTTCCAGATGAGCTCTTCTGACTCCCACCGTACCCAAGCATCGTTATAGTAGAGATTGCCAAAAATTTAGTTTTTAAGATTAATTAAGACGTGCGGGAGGGGGGCGGAATGAGAGTCCCCGAAGTTATCCCTTTCTCATCAAAGACAACGTACAATTACTAATGGGTGTCACCCCCCCCCCCCCCCCCCCCCCGTCTTCCTACAAGCTCAAAAAAAAAAGTTTTTAATATTCTATGTAAACTAAAATGCATTTTAGCTTCATATTTTTTAAAAAATTGCAATTCCACTTTGAGTGTCAAGATCCTAAACCCATTTATTCCAGGCCCCATAATGTATGCCCGTAAAAATTTTTAGGTCCAGAGATTTTCTCTTTAGAATCTTGATCTGTACGTGTTTTAATGTGAGAATATCTTGGGTAGACATGTTGAATCCTGCGCAAAATAATTTTATAGGCCATCAAAGTTAGCGGCCATTTTGGTTCACTTGCTCATTACGTTTTTCGCAACGTGCGTACCTATAAATTTAATTTTAGTTTTGAACTGAGAGAGTTTTGGGGCCTAGAAAATCAGTGAATGTAATAGTTACGTCATAACAGCCGCTCTGGCTATTTCCCCTATTTTTAAATTAGATATCTCTGACGTTTTTTGTTTAACATTCTGGTTACTAAAATGTGTACAAAAATTAATAACTCTTAATGAAATCAAACGATTTTAAAGAGTTAAATCTTTTGGGTACATCAATATTTTTCAAGGTCACTAGCGCAGCCAGCAATACCTTCCGGAGGGGGTTTTTTCGATCAAAAATAACTTCTCGAGGGATTTTTTGATCAAAAATACCTTCTAAAAGGGATTTTTTGATCAAAAATACCTTCTAAAAGGGGTTTTTTTGGTCAAAAATACCTTCTGAAGGGGATTTTTTGATCAAAAATACTTTATGAAGGGGTTTTTTGATCAAAACAGCCCTTTCATATGCATAAGCTAAGGTATTAGAATTCGCATTCATGCTAAAATCAGTGACTTCCTTTGCTGCACCACTGTTTGTATAACGTCTGCTATCAAAGTAATGTTTTCAAGTAAAAAATACACAGTTACAAAAAAATTTTGCTTATTGTTTTTCTGTGAAAATAACTATTTAAGCAATGTCTGATATTTCTAGAGTGAGTTCAGAAAAATTTAGTGCGCAGTTGAAGACATCTGAAGACAGTTTTGACAAACGAAAATGTACCATATGTCAAGAGGAATCAAGAGAAAAATTATGCTCTTTGGACAAAAATGAGTTCGTGAAGCTGCTGAAATACGCAAAGACGCAATATTGAAAAACGATGCAAGAAAATATAGTGTGCATTGCAGCAACCAGTGCCACAGGAAATATACGAGAAAAAAGCGCTAAAAAATTGGTAAGAAAGAATGCACCGACAAGTTTTTTTTAAAGTGAAAACAAAGTTTTAGAAAAATTAGAAAGTACCGAAGGAGGTCCAAATGAAGACGAAGTTTTCGACAGAGTAGCAGATCTTAACAGCGGTATGAGTGTTTCTGCTGCGAATTTATATACACATCTAAACTGTATAATTTCTTATATTCGAAAGAATGAGCGAGAAACCAATGCACAATCTGCGCAACATCTATCTTCAAAATTTGAACGGTTTAACAATAGGCAAATGAAATATTAAAGCCTCTTTTAAATGCTGAGCATTGATTTATTCTTTCAGAAAAGAAAGAATTGATGCTCAATGTAGATGAAAATGCATTGGTTTTTATTAATGAAATAAAACTATTTCTCGTAACAACGTATAATGAAAGGATACTTTTCTGTGCTTCCAAAAGAAAGAATGAACCTCTGTTGGTTTTTTCTAGTCATTTATCTCCAAAAGTACTTGCTGCTGCTATTGGCTCACAAGAATCTGTGAAGACTGCAGGATGCATCTTGAGAAAACTGTTATAAGATGTTGATTTTAGACTATAAGAGAGGTTCTGCGATGTGAGTAAAGATGGTTCAGCACACTCTTGGCTCAAAGGGTGAGATTTTAGAAACAGAAAGAGCAGCTTTTGTGACATAATTAATATTCACTTCCTAAACTCCAAAAACTGCAGTTCAAAACTAAAAGTAAATTTGTAGGTACGACCGTTGCGAAAAACGTGATGAGCAAGTGAACCAAAACTGCCGCTTTATTTGATGGCCTGTGAAATTATTTCGCATAGGATTCAACATGTCTACCCAAGATGTTCTCACATTAGAACACCTACAGATCAAGATTCTAAAGAGAAATTCTCTGGACCTAAAAATTTTTAAGGCACTATATTGTAGGACCAGGACTATTTGTGAAACATAAAAGCGAGGGCGGTTCTCAGTGCAAAAACAAACACCACATAGATATGTGACGAGTCAAGATATACAAGTTATATTGGTCTGTAGACGATGTGGTTTGTCCACCTAAAGTTTAAAATGAGAAATCCTGAAACAAATTTCTTCAAAAACTTGTGGCGTTTCTTCTCACATGGTTGTTTTGTCCCCCCCCCCCCCCCCTCCCCAAGAAAAGTAAGCATAATATAGATCATTACCTTTACTTTAACATTTAAATCGTTGGAGGTATCTTGCATCCAAGAAAAATTTACCCGTGTAACGAATTCACGAAATTACTAAACATTTGAAAAAAAAAGTTAACTATTTGAAATACGTATAGATTACAATCAATCGACTGCTCGTACGGTGGACTACTTTTTTTCTATTTTATTACTTTTTTTAAATTTACTTTTACCTATTTTAGTTTTTTTATGATATATTTTTTTATTTTATATATATTTTTATTATCTATTTATTTGTTGTTTAGTTATTCATTTACTTATTTATTTTGCGTGTGGTCTGAATCGATTTTTAGTGATTTCTGACCATCACGCCACCAACAATTTTGAACACATGATTTGTGAGCGTGCTTTGTTTTTTTAATATACTATGAAAACAAAGTTCCCTATTTCACATTTTTTTTTAAATGAACCTAAAATAAGAACAGATGGCTGAATCAGTATCAGTTATCTCCTGCTACGATGACAATGATGACAGAATGTTCCAAAACGCACTAGTTTTGAGTTGATTGCGTGAGCAATGTAAATTACTTAAGCCCCTGCCCTATTCAACAGTTAACTACACTCCTGTTTGTGAAAATTGCAACACCACGAAGGACTAACGCGTGTGAGCTGAAAATTGCAATAGATGTAAAGTCCTCGTTATGTTGCTTCGACAGACGAACTTCGGTATCGCATACAAACAATATGGAATAATACTCTTCCGCAGGCAGATATTCAAACTTCGTGTCACTCCATGCCGAGTCGTGTATAGCAGCTCTTATTGCGGTGCGTGGTGGCCACACAAAATGCCAATTTCTATCTCTTTTTATTGTTTGCTTGGTTTGAAAATGTAATCATTCATTTGTACCATTACCACTCAACTGTGTATTAAATTTCATTCAACTATAATGCTTCCTTCATGGTGTTGCACAAACAGGAGTGTAATAAGTTTATTATTCTAACTTGGAGTTACGTCATTATTTCAGAAAAGAGAAATGATTGATGCTTTCAGATATTTAGCTCTGCTTTCATCTCTGTCAGTTCATTACAAAATAGAAGCGGTTCTTGTCGGAAAGATTTATTAATTTTCAAACTCATTTTATCGGGTAGCTAAAACCGTAAAACTTAAAAGGCTTTATTTAATTAAAAATTAACTTCATTGAAGTCATAAACAATCCTTATTTTCGTAATGCTCTCAAATTTTGAAAGATTTACCCTTTTCTTCCATCTGAGCCAACAAAAGTTCATTTTGGAATTTTCATTTGCATAAGAAAGCAGTCGTAACTGAATTTAAAGTTTTAATTGAGGAAGAACTTCTTTCTTTGCTCCTTTGCTAAGCAGCAGAGCTGATGGATAACTTATTACAGCCATTTTGGGTCCCAAAAGTGAATGAACATAGTAAAAGAAAGTATCTTTTCACACACATCCTATACCACATCGGAATTTCTTTGGGAATATTATTATACTAGAAAATCACCCGTCAAGGAATGAAGAGTGAAAATTGCTTCTACATTTGAATGAAGCATTTGCCTGTTTGGTGATATTTTGATAGTTGAAATTGTAACCCTAACTCCAGTGGATCAACCCTAAACTCTAGTAGGTAACGAAAATTTTTGACCATTTTTTCGTTTCTTCATTCCCCTGAAATGACATCTTACCAGTAAAACATTTAAGTTACCTTATCGAGTTCAGTCTTGTTACAATAAAGCCTTTCCCTGCATCTTAAACAATACCAAAACATATGATCAAATTATCATGCCGTGGTGCGAGTTTCATTGTTGAATCTCGCGGATTACTCGATCACCGGCTATTATTTATATTAAGAGGATTTCAAAGGAGTAAATAAATAAAACATGTCGATGTGCACGGAAAACGATTTCTGCGGAAATCAAAATCCATTTTTAAAGAACGAAGTTTTTTTTTTTCTTTTTTTTTTTTAATTACAATTATGAATTGCTTATTAAGTTTACTTGATCGAGGTTGATGTTTTTCATGATGTTGAGTCATCAAAATTTGGGGCGCACTAAATCTGTAACTAAAGTTTTTAAAAATTATAGTAATTTTATATCAAATTTGTAAATATAAAAAATGAGCAAAAGAAATTCTCCTCGAATTTTTATTCTTCCTTCGCAAATCTCAATGCCACTCAAGCTTAACTCTAAACTTACAGTATTATTACAGTTAAAAGTTACATGATAGATGACTTTAGTATTGACGCTTTATGGCAATCAAGCGAAATATTGCAACATATCGTCAAATACAAGATACCGTCACATTTGGCCTGGTTGCAGTAATATACGTAAGTATTAAAATATTTCTTTACTTAACAACATTATATAATATACGTGCGGCAGGGGGGGGGGGCAAGTAAAGTTCGTGCCCAGTGTTTTCAAAAGTTATAGTCGGGCCTTGTTCGCAACCGTTCTCATATGGAGCGGTAAGCTTGTGAATTTGTCCCTCTGTAAAACCTTGATAAACCGCCCACTGAAAACCAACTATTGCGCTTTTTTTTTTTTAAATACGAAATATAATTAATGATCATCCTATTCTGAACAAAACTTTAGGAACTTATCCTTTCACCTTCAATACAATGAAATTTGCAAAATCATAACTTTTAAAAGATTGAGTCATACGATACATTAAGAATTTAGATTTTTAAAGCTTTTCTTAAATAACTCATTAATACTCTACATCAGTGGTGCCCAACTTACGTCCCGCAAATATGATCCAAGTGGCCCACTCTTGTGTTCAGTGGGATGAAACGAAAATTATGTTCTGAAATTGAAACCTTCCATAGCTGCTGATCCTCTTCACACACACACACACACACACACAAGCGGTTTTTTTTTTTTTTTTTTTTTTTTTTTGACGTAAGAGCTTTCGTAGGCCATACTGCGTCAAACGATTGTTAGAGAGAAAGGTGCCAGAAAAGGGAGTATAATTAAGTACCAAGGAACATAAAACTTGATAAATCTTCATTCGATGTTTTGAATGGTTGTTGAAAATTTGAAGTCAAGTAGTCATAAATTGTTTGCTAAAATACAGATGTAAAGCTCTTATCAATAAAATAAGCAAGTAATAATGATGACAATTTTTAGCTTGTAATTGTGTTTTATTTCCTTGTTTTTCTCATGCTACCTCGAAAAATTTTGAATAAAATAATTAAATTTTATATTTCTTTTGGCCTGTGAGATTCATCTTAATATGAGTTGTGGCCCGCGGGTAAAGAAAAAGGTTGGTCACCACTGCTCTATATAATCTAAAACCAAGGGTTCTTAACCCCTAAGAGCAAAAGCGCACCCCCCCCCCCTAAATATCGCAACCCCGCCCAAAAAAGCAAGAGTCCCCCAAACAAGTAAAAATACCCCTCAAAACACCACCTACCTAAAAAATTTCAATGGCGCAGTCTGCGCCATGACTCCCCCCCCCCCCCCAGGTGGCACTTTTGCTGAAACGTAACGTGTTATTCTTTACAAAATAAAATGGCTGTTTCATCGACTCGGATTCCTTAAACCCTAATTTAATCGTTCTGAGATGATCCGTTAAAAATAATGTCACAAGCGAAGAAGATTACCAATTGCTCTTGGAGAAGAAGATTAATGAACTTTAGTAACTTTAGGGGTCGTGTCATGATAGGAAGGGATATTTAGGTAGATGACTCTCCCCAACTTGATTGTAGTAAAGCTGGGGAATTTAAACGAGCAATGGGGTAAAAACCAGCAGTTTCAATTAGGAATCATTTGTTACTGAGAAGACGGAGTGATAAGTGATCTGGGAGGATGATAAAGCTTAATTACTGGGAAGAAAAATTCAAATGACTTTAAATTTGCATTCCTTCGTGAAGGAGTAATTTTAGACCGTTTAAACTAGGCATTGGCAAAAAGAGTTAAGACTGCTGGAGCTTTGCTTAGAATCTATCATATTGTGTGCAAAATTTCACGCTACTACAGCATTTGTTCATTGGTGGAAACATTAAGATCAAAGATTTTAGGGGCCATTAATGAAAACGTAAGGATCCCGAGGGGGGTGGGAAAATATCTACATACACTTTCTTTAGGGGGGGAGGTCAAACCCATTCTTACGTAATATTTTCCACGTTGATATTTTATATTAGAAATCGCGCACTCAAGTGGTTTGACAGGGATTTTATTTCACTTGCATCCAGAAGGAAACGAGCTGATGTGTGCATCACATGACTTCCTTTTACACCAATTTAATGTTATTTCCCCATTGTTGCAATTTTAATGTGCTTTAATAGTAAACTCTCTAAATATCACCATCAATGGCCAAACTGAAACCAGATTCAAAAATAAAATTAACTTGAATTCTGAAATTTTTAATTCAAGTTATGTTTTTCGCAATCACGAGTTGCGACAGGGCCCTACTCATTGTGGGCTATTGTTTCTAGAAACGGCTCCTATCCCCCCAAGCCTACTCCTCCTCCTGGACGGTTACGTGTGTATAGTTGTGTGTGTGTGCAGGCGTGTGTGTATGTGTAGGCTTGAGTGTGTACGCAGACCTGTGTGTATGCACTTAGGCGTGTGTGTATATGTGTAAAGGCTTGTGTGTAAGAGCGTGTGTGTGTGTATGAGAGCGCGTGTGTGTAGGACATGGACGCCCCCGACCAGGAGAAACGGATTCAGGAGGCAGTGTTCGGAGCCGCGCCTGCAGAGGCCGGTGGGCGGTGGTGCTGGTGTCCCTGGTCCAAGCTGAAAAAGGAACCAAGCGCCAAAGACGGTCAAATAAAAGCAATAAGCAATCGTGATTGCTCAAAAAAAAACCGCCAAATTTGTCGCCAAGTTGGTGACAAAACGTGGCGACCAAAAGACTGGCGATATATTGCCAAGTGTCCGCCAACTTATAACACCACTTGAGTTTGCATCGAGATTAACAATGATTTCCCCCAAAACGGTGCAAAAGATCCCTTTAGAAACACCCGAATGCAACCAAGAGAGAAGGTGTACATCTAGGCCCCACTAGGAGTCTACGTACCGAATTTCAACTTTCTAGGACATACCGTTCTTGAGTTATGCGACGCGACATACATACGTACATATGCACATACGCACATACATATGTACATACAGACGTCACGAGAAAACTCGTTGTAATTAACTCGGGCAACGTCAAAATGGATATTTCAGGTGTCTATACGTTCTTAGGTACATATGTATGTTCTTGTGGTCGAGTCGAAAAAAAAAACTCAACATTCATTTGGGGGGTAAGCAAAATGGAAATTAAGGCCGATTTTTGAGTGAAAATATTTTTCGCGAATACAATACTTCCTTTTTTGTAAAAGGAAGCAAAAAAACGTGTTAAGATAAGCTGTTTTTTATTTGTTTTACAAAGAATGAATAGTGTGAAATATGATCAAGGAATCGCACTATGTACGGCATGTTTTATTTTTAATTAGTATCGCATCATATACAAAAAAAAAAAAAAAAAAAAAAATGTCGGAAAAGCATTCAGTCTGAATTTCAACTTTTTATTTAATATTTCTTTACACAAAGAGGTTCAATTTAATAATAGTGAATTTAATGTTGATTCCAGCGATGTAAGATTCGTTCTTTTATTATTTTGGAAAACTAAATGGAATCTTACGTAAGAATAGGGAGAGGGGTTTGAAAAATCTTTCGTGCTCTTGCATGGAGGGAGACGGGTCAAAAATTGCCAAAATCATCCTTACGTAATTAATGAATGGCTCCTTATGTGCTGAGTAAAAGTTTTGTGCGAGCATCACTTTGGTGTACATTAAATGAACTGCGTTCATCCTTTCATTGTCATTGTTTTCCTGAGTGTTTGCTGCTTAACGTACGCATAGCATAACAATTTTCGTCGATTTACGTCTCTTAAGGTATTCTTAATTTTACTGTTCACTAGTGGTACCCGCACGGCTTTGCCCGTAATAGAAAAAGTAAAAGATCTTTTGGTTCGCCTGTATATTTACAAATAATGTATGGTGAATTTTCTCGCCAGTTGGCTTGTCCCCATGTTACGGTTCCACGTTATGATAATTTCGTAAATAAAGAATGGTGAATTTTCTCGCCAATTGGCTTGTACCCATGTTACAGTTCCACGTTATGTTAATTTCGTATCTCGCCAATTGGCTTGTGCCCATGTTACGGTTCCACGTTATGATAATTTCGTAATTTACTCGTCCATCGCATGATAATTTTGTTCTTAAAATTGGAATAGAAAAAGAACCACATCGAATTTTCGAAAAATTGCTTCGAGGTGCACATCCCTATGCTACAAACTAGGGGTGCGACATCGATGTCGATGTTTTGGAAACATCCATGTTTTTGTTAAAACATCGATGTTTTTCTTTCGATGTTTTTGGACCATCGATGTTTTGGTTTCGATATTTTTTCGATGTTGATGTTTTGCATTTTAATTGAAAATTATCATAAAATTTGCTCCAACTTTCTCGCTTGGTAATTAAGTTTACTTATGAAGTTGCCAGAAAAAAAATTATTTTTTGCACCATTTTATAAGATCAAATTTTCTGTGTAGAGGATGATTTTTGGGAAGATCATTACAAGATGGTAAAAGATTAACTAGAGAGTGAGCTATTGGGAGCTATACAAGGCCCCAGTTCTTAAACTAAAGGGATATCCTATATACGTTACTAGGGCGAAAATTATAACTGGTAAGAGAAAGCTGGTAAAAGTTACTTTAAAGTATTTGATAGTGATGGCAATTTCTGTTCCATCGGAAAGAGATGTTTCTCTGACTGGTGGGATAGTCTGCGAAAAGAAAAATGCGCTTCTGGGGGACAAAGTAAATAAACTTTTATTTTTCTCCAAACTGTCAACACCAATATTCGGGGTTATTTATCGACTTTTCCCAACAAGTCATCCCTCTATTACTTACAATTTGTGTACAACACATATTTCTTGCTCTTAAAAAAATAATTGTTAGAATTAATTTTGTATTTTTAAAATAATTAGCACAACTTTTTCTCATCATTAAACTGACGGTAAGTGCTATGATACATTTTTCTTAGATTCTTTTTTAATGTAAATTTACTTTTAGCTTCATTCAGTTTGAAAATATTTCCTTATTACTGTAACTAGTTGTATTAATCGGATCTTGGTTCTCCGCTGAAAAAATGGCGCGAAAAAACCTCTAATTCAACATTTCCCTGTTAGTATTGAACCCAAAATGCATTTTTTCAAATATCTCGAAAATTCATTTATGCATATACTGCCGATTACGTGCTCACGGCAGAATATTACCAAGTCGATATCGCCATGCATTACCAGTTGCCGGTTGGCTTATTCGAACGCAGCCCATTTTTGGCGCCCATTCGGTACTCATTGCGGGAGAAAAAGTGTTTTGAACTCCTTTGTTTCTATCACTGGCGGGAACTTCTCCTTAAAAAAAAAAAAAAGTGATGGACGTGATTGTCAACATTTTGCGAGCCGAATCAAAAGTACTTTTCAGAGCAAGCAATAATGTTTTATCAGCTTAGGATCTTTTAATTTGATTGCGTAAATCAAAGTACGAACCGAGGAGATATATAGAAGAAAAAAAACTGACTTTATTTTTGCTTCAAAAATTTCTGCTGTCCTCTCTAGAAACGTTCCTTTTTTCTCGTGATTTTCTTCTTCCTCTGTAATTTTTTGACTTACAAAATCACAATGGTATCTCATAAGTTTTCTATGCAAATCAAATCATGCATACAAACAATGAAAATATGTCCTTCTTTTCAATACATTTATGTTTTGTGTTGAAGTGCTATTTTAAAAAACAAAACTCCAAACACATATGTTTCCGGCAAAACGAATAATAAAAGAGGCGGAGCTAATCAAGGACAGTGTATTATCATTGAGTTGGCATGGTGACAGCCGCGAAATGTTGATGTTCCGTTAAACCGTCTTGCCAAATTTGGTCTTTAATTTTTATATGGCTTTAATTTACTGGTTATCTGATCATAATTCTGTTACGTTACTTGTTTTATTGTATTCTATTTCAATTTTGAAGAGCCCAGATCGCCAGCTAAAAATTAGGCCTACGGTACGATTATCTACTAAGCATTATTTCAGCAACATTCGTCTATAGTTTAAATTTTCAAATTTTCTGTTATCTGATTTAATTGCATAATATTTATTGAACAGTTTAGAATGTTGAATAATTCTTTGTTTTCTTATGTTTATGCTGTGTAAAGTTCAACCTTAACAAGTGATTACTTTTACATGTGAATTTTGTTTACATTCTCTAAATGTTAAATGTATAATGTTACGAAATCTGAACAAATGTTTTTTTTTTTTTTCGGTCCTATTAAATGTTTAATCCCAAAATAGAGTCATTATTTTTTGCATTTCAGCGAGAGATGCTTTTTTGTACTTGGATGTCAGTTTGTATATATGTTGAATGCATCCATTTAACGCACTGAATTAGCGGAAAATTATTTACTTCTATAGAAATCATGTTTACTTCTTTCTGTACAATGTTTAGGGTAAAATTATAACTGATGATGCAGAAATCTGATGACAATTTTGTATTAGTTTTTTCATGTTGTTGGAGAGCTTTTTGCTGTGACTTTCAAAAGAACAGTATGTCATTTTAGTAATTTTATGGACACTTTTCTGTTATAGATCGTATCCTAGAAATATTTTTTTTATTCATTGCCCCTGGTTACAGCTTTTTGTTAATTTATCGTCTGCTGTGCTTTGAATTCAATTTGCTGTTTTATTATTGTCAGCAATGCATAAAGTTTTTCTTAACAGCCTTTTTTTATACATAAAAGAAGACCTTTAATTGCATTATTATGTGATAAGTATTTTTTTTTTTAATTAATTTTTAAAGTTCAAGCCCTTGTGACGTCAAATGGCATAGGAAGTGACGTCGTGCGCTCGTCCGATAGGAGAAAAACGCTAGCGAACCGGTTCCCATGTCATGGGAGAAACCGAAGAACGTGCATTCGACTTCGAAGACGAAACGTAAAAGGCTTATCTCCTCGCATTAAACTCCTCGCGTTTCTGGAACATTAAACCTCTCATCCTCTCGGAAATATTCGAATATCATCATTGATATTATTTGATGAAGATTATTTAGATTGTGCTTTAACGAATCCGGCCTCCATAGTGTGTTCAAAAGGATTATTGAATTTCTAAAAAATAAAAATATCAGCGCGCTCAAAATGTCCGTACGAAAACAAGGGATCTTCTGCGGAAGGCTGCCCATTCGCGCCCTTTGACGTAGGCTCGTGACGTTTCAGAAGAGCGCACTTTTGCGCGTGGATTTTTAAAAACTCATTGAAAATCAACCACAGTGTTTTAAAATTCAGCGATGGTGAATTTTTTAGTTTTGAGGGTCAATTAACAAATATCCAATAGCCAAAATATGAACATTTAATAAGTTGCAACTTCCCTATTCCATCACAATGACTAAACTGTTCTGTAACATTTCTTTAGCTGTTGCCATTACAAAAAACAATACAAAGTGTGACGAGAAATAAAAAAAGATGTTAAGAAGAATTTTATACATTACAGACGATAATAAAAAAGCCAATTAAGTTCAATGCACAGCAGACGATAAATTTACAAAAAGCCCCAACCAGCCTCCATTGTTGTTTCAAAAATGCTACTTGATGGATATGTCACATTTTATTTTGTCATTTTAATGAACAAACGAAACAAACCATTTTCCACGGCTAAAAATTACTGCAAAATATCAAATAATTGCAAAACTAGTTAAGCCATTAAAATGCAAAATAATTCTCTAAATTAGAAAACAAGCCAGCAAAATAACATGAAAAATTTGATTGAGATAATTCATCAACTAAATAGCAACATTAAAGGTTCTATTAAAGTGTTAAATAATCATCAAACAAATAACCAAGTTGTTGAAATGTTATAAATTCTATTAAAATGTGAAATGAGAAGAAAGTTAGTAAAAATATTTTTCTATTTTTGCCAAGGTGGGTTGCCAAGCAAACCTATAAGGAGAAAGTACAGTTTTATGTAGTAGTCGCAAATTCTTCCTGGTATTACAGTAGAAGACCGTTATAAAGCACACCTTGGGACCAGAGCTTTTGCGTTATATAGATCATTTCACAAATTTTGAAACTAATATTCAGAACATATCTATATATTAGCACTTCAGAATGGGTTTTATCTGCAATGAGTATTAAAGCACCAATATTACAATTAGTTAATAAAATATGACAACGTATATAAAGTACAAATTCAGAATGAAAATAGGTTAAAAGACCAGCAAACAGCTGTTTCGGCACTCTAAAATACAAGTGCCATCATCAGTGCAATTAAAAACGAAGACAGGTTCAACCCAACTAAAACACAGTTGAGGCGAACAATGGAATGAGAGACGAGTTGTAAAAGATATGAGAGCAGTACCGGAAACGATGACGTCAAGGTTACGTCAGAACTACAGAGGACAGTTGCACTCAGGAGAAAACATCATGGACAAAAAATAAATCAAATAACAGACTTCCAAACATTAGGAAAAGGGGGAGTGCTAGACAAATCATTGACGATTAAATTAGCAGTTTTCCATATGTAATATGACTCCCAAAAATCTAAATCAAGAATGGACGAACACTCGTGAATAACTTTGGCGGAAGAAAAAATAAAATTATGACCGCAAGACCAACAATGTTGAGCAATAGAGGAGCGTTTGAGATCCTGTTTTTTGACGTAATTTTCATGTTCTTTTATCCGGAATTTGAGGGATCGTGGAGTCTACCCAATGTAGGCCAATTTGCACTGGCAGGAAACACTATAAATGCCCCATTTGTCAAGGTTCTGAACAGGGTGTTTAAGCTATGAAAATTTTAATTTATTAACAGGAGAAAAAGTGACGGAAAAATGAAACTTTTTAAAGATTTTGGCAATTTGTAGATTGATTTTAGGAAAAAAGGGTAAGACAACAGAACTCGAATAGTTTACAGGAGCAAGTGTTTGATTTTTGTTAGTTGAGCTACATAGCTTCTTATAAATGGTATCAATAATATCTGATGTGAATCCTCGATCAATCGCAATACCTCGTAGGTAATTCAGTTCTGATGAAAGTAAATTGGAATTTGAACAAATGGCTAAAGCACGGTAAATAAAAGATCTAAAAGCAGCCAATTTTTGTTTAGGAGGGTGAACGGATAACTTGTGGGAGGGAAGAGAAACAGCAAAGGGTTTACGGAAAACAGTAGTTGTAAACATATTGTTATGACGAGTGATGGACACATCAAGAAAAGAAAGATGATTACCAGATTCCAATTCAACAGTAAATTGAATATGTGGGTCAATAGTGTTTAGGATGGATAAAAGGTTATCAAGGTCACTGACAGACGAGTCCAAAAGCACAAAAATGTCGTCAACGTATCTGACGTAAAAATCAAATTGTATAATTTTAAATAATTTAAGTTTGAAATAGTGCATGTACAAATCACTTAGAATTGGACTCAAAGGGTTGCCCATAGCAAGACCTTCAGTCATCCAGAAAAAATTACCGTCGAAAACAAACGTGTTTAGTTTTAAGCAAGAACGTGTTAAATTGCACAATTCATTGATCTCAAAGTAGGAAAAGTGATATTCAGTTAATCTCATTTTAAGGCAGTCTAACGCACCTTCAACAGGCACGTTAGTGAAGAGTGATTTCACATCAAAAGAGGCCATTCTATGGTTATTTAGCTGAAAAATTCGAAGTTTGCGAACAAAGTCAAGAGAGTTCCGAACAGTAAAACAGTTGCTGGAAAGAAGAGGTGAAAAAACAAGGTTTTGTGAGAGGAAACAGAGGTTTTTGTGCTTTTGGACTCGTCTGTCAGTGACCTTGATAACCTTTTATCCATCCTAAACACTATTGACCCACATATTCAATTTGCTGTTGAATTGGAATCTGGTAATCATCTTTCTTTTCTTGATGTGTCCATCACTCGTCATAACAATATGTTTACAACTACTGTTTTCCGTAAACCCTTTGCTGTTTCTCTCCCCCCCCCCCCACAAGTTCACCCTCCTAAACAAAAATTGGCTGCTTTTAGATCTTTTATTTACCGTGCTTTAGCCATTTGTTCAAATTCCAATTTACTTTCATCAGAACTGAATTACCTACGAGGTATTGCGGTTGATCGAGGATTCACATCAGATATTATTGATACCATTTATAAGAAGCTATGTAGCTCAACTAACAAAAATCAAACACTTGCTCCTGTAAACTATTCGAGTTCCGTTGTCTTACCCTTTTTTCCTAAAATCAGTCTACAAATTGCCAAAATCTTAAAGTTTCATTTTTCCGTCACTTTTTCTCCTGTTAATAAATTAAAATTTTCACAGCTTAAACACCCTGTTCAGAACCTTGACAAATGGGGCATTTATAGTGTTTCCTGCCAGTGCAAATTGGCCTACATTGGGCAGACTCCACGATCCCTCAAATTCCGGATAAAAGAACACGAAAATTACGTCAAAAAACAGGATCTCAAACGCTCCTCTATTGCTCAACATTGTTGGTCTTGCGGTCATAATTTTATTTTTTCTTCCGCCAAAGTTATTCACGAGTGTTCGTCCATTCTTGATTTAGATTTTTGGGAGTCATATTACATATGGAAAACTGCTAATTTAATCGTCAATGATTTGTCTAGCACTCCCCCTTTTCCTAATGTTTGGAAGTCTGTTATTTGATTTATTTTTTGTCCATGATGTTTTCTCCTGAGTGCAACTGTCCTCTGTAGTTCTGACGTAACCTTGACGTCATCGTTTCCGGTACTGCTCTCATATCTTTTACAAGTCGTCTCTCATTCCATTGTTTGCCTTGACTGTGTTTTAGTCGGGTTGAACCTGTCTTCGTTTTTAATTGCACTGATGATGGCACTTGTATTTTAGAGTGCCGAAAAGGCTGTTTGCTGGTTTTTTAACTTTTTTTCATTCTGAATTTGTACTTTATATACGTTGTCATATTTTATTCACTATGCAGTACATTTTCGACTACTTTTTATGTATTACAATTAGTTATTCACAAATAAATATGTTTCACAATCAAAATCCTGCACTTCTGCTAGCTTCATGGTTTGCATAACAGCCACATTTTCAAGAGCCATCTGGTATTTTTTGTTTACTACTTTTGTTAACTAATTTTCATTTTAAAAGCTTTGAAATAAGATGCAAAGATGAAAAACTTCCAAAATTTAATTTGCTTAACAATTTTTATGTTTGCAAAGCAAAACAGAGGGATTTTTTTAACTTCAAAACTTATTGTTTACTTCTGACAAGTAGTGCGGTTTATAGAGAATTGCGTTATATAGGTCGGCGTTATAACGGTCTTCTACTGTAATGACTTTTTATGCTGAAACTCTTAATGTTTTCATAAATAATTTAAGCATTGCATGTCAATTGGCATCTATATTTATTTATTTTCTTTCACAGAAAAGAGTTGTGAATAGAATGTAAACTCTAAATACCTTGCCATGACGGCCACACAAAATCCTGTTCCTAGTGTGCCTGAGGAAAACGTCAAAACTCTAGACATGAGAAGAACGCCCATCATTCATCCATCTTCTGATGCTCCTTTATGTAAAAGCTGCCATCAGTTGGATCTTCCATTTTTTGATCCCAGCTGTCCTGGATGCATGGAAATTTTACAAAGCTCTGAAACAACAATTCCTCAAATTTTCGCTATCATTAGACAATGGATGCCTCAGACACAGCAGAACATTGAACTGATTGTAAATGAAGTAAGTGTTTTTAATCATATTTGTTAATGTATAGGGTAGTATGACAAGTAAATGAACATTACAAGGCAATTTTATTTTCAGAAGTTCATAGTTTATCCTTATATCATTGTAATTGCAAATGAATTCTCCTGTGCTACTGTGCCACACAAACCCAGAAGCAGAATTTTTTTCAACAGACAGTAGTGCCTGATGCGGATCAAAAATCAAAAACCAGTCTACAAGATAAACAGGCATTAAATATTAAATTACTCATAAAGCCTAAATTAACACTGATGCAAGCTTAAAAATAAGATGCTACTACAAGTAGCATGCTACTTGTGGATTATATCCCAGAAAATATGTTACAAATCTTCATTAGCTGAAATTTAAATTGTTGCCAAAAAGTTTTTCCAAAAGTTCCAAACTTATCTCATCTTAATCTTAATGTCGAGTGACTTTTGGATTTAAAGCCAATTTTTTATTTTGTATCTGACTACTACGATACTTTGAGTTGCTTAGACAGGAACAGAGTTTTCTTTTCAGTTGAAATATTTTCAGTAAAATAATAAAGAGTCTGGAAAAGTACGAATATCCGTTAAACGGTAAGAGACTTGTGTTATTATAGCCCATGCATGCCACCTCAAAAATGGTTAGCTGCTTACATACCTTCTGAAAGCAACACATTTTAGCCTTTGACTTGAGGAACAGTAAGAAGGGCTGTGAAGCAGATGGGTTTTAAAATTGGACTAAGAAGTAGGAGGAGAAGATAGCTACCTTCAGCTGTAGTTGATCTTTGCAATCTTCACTGTGGAGAAAAAGAGATATTATTAAGCATCTTATTAGATTGGCAAGGAACTCACAACCTTAAAATATTGAAGAGAATTAGAAAGCATCCTTGCATGTTTGGAGTTTTTGGATTTGCCTCTTTAACTTAAAAATCAACTTTGCGGAAAGTGTGATTGCTTAAATTGTTGTATAAAAGTTGAACAAACCCTATTGGAAAGTCGTTTAGACTGATGTGAAAAAAGTAAATCCTTTTTTTTTCAGCCTTTTCACATCCATCAGTAATTCAAAACTATGTTATTTGAATCTAATTAATAACATAATATTATTCTTTTATTTATTAAATCTGTAATTTTACTATGAAATATTGTTTAATTATGTATTTATATAATACATATTAATCTACCAATTAAGACATTGCTCCGGCTATGACTTAGTAGTCAGTCCGAAGAATACTGTGGTAATGAGGTTTCCCTCTATATTTATTTCTAACCATGAATTGAATTTGAGGAGAAATTTCAATGCTAGATACTCTTAGCAATTAGAAAGCTGTTAAAATTGTGTTTTGCTGTTTACAAAAATATTAAAAACCACATAAAACATAAAGCAGCTTTTTTTTTTTTTTGAGCAATCGCGATTGCTTATTGCTTTTATTTGAGGGTCCTTGATGTCCAGTTCCTTTTTCAGAATAGCCCAGGGGCTTCTGCAGCACCGCCGTCCACCATAGGGCGGAACTGCTGCTCTGGTCCTAGCCTCCACTAGCAGCACTGTCCACCGGAATCCCCTCTTCCTAGGCGGTGGCGTCCATGTCCTGCATACACACACTCCTACATACACACACACAAACACGTCCTTACACACATACACACACATAACCGCCCAGGAGGAGGGGCAGGCTTGGGAGGACATGAGCCATTTCTAGAAACAATAGCCTCCAATGAGTAGGGTCTTGTCGCAACTCGTGATTGCGAAAAACATAATTTGAATGCAAAGTGTCAGAATTCAAATTAGATATATATACACACAGACACACACACACACACACACACACACATATATATATATATATATATATATATATATATATATATATATATATACAGGGGTCTGGCCAGAGGATATTTGGGTCCGTTAACGGACCCTTCACAAAAATCCGATGCAACAAAACGGACCTTTCACAAAATTCCGATTAAACAAAACGGACCCTTCACAAAATTCTGATAAACAAGATCGGATCTGTCAAATTGTTTATTGAAAGAGCAAATCTGAAAGCAAAATAACGCATATTTCTGTGTATAAACCGATAATTTTTGGAACCTTTTTTAAGTCAAATTAGAGGGATCAGCTTAAACAAAATCGGCTAATTTTGAAAAAAAAAAAAAACAAATCGGCACTCTTGGGATGCTCCTGCAAGCGATAAATAATTGCTACTGCCAAATAAATATAATGGTTGTTTGTTTTATCACAGCTAATTAGCAGCGGTGTTTTTGTAAACTTTTCTGAAAAGGCATTGGTAAGCACTTTTCTCCGCTCATGATTTAATAAACAATAATAATATATATTTGCGAAATGAACTTATAACTGCAAAGGGATAGTAAGGGTGAGGAAAAAATATGATCGCTTCAGATAGTGTTACCAACTTCAAAATTATCACCGCTCAGCGTCTGGTGTTGAACCTTTATAATGACTTGATTAGAAAATATTCTCATCATTTTGCCAGCTTGTCAATATTTGCGTTTTTACGGTGCGGTGCCATGTTTAATTGTTATTTTGGGAGAAAATTATATGGGTTTTGATTTTTCGATGCTGAAAAGGATGATTAACTTTAAATAAACTCTTTTAATTACAGTTTTTTTTTTTTTTTTAGATGTCTACATTTTGAAAAATGCAATCTTTTAACATCCGATATGAGAATCATATTTTGTTCTTTTTTCAAGCTAACTTCGCTTTATTAGGATTCAAATAAATGAAAAGTCTCTTTATTTCTGTTAGAACTCTCATTTCAAATTTTTAAAGCAAAATTCCATTTTCTGTTATGAGTCAAAAATTAAAATGCTAAATAGATGGTTGATTTTATTTTATTTTTTGGGTCAACTGTGTCCACAGATATTAATGATATGTTTATCATAGGACTCTAAAATGCAATTTTAAAATAATTTTATCAAAAATATTTCTTTTGCAAGTCGTTTTTATACTTTTGATGCCTTCACTTTGAGATTTGCGATCTCTTTGCATCCGCTATGGGAATCCGATTTTTCGAATTTTTAATGATTTTTACGCTTTGTTAAGAGGTAAACAATTGAAATATCTTTTTATTTTTGTTAAAATCACGGAATTTATAAGTTTTAAACGAAATTCTGTGCTTTTTAAGAGTGTCTTGGGTCAAAAAGTTGAATGCCGAACCCTATTCTGAATTTTATTTTATTTATTTATATTTTTGTTATACAATTATTTTAAGTACTGTACAGAAATATATCTAGCATAATTTAACATAATGCAGAATGGTAGATAAATATTGATACTTGAAAGAGCGATGCCCCCCCCCCCCCCGCCAAATATCAGAAAAAAAATCCAGAATGATTTTCTCGACATAGAAGAGGAAAACACTCAACTTTAAGTTTAATTGATGCAGTTTGTGCCCTCTCTAAATTCTAAAATTTCGTTTGAACAAATTTTTTTTTTTTTTTTCACAAAATTAATTCATTTTTCACAAAATTATTTGATTTTTCACAAAAAACGGACCCTGTGAAAAATCCTGAACAGACCCCTGATATATATATATATATATATGTATATATATATTTCAATTAATTTGTTAAAAAATTGGCAACATCATGCACATCCTCAGCAGAAACTATATCTGTACTCCAAATTTAATGTTGCTAGGCCTCACCATTTTCCCGGGAACCACACCACATTTTTTAAACACCTAGCCTACCTGTTTTTTGTCTTAAAAGTTTTCTTCCTTTTATCTGTGCATTCATTACAAGGAAATTATCTCAGTAAATTATCCACGTCTATTTATTAATCAATTTAATTTTTCTCTTAGGTGTTAAAGCGTGGTGCTAATGTAAATGATAGAGATGGTCTAACAGATATGACTTTACTTCATTATGCCTGCAAAGCTGGTGCTAATGGTGTTGGAAATGTAACCACTGCTACAAGAACTGTTGGAATTTTACTAGACAAAGGAGCGGATTTGCATCTTAGGTGTAGATGGACGGATATGGCTGCTATACATTATGCTGCATATTTCGATGTTGCCCCAGTAGTAGAGTTACTGTTGGGAGCTAGCAAAGGTTTAGGTATTAATTTCTTTCTTAAAATATTTTTATGCTTGAATATTTAATCACCAGGTGATAAAAGTTGAAAAAATAATAATTTGTGTAATTACTCTTTTTATTCTCATTTGAACTTTATATAAACTTTTTTTATGAAAAAAAGCACCCATAAAAGCCATGTATATGTTTCTGTGCTTTAATGCTAATTTTTCCAAAAGTGAAACTAATAAGAACAAAACTGCAGTCTCAAGATGTGATAACCGGGCTCTTTGTTTTTTGTATGTCGTCGAACTATTATTTGAAGTGTACAGTCGACTCCTGCTACAATGCAATCCAACTTATGCGAAATGGCTATAACGCGATTTTTTCAACAGTAAAGAATTTTTAGTTAGCGCGATATCCTCGCCCGCAACATGAAAATTTTCGGAAGGGAACCGCGGTGTGTAAGTATTTTTCATGAATAGACCTTCATCCTTTTAGCATCATTGAGAGCAGAACCCATACCATACTAGTCTTTTATCGCTTATACAAATAACTACTTCTCATTTTCCATTAATTTTTTTCATTCTAAATGCGAAAGTTAACGAAATATAACGGCACCTAAGAGCGCTGTTTCATCTAAAGTTGGTGAAGATAGAAAGAAATAGGGAACTGTTTCTGACAATTAAAAGTTAAAGCTTCTCGAAAAGCTGAAGCTGAACCAAAAAATGCTTCGAAGTGTAGCACAACAATTAGGTATGATGGTATAAGTGAATCTTCCATACGTACAGTTAAAAGTCAAGAAAAGGAAATCCATAAAAGTTAACCAAGTTATAGTATACAAGCAAAATGCAAAAATTATGAAAATGGAAGCTGCTCTTTAATGTAAATTAATGACACCAAGAAGAGGGGTAATGCCAATGCCATAGATGGAAACTTTATTAAAAAAACCAATGAAGCAACTGTATTTAAAAATACATTAGAATAACGGTTTGATCACGCAGCATAAATCATCATTTTCACTTTTTTTAAGTTACAAATATCATTACTGAATCAACTGTACAGTACAACTATAGGGCATTTGTTTTCCTTACTACATGTTGTATGTACGGTACTGGTTTATTTTATGTCTTTTTTTCCCATTTATCATTGTTTTTGTGCATCATAGCAGTATTTTATGTTGAATAAAACGTTTTTTTTTTTTTAAATACAGATAAAAATTCAGTTATTTATGTAAGAAATAGTAATATATAGTTAAGAAAAGATTTTTAACTGGGTAAGGTGGTGTTTACAAGTGTCTAAAATGATTGGTTATGTTTATTAAAGTTTTTACACTTACCTTTTTCCACAACGCGAAATTTCGTCTTATGCGAGGGATCTTGGAACGCATCCCTTGCGTAAGTCGGGACTCGACTGTATCTATATTGCTTTTGCATTAGCCTACGGTAAAACATCTTTTATGTGTGTATTTTCAAAGAACTGATGTGAAAGATGTAGGTTTTAAGATGTGTTCAAAAGATCTTTAGCAAAAAAGCTAAAATTGAAAAAAGAAAAAGCTTTAGCAAAATGCTAAAATGTTGAAGGGTAAATGTTCGCCTACCTTTTGAAATGCCTCAATGTTTCATCTACAGTTGAAAACTAAATTCAAAGTTTAGCATGGCATCTTTAAAGAAATATGCATTAATTTGAATTGAAAAAATTAGAATTATACTTATTATTGAGAAAACACAAAGTTTTAATTTTTAAAGTGAACACTCCACTCCCCCCGGTACATGCACCACTGGGAGAGTATAATGCTAATAAAGACTTGTTGAACTCAATTGTAATTTTAACAGCTCAGATTTCTGATAAGATTAAGTTGAATACAGTCAAACCTGTCTATCTCAAAAACCTCTCTATGTCGAAGTTTTTTATTTTCCCTGCACATAAAGCATTAATTTAATGTTTTCCCCCATGTTTGTCTCGAATGAAATTTTCTGAAAATCTGTATATCTCGAATTTCGAATAAAGTGTCTTTCTTGAATTCGATCCCCAACGATGTTTATTAACTGGAATTTGGAGACAAAAAGCATTTTTCTTAATATTAGCAATCACATAATCCTCCAGAATTCAAACTTTATGTACAAAAAGCAAGTTTTCTAGCAATTATATACATTCGGAAACTGAGAGGAAGGGAACATTGTTGATTAGTAAAGTAGCTTCCAAAGTTTTACTTTCAAGTCATTGCTCCAATTACCTATTTTTTTTTTAAAAATTTCAAAACCTCTGTATCTCGAAACCTCCAAATCTCAAATTTTTCTTTTCTCTCGTAAAACTCGAGATAGACAGGTTCGACTGTATCACCATGCTAGCTAGCTTCCTCTCTTGGATCGTGCATCATTTATTTATTTAGTTTTTTACTCAAGGCAAAAAAGTGAAAACAACTTGCTTCATTTTCGTAATTTAGGTAGTATTTTCGCATTTGGCGAAAAAGTCGACCATAACGGAAACTCTGGAAAGATGTATAACTGAAACACCAATCAAAAAATCAACAGTAACTTTGGATTTTTCAAGTTTGACCGTACTAATGCAAATGTCTGAAAACATAAATTCTCATAGCAAAGCATTTAGCATTCATGTATGGTATTCGAAAAATTTGTTTGCTGATAACTGTAGCTTTATTGCCATGCGTTGAACATTTGTTTCTTAACTGGAATTCTTTTTTTTTTTAATATTAATTTTAGTAAATTGTTCAAAACTTAAGTAAGTGTGTCATAATTTAAGCTATGTAATTAAATGCAGAATTTATTTATAAATTTTATTCTGTGCTGATGTTTGTAATAATTTGCTCTAGATATTGATAGCCCTTGCCGGGAATTTGATGGCGGATCTCCTTTACACATTGCTGCTACAAACTTATGCACTGAAGCTGCTAAAGTTTTATTAGAAAATCAAGCAGATGTAACTCTGAAAGACTATGTTGGAAGAACACCTTTAGGTAGGATTTGTATGTTTTTATTCCATTATTTGTTTTTTTAGAGAAAACAGAAAACAAAGGGCGTAAAGAGCCAAAACCCTTATGAATTGTTAATTGCGTAAAGCGTTTGGATTTTGTCATGAAATTTTTATGTTTGTTTCCAAAAATAGCAGCTTTGTTTTCATTTTGGCTCATTTTTTGAGAGTTTTAGCAACAGAAAAATGTTTTATTAACCTTTTCATTGTGATAGATATGAAGATGAAGTATATAACATGTTAAATAATGTTGGCATACACTTCCTAATTTACATATATTAATACAAATCCTAACTTTTCACTGTACAGACAAATTGGACTGTTCAAATCTTTCCCAAATTGGACCTTTTTTGAAATCTTTCCAGATCAAATAATAACTAACATATGTTGTTTTTAAATGTGTAACTCAAATTTTGTGTATGACAAAAGAAGGGATTCAATATTTAACTACTAATAACAGGGTTGATGGCATAATTTTTTATTTCAATATTATTTATGGCAACTAGTAAATGATACATATTTTTTTTAATGCATCAATGTTAAAGATAATGTTAATGTGTAATTTTTCATAATTATTTTTCCAATAAGAAAAAAATTTGCACTACAGCACTGCATGTAATCTGTTTGTAGGTAATGGGGTGGAGGAGGCAGTAAGTGCTCTTAATGAAATGACACACTTAATTTTAAAGATTATAATATCTTTTCAGACACTAAAATAAAATGATACAGTTTTGAAATGTTGCTGTATGCTAAGGAAATATATTTTATTTCTCTGGGTGGTATTTTTTTATATTCATCAGCATCATTTCATATTGTTTTCTAAAAACTTATGATGTTTGGAATAGCAATTAAAGGGAAACTGAAGGCACATACAAAATAGTGCATAAAGCAAAATATAAAAAATATTTGAAGAATACTAGTTTCATATTGTTTTCTAAAAACTTATGATGTTTGGAATAGCAATTAAAGGGAAACTGAAGGCACATACAAAATAGTGCATAAAGCAAAATATTAAAAATATTTGAAGAATACTAGTAATATTTATCATGGTTGACTGTTGTAGGATACATTTATTGATCTTTGTTGTGCTTTCATAATATAGTAAATTGTTGTAAAATTGAAAAATGTTGGTTGGGGAAATAGGATAATAATGAGGTTTCATGCAGTTGGGAAGAGAGTTGGTTAAAAAAAATTATTTACACATGTATTTTTCCTTGTCAATATCCTTAATAAAAAGTTTTATTGATGAATCAAAGTAAATATTTATATATAGCACTGAGACAAAGGTAAAAATATTTGAGAAAATACCTTATTTCTTATTCTTGTATGTGTTAAATTAATTCAATTTTTATACATTACTAAATTCCATGTTAGTAAAAAGTTTTCAGTGAACCAAAACAGTGTTAGATTTAGTAATATGTAGCGATGTGTTAAAAATATAATTATGTTCATTTTCAGTCAATTTGGTTCATTTGCTTAATATCAGTATTTGTTTTATAGAGTGCATACCAGATTTTCCTTCATCACAACATACCCCTGACCTCAGTGAAGTTATAAGTAGCTTAAGACAACTTCTGGAATCTGCTATGCCAAAGCATTTAGTACAGGAACAGCCCCATTATGGCAGTATTGGTGGGAAGGCAGTTCTGAAGTCTATAGGAGTTCAAATTGGTGATAAAGTTTTTGTCGGTGGAGCAAAAGTAAGATTAGTGTACCTTTAGAAATGTTATTTTAATTATGTCAATTGAGACCGTGAGAAGCAAAGTGGACATTTTAGAGTTTGATTAAAATGCATTCAAGGTTCAGATCCTAGGTATGCTTTCATTGACTTTTTTTTTCTTCTAAATCATGCTATATAGCAGCACCTACCAGGGTTACAAGTACAATCTCTTGCCCCAAGACAGAGGAGGGGTTCTCCTACCAGTTGTGCTGATTATCTCCAAGTTTTAAATGTTGGCACTTGACATCACTTTGCTTCCCACTGCCTCAAATGTTTTATCTTTTCAATTCCAATAGTTTGTAAATTCAATTAAAGTTGTCAAAAGCTTTTGAAAAATAGATTAATGCAGCAGTGCTGTTATCTGCTTGATAACAGAAATTTGCTAGTTCCTAATATAGCTAATAATGCTTGCAGCTATTGTTTCACTTTTGTAAGTTTTAATACTTTTGGGGATTAATTGTTCTCACTTTACTTTGATAATTATGACTTAGTTCTGAGAATTACATGAAAAATAATAATTTATAAGTTGTAGTCCTTGTCTGAAATATTACTCATTTTGTAAATTAAAAAAACATTTTAGTTTTTTGTTTTATTTCTATGGAGCATTTTTCTCCCTTTTCATTGGTGGGACGGACAGATTTACAATGTAGTCCATCTGAGGCCTGTGAGCCTTGACTTGCTGCTTCCTGCTTTAAAGAAATACCTGCAACTAGTTTTTATTGGTACAAAGTAATGTAATGTAAGGGTTTGATTGTTTTTTGTGTGATATGATGACCAACCTCTATTGAAAAATTTTTGGCAAGATGAAAAATACTGTTCTACTTATTTTTTAATTTGTACTAGGTTCTTGTTTGTTTTCTCAATGAAATGGCTTTAATATAAAGTACAGTTTCAGTAATCAGGCAAATTAATATAATTATTTAATTTTTCAATTTCTGAGTTCTTTATTTTTAGGATCTGAATAAACTTATTATTGGAAAAGAACTTTTTCTAGTTTCACAACACAGAGAACTTTTTATAGCTAAACAGAAGGTTTTAAAATTTTTATTTCATTGGTCACTACTGTGAACTCCCTATCAAACTGACTTTAAAAAGAAAATCTTATGTAGAAAATATTTTTATAATGTGTACTTATATTTTCAATAAATTTCTTTTGTCTCTTGTTTTTGAAAATAAAAGGAAGTGCTTACACCTATGCCTATTTATAAATCAATTTTTTTGTTTTTGATATGTTACATATTACACATGATAAAATAGGTGCTTTCATATCAGCTTGGAAATAAGCTTTATTTCTTTCCTTTATTATTTTATTTAACCCATTTTTAACATATGCGTCATTACAGATCAAATGAGCTAATTTTTGAAATCGTTCTCTTCTGCCCATCTTCAATTTCAATGAAATTTTATAGCATTGTACACTTACTTGCCTTTGAAACTAACAATACAAATTTTCAACTTCTGATATACAAAACCTGGGGAACTGGTGGTCCCTTAAATATAGCGTCCAAGCAGCTTTGTGAAACGAATTGCCATGTTTTGGCCAAGCTTGCAGAAAATTTTATTACATTGAAGACCTGTAATTTTGGGTGCTTAAAGTACTTTTTGCTGTTAATACATTCTACCATTTTTGTGATTTTTAGCTTATAAGGTTCTATGCAGCTTGCATGTTAACTCTTGACAATTCTTGTTTTGAATCTTTTTCCTGGATTTTAGGTTGCCATATTAGACAAAACTCATTCTAAATTGCAGTTGTAGTGCTTAAATATTAATTCTGTCAAAGATATTGTCATCCAAATTAGCTATTAAAATCATCCCCATCAAAAAAGTCTTTTCAATGTGCTGTAGCTCAAATCTGCTACCATCAATTTTCTTTTTGTCAGTATTAGATTTTCCTATTAGAATATGTTTTTTTTTTCATTGTTTTTCTGTTTTATGGTGGTGTTTTTTCAGATAAGAATAAAATGAACTAGAAGAACCTTTTGTTGTCCGTGACAATTGTTCATTCTACCATTTATAATCGATTGTGATTGCCATAGAAACACCACTTTGAATGACTATCTTTAACAGAATTAATATTTAAGCTCTGCAACTCATTGAAACAACTATTTTATCTATGGAATTACTAAGTACAAGCTTTTGAATGAGTTTAGTTCAAAATTTATGATAACCTGAAATCCAGAAAAGATTTCTACTCCCAAGTTTTATCGATTATTTTTGCCCAAGACCAGTTTTTGCCCAATAGACCATGACTTTTTATTGCTCTTCTGCAGTGCCGGGTATTGAATTTTTCTGAACCAAGGCGATAACTTAAAACTGCCACCCTTACCCATATTCCATCAAGTTTTCATACTGAGTTTCCAAAACCACAGAAATAAGGTGTATTTGCCAAGCACAAAGGGCAAGCATAAAAGGTGCCACCCTTGGCAAGGATTTCTCCCCTCTTCATCCAACATTGCACTTCTGTATTAAGATATAAACTTTTTTTTTCAAGTTCTGTTTAAAACCATTGATTTGTGAAATAAAAATATCAATTTCATAATTCTAAACATTTTTAAACAGGTTGGTATATTGAGATATTGTGGTGCTACTCAATTTGCTCAAGGAATATGGGCAGGTGTAGAACTTGAAGAAGCTCTTGGGAAGAATGATGGAACCTTAAAAGGAATTTCATATTTTAAATGTCCTAAGAATCATGGTAAGAGTAGATATAATTTTTATTTCATTTATATTTACAAGTATTTTTACTAAACATAAAGAGTGTTAACAATTTTATTTTGGTGAGGATGAAGATCTTATTTAAATATTTAACTGCTACAAAACTATTTAAATTTCTATAAATTCTGTAAAATTGTGTTCGAATCTAGGTACTAATTTTATTGCACAATAACTTAATTTCAACAGATGAGGAGATTTTGTTCAAAAATATTTTAATATCAGCTAATTATTTTAATTAGTGTTCTAAAAATTAAGACCTATAACCCTTGCTAATGAAAACTTATTTCACATGGGTCTGTGAAAAATCAAATTAATTCTTTTGTTTTGTCAAAATCTGAATGCAACACAGATTTAAATTAGTGTTGTCTTCTGAACATTAATCATAATATCAGTTTTAAGTAAATTTTATTAATTATTATTCCAATATTTCTCTCTTTATTCATCAAGATTTTCCATGTTTCAATTTGGTGTTTGAGAAATAAAATATTTCATATAAATACGCAGGCCCAATGAGTTAAATTTTTGACGATTCCTTGCAACACAAATGCTATTTTGGTGCAACTATGAAGTAATTTATTGTTTTATTGTTTTTCAATATTAATTTTCCATTTGAACTTTAATTTTCAAAATTGCCCATTCATCTCATTTTTGAAAAATAGAGTAATTTGCAAGAATTTGTGGAAATGTGTAAAGAAATATCAGTTTTAATCATTGCTGGAATGATCATGTCAAAGGAGCTTTACAGCTTTGAATATGCATGTAATTTAAACTTTAATAAATTAAAACTTGATATTTTAAAATTTACTTCCTAATCTTTATATTTCCACAAAAATTGGAAGCATTTTTGCTTTTTGTAACCCTACCCAAAGGCAATTGCAGGATTATAACTGCCCCAACCTGCACTTTTCCTTTTTGGCAAGAACCTTTGCCATACAAATAACCAAGGTTATGAAATTTTAGTAAGTATAGATTTTCTTGAAGCTGCAAATAAGCTCAACAAATATCATGCTATAAAAATAAAAAAGAATTAAAAAAAAATAGAAGCAAATTAATTAATATATTTTGAAAATATATCTTGTTTAGATGAACTGCATATGAAGCTGTGAGAAGCAAAGGGATGTAAGTGGCAAAATTTAAAATTTGAAGATAACCCGTACAAATAGTAGGGTAACCTCTCTTCTGTCTTAGGGCAAGAGATTTAATTTATAGCACTGATGGGTGCTGCTGTATAGCATGATTTAGAAAAAAAATTCTATGAAAGCCTACCTAGGACATTATCTTTAAATGCATTTTACTCAAATGTAAAAATGCCCACTTACATCCCTTTGCTTCTCACTGCCTCATATATGTTTCTTCTGTTTTGTCTGTAATACTTCGCATAGGTGTAGTGTTTATTACTATTTTCCCTTTTATCTAATGCATTTACAACCGTGATAATATAGTTACTAAGCATTAAAATTATTTTTATTGGGGTAAGACCCTTTCATAAGGGAAATATTGTCATTAAGATTATTTTGTAGAGCACTAAGAAAGGGGTACTTATTGGTTACATTGTCCTAAGGTTGTAATGTGTTGACTGATATCTGAGGGGAAGGGGTCATTTTGTTTGAAACACAAAATCACCGAATTCATATCTACAGGGTTGAATATGTGCAATAAAACACAGTTTGTAGGGAGTTTCTATTAGCAACTCTTTGTGTGTTACCGATTCAAAATTTTTATAGAACAAATGCTAATTTCCAGTTTAAATATTGTTCAAAATTTTTTCATGAATGTACATTATAACATCAATAACTAAGTTGTCTTTTCAGGTATTTTTGCTCCAATTAATAAAATATCCAAATATGATCAATCATATGAGTCACGAATGAAATCACCACATATCTCTAGAAATTCGCCTCCCAGAAACATATCATATTCTAAGATAAATGTTTCTCATGTTACTTCTAAAGTAGAAACAGGTAAGGAAGATAATTGTTTGTTATTATCATATATAACTCCCCTCCCCCCCCCTCTCTCTCTCTCTCTTTCCCTTCTCTCTCTCTCTTTTTTTAGCAATCACCAATTGCTTATTGCTCTAACTTGACCATAATTAATGTTCCTTTCATTTTATTTTTCTATGCTTTTAATGCAAGCTAATCTGGTCTGCAGGCCTCCTCAATCATATCCTTCCTCCAGAGCGGTGGTGTCAGTGATCCCCATAATCGACTTTATTTTTATCCGACCCTCTCCATGTCATGCAATCTTCTTTGAACGAAAATAGGATCCAGCCACTGGCATTCCTTTTGATTTTGACTTCTTGAATTCAAATTATGTTTGATGCAATTGTGAATGCAATAGGGGCAATTTGAAAGCAAGAACCCCATCAAGTAGGGTTCTATCACAAATTGTTATTTTCCAATAACGTAATTGGAATTCAAGATGTCAAAATTTAAGGTAATAACAAAGGCTGGATGTTCTTATTCCTTTAATCAGCCAAAAGGTTAGATTCTAATTTGGGTGCTTTAGTTCAATAAAAATATTTTTAATGGAAAATTACTAAGTCATATAAATGCAAACCTATTAAAAAATTTCCTTCTCGATAAGACGCTCTTTGTAAAATATTTGTTCAATTTCATGTATATGCATGGTGTTTGTTTTCAACATGGTTCGTACGCTTTTAAAAATCCTTGAAAACTGAGTGTAACAAAGAGTTTTTTGAACTTTAGTCTTTGAATTTTGTGATGCATTTTTGAAAAGCTACATTAAAAAAATAGTAAAAAAATTACTGCCATTTTTCCCAAAGTTATTGATTTTTTTTACTCTTTTTTTCCCCCTTTTTAAAAAAAATAATTGGTTTTGGGATTTTTTTTCCTTTTTTTCTTTCTTTTTTTTTTTTTTTTTTTTTGAAAACTGGCAGCAGATTTAGTGCATTGAAAGAATTAACTTATTAAAGACTTCCTTTTTGAGTAGTAAAACTTCAAACTTGCTATATCTATATTTTAGTAAGTTTAACATATTAACGTATGCAACGTTCTTTAAAGTTTTTTGACACAGTCTTTTAAAATTTGGCACCCAGTTCACTTCAAAACAGGATGTAAATTTTTCAAAAATATATTGTAACTTCCTCCATGTAGATTTTCGCCAATTTGGTAAGCACTGAATTTTTCGCATCAATGGGGGAAGGGTAGCAAACCTTGGAGTTGGAAGATTGCCATGATCCAAGAAGAGCATTTAACATTTTGGTGATGTAGTAATGTCCTTGACGCAGTTTTTTCTGAAGTTATTGTGAATGTGTTATGTTTGAAAGTAATAAATGTTTTGTCAACTAAACGGTTGTTGTTTTTGACGCACCACCATGCTACCATATATTGAAAACTGGTTGCCAGTACGAAATTATCTATATGATATTCGAAACAAAACTTACCTTATCCAAACTTGTTAAAATGGGAAAAAGTGAGTTTTGAAACGTCACTTCTCATTTAATTGAATTTTCACAATTAATAATCCATTTAATAAACATCTTATTTTTGAATACTTGTCAACATTGTGCATGTGCTTCGATGAAAATTGCATGCATTGTTTGAGATTTCAATCCCCCTCTTATAGATTTTTCAATTATTCAGAAAAAATGATAAATATTTTGACTGTTTTTCCTCTATAAAAATTTGACTGAAAATATCTTTGTTGGGAAAATTAGGTATCTCATTTCATTTTAAAACTTAGCATTGCTTGTTTGGTAAAATCATATGTAGTACTAATTACAGATGTCATACCTTTTTTTACACTGAACTGTAAATTACTCGAAATCAAAAGAAGTCAGATACTTGTCTGACGCGCATTTTACTAGTAATAATCCATGGACGGAGTTATGGGGGGGGGGGGGCTCTTAAGGGGACTAAGTCCCCCTTGACAACTTATTAGTTCCCCTAAATGAAAAAGTAGAAGCAAGGTATAGACTTCTTTCTAAACATGTTTTTTCTCAAAAAATATTACTCTCCTAGCAATCCCAAAAAGAGTAAGATGACTAAAGATTACCTATCTTAATATTACCAAGGAGAACTTTAACTCGTGTTATCAGGATTAGTGCTTTTAGAGCTTCAGAATCTACCACTCCTTTCCTTAACATCCCCAAAAATAGCCTTAGAATTGCATCAAATTCCAAAAAACTTTTGGGGAGAACTGATGAAACCTTCTATTTCTGATCATGATTCATTCCTTAAAAGTAAAGCTCTAGTTTAGGAATTCTGAATACTAGCCAGTGGCTACCTGAGTCACAAAAAATGGTAGCCACTTTTGACTTTTGGTAGCCCCCCTTTTTTCAATATATTTAGTGCCAAAAGAAATAACCTAAAGGGAGTTTGCTCCGAATTACTTTGCCAAGGTGGCATCAACAAACTTACTGAATGTTTCAGGAATGAAAGCATGTTGTCCTAGCACAATATACAATATGGTTTTTTAACATTGGCAGTATCTGCAGAAAAAAGTTTTTGAGTTATTTGAAGAAATGCATTTTGGATTCCACACTAACAAGAGGGAAATTTTTTAATTTGATGCTTTTTTTTTCTTGCTTTATTTTCAAAAGGAAACCAAAAAATCTAGTTTATACAGTAAAGCTAAAAGTGCAACAGATAACACAAAAAAAAGAAAGAAAAATGAAATATTTTCAGATACTGCTCTTTACCTTCCCGCGTCAAAGCGCCCATTTAGTTCCCCAGCGTCTCAACATACAGCCTAAAATTGTGTTTTAGAATTTTTAATACCAAAAAGAAAAATAAATAAATGTATAAGTAAAAAAAAAAAACAGATCTACCCAGACCCCTTCTCTTAATATTATACAGCACAAAATGCATTTTTATGACTTCTGCTTAAAAAACGTCCAGAGGAAGGACCCCAACCTGCCCTTGATACTAAGATTACCTGAGTCTTTTAAGATTTCATTTTCCAACATTTCACGAAGCAACTACGTTTGCCTACCCCTAGTGACGAATATTCGGCTTAGACCGAATGCCTGGACTATTAAGCCTCAGCCGAATACTGTACAAAAAAATTGGATTTTATTTTCCTACAACTGAAAATTTTGTGTATTTTTATTTATACATACTTATGTTTAATGGGCAATTTAAATGAAATCTTGTTATACTATTCTACATTGCCAGTATTAAAGGTATTCAGTTATGAATGACAGCTAAAAATGTCTGTATTAGAAATATACAAAATTTTTCGGTTAGAGTTGGATTTTTTTTCTCTTCTTTTCCTGACATATGAAAAAGGTTGATATTTATTTTATCTTTTGAAAATAATTTAATTTATCAAGAATTTCAGAGATAAAATACAACCATAAATTATGCACGGGCAAAGGCTAGTTTTTTCTCTCTCAAAGTAAAATATGTAATGTACAAAAATTTAATAATGTTTTTTTGTTCAATCATTAATTTTTTTTCTTATTAAATATAACAATTTATAACACAAAAATTATCATTAAAATTTTAGTTACATGGCAGTTTCAAAAATATTCTTTATAATGTTAACAGTTATGTAGCTCATAGAGTAAAGTTTTTTTCTGTACAAACACATTTTATGATGCAGGAAAAAAAATTGTTAAGCATTTTCAGCAGATAGGTATTTTTCTCTCTCCTTTTTTCCCCCCATCCATAAAAAAAGTACCAGATTTTGAGAACAAGTGTTCACTACATTTGGTGCACGTAGTGAACACCTGGTTCTAAAAGGCACTTTTTGAACGTTTATGAGTAGGTTAGGGAATTTATTCTCACCCCTTCATTTATCATTTCTGCTTATATTTATTTTAAAACTTTTTTGAGCAATCACGATTGCTTATTGTTCTCATTTCACTGTTTTGAATTCCTATCATTTTATTTTCCCGCCAGCACCACTGTTGCATCGACCGGCCTCACGATGCTGCTCCTCTTGCGAAAACCGTCTCGAGGTTGCGTCCACATATCCTACACACATGCCTACACACACATGCCTTGCGCACAGACACAAACACATATGCCTACATACACACACACACGTACACATAAAGCACTGCATAACACATCACACACACACATACACATGCACCCACACACCTGCGCCTACACAAACACACACACGCATTCATACACACACACACACGCTCGTGATTGCGAGAAACATAATTTGAATTCAAGATGCCAAAAATTCAAGTTAATATTTTTTTTTTTTTTTGAGGCAATCACAATTGCTTATTGTTCTCACTTGACAGTTTTGAATTCCTATGATTTTATTTTTGTTCGCCTCCCTCTGCAGCACCATCGTCGGCCGGCCGCCTCACAATGCTGCTCCTCTAGCGAAAACAGTCCTCTAGGTTGCGTCACTTACTTGCCTACACATACACATATCCCCCACACAGAAACAAACCCCCCCCCCCCACACACACACACTCGTGATTGCGAAAAACATAATTTGAATTCAAGATGTCAAAGTTCAAATTAATGTTTTTTTTTTTCTAGGAACAATTCTAAGAAAGATAATAGTAGATTTGTCTCATTTCACTTCGATCAGAGGTTTATCCTGAGGCTTCACCTTGTAGCTGGTTTGCAATTTCTTTAAAATACCCCAACAAATAATTTTGTGTTTAAGGGTAGAAATTTGAGAGATGCAATTCCATACTGAATCATTTCAGTTTATTTTAATTATTTTTCTTATTCAATTGAGAAGTTTTATAAAACAAAGCCAAAAATAGAAAATGATTGCTATTTTTAAGCTTAAATACAGCACTCTGATCTGTAAAAACTTTTGCTGAGGACTTATCTTCCACTTTTTGGTAATTTATTGGCGAAGTATGGCGGGATAATTTAAAGTTTAAACTAATTGCAGCAATTTTTTTTAATTTGCTCCAAGTCCTTGTTATTAATCTTTTATAATGCATATTTAACTATTAACCATCTAAAACTGTGCTTTAAATGCTAGCCTTTTTTTTTGCCAAAAATGAAAATTATTGATTATTTGGAAGCCGAATATTCAGCTTTGATTATGGCTGAATGTTCGATATTCAGCCAAATCACTATTCGTTGCATCACTACCTCCCACTCCATCCCTACTAGCATAACGTCTCTCCAATGATAACCCACAGCCTACAAGTTAAGTTTTTTAGACCTATTCCTATAGCAGAAAAAAATTAGAAGCCCTCAGCTCCCTTTAGTCACCAAAGACAGCTTAAAATTGACTTCAGTTTTGAAAAAAATAATGTTCAAGGAAAAACCTCCTAATATTACCAAAAGGTGCCTGAACAAAAATGATTTCTAACGTAAATTCTGAAATTTTCCGACTCCCCCTCCCCCTACACACACTGACCCCTCTTCTCCTAGCACCACCAAAGATTGATTACAACTGCATTTTTAAGACTTCAATTTTGAAAAATTTCCAAGTAGTACCGATGGATCTAACAAGCTCTCCAACTTTCCTTTGACATCACTAAGGATATCCCGTCTTTAAAGCAATGAATTGCACATAAAATTTTCATTTTCAAATTATCTTACTTTTTATAAGTTCACCCAATTTCTTTTTTCTTGTAAAAAACCTTTTGATATAAAACTTCAGGGAAGATGAGCAGCTGTGGCATTTTCAATGTTTACAAGTTTTAATCGTCTTACCAAACTTGCCACACACACATTCGTTTGAGCTTTAATTTTTGCGGCATTTTTCTGTTGGGGGCTTAGCAATCCTGTCATTTCAATCATTTCTATGGGGGGGGGGGGGTAATGGTACGTACTCAATACACATTATAGGAAGAAAGCAACAAAATGCATAAACAAATTTATGTTCAATGTTAATGAGATCCGGGTGGGGGGGAGGTGTCAATTAGCTCTCCCTGATTCTCCAAATGAGGGCCCTGGGGTTTAGCCACCCTAGAGACAAAAGTCTAGCTGCACCCATGTAATAATCACCTAGTAATTCAAAGTTTAAAAACTACTGTGAATCTGCAAGTATTATAGAGTTTTAAAAATGTTGAATAACAATATAAAAAATCAACAAGGCTTAGGCACAAAAAAAATCTGTATATTTTCTCATGTTTATTTTTTATGTGTAGAAATTTATCTAATACTTTTATGCATCGTACTCATATGTTTGATAATTATTAGGATTCGTTAATCAACTGTGAATACTATTCATAAATATTTTATCTGTCTTCAAGTATTTAAATTTCTTTTCTGTGTAAATTTTATGATTCTTTACAATTCGTATGAGACATGTTGTGTACCTTTTCTTTCACAGTTAATAATTTATGAATCAACAATCCATTGTTGAGAACTTGAAGCATTTTACTAAATTACTCAACATTAGATAAATTATTTTTATTTTATTTTCTTCAGGTCTGTCAAGCCTAAGGCGGCAAAATTCTCAGGAATACGTTGCTGGTGATAGAATCTTAGTATCTGGTCATCGTAAAGGGACTATTCGTTTTGCAGGAGAAACCGAGTTTGCATCAGGTTGGCATTTTTTGCTCTAATAATGCTTATTGTATGATTATAAAAAAGGTTTGCATGAGATGAGCAAACTTATTTTAAAAATTGACTTTCAATATTTTCAGGATTTTGGTACGGTATAGAGTTGGATAAACCTCAGGGCAAGAATGATGGCTCTATAAATGGCGTTCAATACTTCTCATGCACACCTGGTTATGGTTTATTTGCTCCTGCTCACCGTATATGCAGGTAAGTAAAAATCAGGATATGAATTTTCAGACTATAAATATTGAGTGAATTCCTTTAAATCTTCTTGATTTTATTTTTACTCTTTCTTACAAATACAGTCGGACCTCCATATATCGAACTTCCACATATCGAAATTTTCTATATATCGAAATCCCAGCACATTTCCATGTTCATTACATAGAAAATTTGTTTCTATATATCGAAAAAATCTCTATATATCGAAATTTTTCTCGAGACATTCGTAGATTTTTTTCCCACTTTAGACTGTTTGTCTCATGAAAATTGAAGGTTATGGGAGAAAATTATGTTCAAGAAAGGTTGCTATGAAATTCAAAAGGAATCTGGGGTTGAGGGGTGTGTAACTAGGTCGTTGTTTCGTTCTGGAGTTCTTAAATTACCCCAAGTTTATTTCAAATCTTAGTTTTAATCAGTAGCACTGTAAAATCAGTTTCAAGTTATCCCTTTTCTCTGTTGATTATCATTCCTAGTCTTTTGAGCTTCAGTAAAAATCATTCAAGTTAGGTAAAATGATTTTTTACTTTTCTCTGGATTACATTGTCAAAACGGAAATCCCCTCATGTTGCGGATCAAGTAGAATTGCCGAAGGAATGATGATGTATGAAGGCGCAAAAATGTAATTTCTGTTAATTTTTTAATTCTTAACTTTCGTTTAATCCGATGCTCGTATAAATTAGAAATTGGGCTTCATACAGGAAAATTAGCTTTAATTTTAATGTTTTCGGAGATTTTTGTGATAAAATAAGATCGTTTCTATATATCGAAATTTCTATATATCGAATTTTTTTCCGCCAATTTGCTACTTCGATATATGGAGGTCCGACTGTATATAAAAGCATATTCAAAGAGAATTTAGTTTAGAATGAAGAACATGTGTTTCAAAGATGGTCTTTTTTCTTTTAAATGATTTGCATTTTTGTATTTAGATTGTTCAAAAATTCTGAAGATGAATCTTCTGACCATGACTCTGCTGATTTGAGTCTTAGTAAGAGCTCTACTGGTGAGTATTCTTAATATTTTAAAGCAAAAGTGATGTAAGTATGTATGTAGTATGTGTTTAAATGTAAATTTTTCTGTCAATGTATTGAAAAACTACTTACTCTCAGGGATGTAGTGAGTTTAGAATGCACCAGTACAGGATTTCGGTACTTGTCTACTAGGTGAAGTGCTGTTCCTGAATATTATATTAAGTTATACTTGTTTTTATTTGATTTGAATTTTCAAAATGATAATTTTTTTACATGCTTTCCAACGGTACAAAAATCAAGAAGATTGAACCATTTTTTGGCATAGACGTATGTTATTGTGGAGCATAAAAATGAATTCTTATTTAATGTCTCCTTTTGGTGCCTATGTTGATAAGGCCAGAATATTCCTGATCCTTGTAAAATTTCGAATTTTTCAATACCTGGTTTGACTAAACTCGAACCCAACTCGAGAATTTTGTATATAGGTAAGTGCACAAATTTTCCCTTCCCATTTCATCCCCTTAAAATCGAAAATCCTTTTTAGCATGTGCCTGCCCTATAAAATAAGGATATGTTCCAAATTTTAGCTTTCTAGCTTTATTAGTTTTGGCTGGTGCAACCTTTGTGCGTTGGTTGTCTGGCAGGACAAGTTACTTTTTATATCTATAGATAGATGTATCCTTTAATTATATTAACAAATTAATTCTCCTTTTGTAACAGATGGTGAAAATGGAATCCTTAGCCCTAGTTCTCCTCGATCTCTGTCAAAGAGCCGCCATACGATAAGGTATGTTTTTCTTAATTTTTCAACTATAAATAATTTTAATCATATTAAAAAATATATGATCTGAATATTATCATTAGAGGCAAAAAAAAAATCTTGTTGGCTGTGCTCTGCTTTGCAATAAATGTAAATTTATCATAAATAGATTCACATCCATTTTGATTTACTTTTAAGTTAATTTAAATTGGAATGAAACATAACTGTAGAATCTTTTGATTTCAACAATTAGCATAGAAAATTATCTTTAGCAAAACTGCAAAGTTTTGATAATGATAATTCTTCTCTACTATGGTTTCTTTGGGGGGGGGGGGGGTTGCCATAATTTCCTTAATACTGAAATCTCATGAGAAAGGCATCATTTTAAAGATTTTTTCTCCATTTTCATCAAATAAAAATATAATAATTTTTTAAAGGATCACATTTGGCTGTTAAGTTTTTTCTTTTTTTTTTAATTTCTTTGATGAGTGGAACACTTTTTAATATCCACTTTTTCTGTGGAATCTGGTTTTTCTCCGTCAGTGTAGTCTGCATGCAACATTGAAAATGGCTCACTTGCAATAAAAAGGAATTATATCAAACAATTTCTTCAAGAAGGAACTTCGAAAATTACCACAATATTTCTAAAATTAGTTTCATGCAACTTTTTTCAAGCCAAATTTTAAAGTTTAATGAGAGGCGAGTGACATTTATTTAGGGGCATTAAGGATGCTTGCAGAAAAGTTTAGTACTGTATTACCCTGCATTAATAGGCATGCCGCAAAATTCGGGGGTCACCAGATTTTCAATAACACTTGCCTGACCCTTTCCGGCATGCTGGAAAAATCGAGGTAAGAAAATAAATTGAATACTATAATAACAGAATTTTTTATTAATACCAAGCACTTTTCATAATGCACTCAAAAGGACAAAATAACTTTTCTGAGTCAGAAAGGACAATTTAAAAATTCCTGTAATTTTTGAAAATTTCAAGAAAATGACACCACAAATGAAGAAAAGTGCGACTTAAGTCATGAAAAGAATTTATTATCATTACCTTACTTCCAATCATAACTTAGAGTGTTGAAACATGCATATTTTTCTTATTGGGAAAGTTTGTTTTGAAATGACTAGAACTGCACTTTTCTTCATTTGTGGTGTCATTTTCTTGGAATTTTCGAAAACTGCAGGAGTTCTTAAATTGTCCTTTCTGACCCAGAAAAGTTATTTTGTCCTTTTGAGTGCATATTGAAAAGTGCTTAGTATTTTTAAAAAAATTCTGTTATTTTATTCTTTTTAGTGTAAATGTATTTTATAAATAGAATAATTTTACCCTCACGAAACTTCACCATTTTTTTCCATATAAATGCTTGGTACTAAAGGGGGAAAAACCTTTATACGTGAACTCTATTATTATGAACTCTCAGAAATCAGAGTTAGGATGCTTACTTTGGAGGGTGAGTTAGCATTAGGCTGTAGGAGTGTAGATGGGGTAAACACTTCAGAGGGAAAGGGGGAAGTTAGTAAAAAGGAGGTGGGCATCAGCTGTGTGTTAGATAGTGGAAATATTCCAGAGGGGTAAAGGAGGAAGTCAGTAAAAAGGAGGTGGGCATTAGCTGTGTGTTAGATAGTGGGAATATTCCAGAGGTAAAGGGGGGAGTTATTGCTGAGGTAACAGACTGGGAAACAAAGGGTATAATTTTGGGAGATTCAATGGTGCGTGAGGTGGGAAACTCAATAGGCAGAGTTAGACGTAAGGTGGCTAGATGTTGTTTGTCAGGGACTCGGGTGAGAGATGTAAATAGGGTTGCTAAAAAGAAGGGGGTATTTAATAAAGAGGATGTGGTTACTTTGTGGGTGGGAACTAACGATGTAGGCCATAGTAACAACAATGAGTTTACTAAGGAATGGGATTCCCTGTTGGACAAAGCAACCAACTGTTCGGCAAATGTCCAAGTGGTTGGTTTGCTTCCCAGATATGGAGTGCATAGGAGTTGGTTAAACCAACGGGCTAGGTGTATGAACCTGGTACTCAAGGAAATTTGCGTTAAGCATAGTATCAGGTTTATTGATGTGTGGATTAAATGTAAACGAGATTGGATTGCTAGGGATGGCCTGCATCTGAGTTCTACGGGGGTCAAAATGGTTAGTGGTTTTGTTTTAGAGGATTCAGAATCAAAAAACTAAGTTGGAATGGGGGGCATGATTTAAGGAGCAGAATTCGAATGGGTACTAACTATTGGGATTTTAGTAGAAACGGAAATAGGGTGGCTAGTAAGAGAAAAGATTTCAACAATTGGGATTCAAATAATCGCGCAGCATTAAATTAAGGTAAGATGGACTTACTTAAGGTTTTTTATACAAATGCTCATAGTATTAGGAACAAGATGGAAGAATTGAAAAGCTTAACAATAGACGAGAGGTTGGATATTCTTGGAGTTACCGAGACATGGGCTACCGAAAGTGATGATGAATTATTATCTATTCCTGGGTATAATTTGTTTACACAAGATAGAGTAGGTAAAAGAGGTGGTGGGGTTTTATTTTATGTCAGAGACACTTTAACTTGCAATGAATTGGTAATTAATGATAAACCTAATGAGATTGATATGATTTGGCTGGAGTTGATGAGCAATAAGGGCAACAAAATACGTTTAGGGAACATTTATAGGCCACCCAACTTAAGCCAGGGTCAAGATGAACAGATGTTTAGTATTATTAGTGACATTTCAAGCAAGGGATCAGTCATTATAATGGGAGATTTTAATTTTCCAGGAATTGATTGGAATAATTTTTACCATAGTAATAGCAGAGAAGAGGAATTTTTGAAAGTAATTGGTGACTGTTTTTTAGATCAAATTGTGACTCAGGGTACTCGACAGGACGTGATTTTGGATCTAGTTTTCTGTGATAAGGAAGGTTCTGTTCAGGGGTTATATGTAGGGGAACACATTGGAGACAGTGACCACAACAGTATTAGGTTTGGAATTAAATTTGATACGCACAAAATAGAGAATTTTAGGTTTGTGCCCAATTTCAGAAATACTGATTTTGTGGCACTTAGACAGAGTTTGAAAGCAGTTTTTTCTTCTAAATTGGACAACAGCGATGTGAATCTTCACTGGGCAGAGTTTAAGGAAAAGCTAGCGAAAACGGTTGGGGATCATGTTTCTTTTAGGAGAAAGGATGTCAACACTAAAATTTGGCCAATGTGGTTCTTCATGGAAACTAAAGACGCTCTAAATTACAAGCAAGCTGCTTTTCATAGGTTTAGAGAAACTGGTCACAGTGCAGATAGGCTCCAATATTGTAAGGCAAGGGGTAAATTTAAGCATTTGGTACGGATTCAGAAAAGAGAGTTGGAGCAAAGACTGGCAGATAACATAAACAGGAATCCCAAGAGGTTTTTTGCATACGCAATCGGGGAAAGTTCAAAATAGTCATATTGGGCCACTGGTTGATGAACACGGAATTTTAATTCAGGACGATGGTGATATTGCTAATGTTCTTAATAACTTTTTTTCGAGCGTTTTTAATGATAACTGTATCTCAACAGTTGACACCAACAAGACACAAGCTATAGTACAGCTTGAGGACTTTGTATTTTCCAGGGATGACGTTTTACTTCATTTGAAAAAAAATTAAAGAGACTAAGGCTCCAGGACCTGATAATATTTATCCAAAAATTTTAGTTGAATGTGCGGAGTAATTAGCAGATTTAATCGTAAATATTTTCAATGCTTCTTATAACTTGGGGACAGTGCCAGAGGACTGGAAGCTGGCTAACATTACACCGCTCTTCAAGAAAGGGTCTAAAGGGAGTGCGGGAAATTATAGACCTGTGAGTCTAACTTCGGTGGTTTGCAAAATTTTTAAAACATTGATAAAAATTAAGATAGTAAATTTTCTAGAGACTAATAATCTATTGACCAGTTTTCAGTACGGTTTCAGGAAAGATAAATCTTGTGCAACTAATTTATTACATTTCTATGATAAAGTTACCACGGCTTTGGACAATAAGAAGCCTGTAGATGTTGTTTACATTGATTTTCAAAAAGCTTTCAATAAGGTACCGCATGTTGCTCTACTTAGAAAATTAGCTGATATAGGAATAGGAGGGAAAACTTTCATTTGGGTAAAAAACTGGCTGACCGGAAGGAAACAAAGGGTAGTTGTAAGGGGAAATTATTCTAATTGGAGTGAGGTTTTAAGCGGGGTTCCTCAAGGATCAGTGTTAGGACCTGTTTTGTTCATTGTTTTTATGAACAATATTCATAAAAATATTTCTGGGAACATAAATTGTTTTGCTGATGATGTCAAAGTTATGGGGACTGTAGAAAATGAAGAACAAGCAAAACAGCTGCAAGAGGGTCTAGATCATATTACGGAGTGGGCTGATAAATGGGGTATGGCTGTAAATGTTGGGAAATGTCAAGTGCTACATTTAGGGCATGGAAATAAGTGTACAAGTTGTTATTTGCAAGGTTCAGTCATTAGTCAGGCAGACAAGTTACTGATCTGAGGGTCTTAATAAATCAGGATTTAAAGTTTAGCCAACAGTGCAGCATTGCTAGTAACAAGGCCAATAAGATGCTTGGGTTTATCAATAGATCTATTTCAAACAAATCTAAAGAAGTTCTTCTTATATAGAAGTTTGGTAAGACCTCATTTGGAGTATGCTGTTCAGTTTTGGTCTCCTTACCTTAAGAAAGACATTAATGTATTGGAAAGGGTTCAAAGACGAGCTACAAGGCTAATAAATGAACTTTCTCACTTAGACTATGATTCCAGGCTTAGGAGGCTAAAAATGTGCAGTCTTGAGCAAAGAAGAGACCGAGGGGACATGATTCAGTTGTTTAAATTTATTAAAACGAAAGATGTTACGGGGCTGAAGTTTAGCACTGAAAACAGGACAAGGGATCATTGTTTTAAGCTATTTAAATATCAGGCTAACATGGATGTTAGGAAAAATTATTATTTTAGCAGGGTAGTGGAACCTTGGAACAGTTTACCGGAAGAGGTGGTAATGAGCAAGGGAGTAGATAGTTTTAAGAGGGCCATTGATCTTCACTGGAGATTGTAAATTGACTAGGACCAGTCTAGCTGGGCCCAGAGCCTGTTGCTGGTCGTCACTTTTGTATTTGTGTCTAAAACTTTAAGCAGTTGGCACTAAAATTTAATCCTTTTTCCTCTCTAGGATTTATGCTTGCTAATTTCATGCTTGCTTCATAGAAGCCTTGATTCAAAATTTTCATTATGATTGCTTTTAACATTACTGTTGCATGGAAACAAAATTTGTAACAATGGGTTTTATATTTAAACATTTAATAGGGAAATTACATGAAATTTGCTGTTTTCCACCCAAACTGAAATAATAATTTTATTTTAGAATTTTAATTTATCAGCGTTAAGTTGTACCTTAAGATTAAGCAAATCATTTATTGAAATCCCGAAGTCTCTAAGTGGTCTAGTTGCGGAGATATAAGCAAAACCAGGCCTCAGATTTCTCCGTAACAATCAGGCCAAGTATAAAAAAACTGCTTAAAAAATATATGTTCAGCTTATAAATGAATATAAGTTCTATACATATCTTATTAGCATTAATAAACAGTTTAATTTTGTAAAAAATATTGTTTAATAACAAATAATTTTATGAAAATTACCAGTGCTAAAGAATTTACCATAGCTGTTCAGTAAATAAAAATTTAACTTACCTCTCTAAAAGAAACCTAAAATAATTTATTTAAAAAAATAGGAACAAATCGTGATAACGAAGATTGTTTCTGAATTGATTACTTTATTGGTGTATATTTAAATCCATTAATAATGACCTAACATAAATAGCAAGCACATATTACATGCAATACTTTTTTTTTTTAAAAAGGTTACTTTCGAGATCTATTATTTTTTTCCTTACTGTGGTTTGCCTTCTGCTTACAACTGAATGGAGAAACTTGCTTTTGTTTTGCTTCAAAATAAACCTTGAATTATCCGGCATGCCGGAAAATTCAAGGTCAATGCTGGTCAACCTGCATGCCGGTAACATGGTATTTTGTTTATAGATGAAAGTTTAAGTCTGATTTTAGGTTTAGTACGTCAGTTACTGTTTTTATTCATCTATCTAATTGTTTATTTTGTTGACTCATTAGTTGGAAGCATCATTTTACACATGTACGTAGTTGCAAATGGTAGTAACCAATACCATTGTAAAAACACCAGCATTGATTTTTGTGACAATTGGAGTATATTCATATTTTAAATTGCTCCAGAATCCCCGCAGTAACAGCATTAGCTTAAATTTCTGTTACAAAGATGAGTCAAATGTAAATTCAATAAACATTTCATATTCTTGAACTGACTTTCTCAGAAGTCATGTACTTGCATTGACAATAAATAATTTTTTCATTCACTCTTCATTGTGACATTTTCTTTGCTGTTTGTTCAGAAAAGACTAATTTAAAGCTGCACTCAAAGCTTATTTTTATCGAATTTTATATGACTAATTTGAATAAGAGCAAATAATGTAAGATTCGTGGAACCCCTGAGTAATTTCCATGAAATCCTGGGCTTCTCCGGAACACAATTTAAAAATTGCTACCCCTTAATGTATTGCAACTTGAAATAGAGGCCTAATTGCTCAGTTGGTAAGAACATTGTACTAATAATGCAAAGTCCTGAGTTCAAATCCCCATGAATCTAACTAATGTACTAAAGCTTTGATACATTAGTTTTATTATTGGTCTGAATATTTTACTATTAAAAAATTTTTTTTCTAGGAAAAGTGCAAGATTTATCAACCAAACTGCAAGTCCTACTAATTCAAAAAGGAATTGTTGGTTAACCCTTGGCATCAATGTATTTGTGAACAATGAAATAGGTAATACTTTTACTTAAATTTCACTCATCTAATCTATTAAAGCTCAACCTATGACCTGCCGGCTGCATGTGGCCTTTTGTTTTGTTGAATATTGCGAATTGAAAATATGTTCTGGAGACTTCCAAAGCAACAATCATCTTTCGGTATCAAGAGTGATTGCTGCAAATTTTTAGCCAAATGGTCAGAAGTTGGTTTCTAAAAGACAGACAGCACCTTCGTCTTGATAAAATAAGCGTATACAGTCGAACCTTGTTAAACCACCAACCTTGGAAATAAGGCGAAAGTTGAGGATGGGGGTTTAATTAGTTTTCTCCAAACCTGCATGTATCCAAATTTTTATGAAAATACATTTGAAGGCATGTGTTTTCCTTTCCAAATGAACTTTGGAAAATAACAGCCCTTGGATTTCCTGCAGTGTGTCACCAACGGTTCTTTAGCTACCTGTTTTTTTTTTTTTTCTCCAGAATTTGAAAAATATTTATCAATGAATTGATGGCTTCAGGGCCGTCCAAAGAACTGACGGCACCCGGGGCGAACGTTTCCTGGCGCTCCCCCCCCTACACACGGAAAAATCAAGTTAGTTATAACATCAGTGCATAATACATACTTACATTTTTTACATATTAATGAACAGAACAATCAGAGGGCTATGCATAATACAAATTAAAACACAACTAATAAATCTGTTTCTAATATTTGTAGAACATTAATGCCCCAAAAACTTTTCGAAAAATGGAAATGTTAAAAGCCCAATATTTATCTAGTAAAATGTTATCCCACTAGATTAAAAACAAACAATTAAAACTGTATTGGTTACTCATATTGATCAAACTAAGAACACGAATAAATAATTTGCTGATTATAAATATAAAATGTATTTATCGAAGTAAATTACATCAAAATTAAATTTCGATCTGGACTCATCCAATGATTCTTTTCAAGAGTTTTTTTTTTTTTTGGTTTTACCTGTACCAACTTAATACCAGCTTTCATATATGTTATATACAAAGATGTTATTCTTTTGCATCAAATATTTGTAAGTTTTAAAGGAGAAACCCACAAATACTCAACAACGTCGAAAATCACTCAGAATTGCGTTGTTGGAGCTTTTATTTCGAAAAATCACTGACCCTAATATTACAAAATATGGCTTTATAAATTGCGTTTTAAGACTTGAGCTTAAGAAAATATTCATGCAAGGATCCCCATACCACCTTTCCTTAATATCACAAGCATTAGGGTTATAAACGACACTTACAAAAAAACTAAACTACTAAAATTGCATTTTTAAAACTAAAAGTTTCAAAATTTTGACCGGATAGATTTTGATCTCTTTTCTTATCCGATCAAAATAAAAAAAAAATTTTTGTTTTTTATTTTTTCAATATGTCCCCTTAACACTTTTTTATGTTTATGCAGAGGCATAATTCAAGTTTTGGTGAGAACTAAACAAAGGAGACGTGCCTTTTGTTTGATTCTAAACAGTTATACAGGGTTGTCCAAATTAAAGTTCCCCAACTCAGAGGCCTGTGCAGGATGTTCTATGGGTCATAATGTGATGAAATTTTGGAAACAGACACTTCAGATCATGCGCTCGTGATTTATTTAAAAAAAAAAGTACTAAAAGTTGCCGATAGATGGTGCTGTAACACAAGTAATTGGGAAATTTGCATATTTCAACGACATGGTTTGCCGAAATAAAACTTCTGTTCAACTTATGCAAAAGATGAGCCCTACAAAAGTGGAAGGTGGAAGACAGGCGCTGCACAGGCAGTTATTTTCAACCTCGCTGGTACACAATGGTGACTTTGAAAGACAAAGCTCTATTGGTCAAACTTTTTTACCAGAATGACGAGATTTCATGTGCTGCTTTAAGAGCATTCCGTGGGCTGAAGAACATGCGCCGAGGACCGATGTCACCACGCGCTTTAAGAGAGATGATGAGGAAGTTCGAAAGATCTGGACAACTGGGAATTTTGCCAGGTAGAGGACGCCATGCTGTGAATTCTGCACGCGTAGAAGACGTTGCTTTGGTGGTCGTGGATACCACTAGACAATCGCCACATGGTGTTGTAAGTGTGCCACGTGTTTCTCGTGCTGTGGATATGCCCTATACGACCGTCTGGCGTGTGATGCGTCGAATCCTACGCTATTTTCCTTACAAAATCCATAGTCTTCATCAGCTGTCGGACGGGGACCCTGTGGTTCGGGAAACATTTACGCTGCAGTTCCTTGCTAGAATGGAAGTCCATGCTGCTTGGCCGTGGAATATCCTTTGGACGGATGAGGCCCATTTTCACCTGAATGGTCAAGTGAATGCGCACAACTGCCACATTTGGGCAAGTGAAAACCCGCGAGCAATTCATCAAGTGCCCTTGCACCCTGCAAAGGTTACGGTATGGTGCGGTTTCACTGCAACATTCATCATTGGGCCTTGTTTTTTTGAAGAGTTGACTCCAAGAGGATTCGAAACCTACTCTGTCACAGGAAGACGATATCAGGACATGTTGATAACGTTTGATTCCTGTACTGCAACAATGTGGCCACCTCCAGGACACGATATTTATGCAGGATGGTGCACCTCCCCATATTCTTCTGGTTGTTCAACAGGTGTTACGGGCAACTTTCACTGATGCATGTGTGATCAGCCGCTGTTTCCCAACAGCTTGGCCTCCTTGCTCGCCTGATCTCACCCCATGCGACTTTTGGTTATGGGGATTTTTAAAAGATCAAGTCTATCGAGAAAATCCAGTAACCTTAGCAGATCTGAAAGACTCAATTATTCAGAATTTGCGTGGTATTAATGTGCACTTATTGCGTTCCGCTGTGGAACACACTGCTTTACGGATGAAAAAGTTGTGGAGAACCACGGAAGACATATAGAACATCTATAGAATGTCTTGTTGATCTGCAACGCCACCCATCGGCAACTTCAGTTACTTTTTTTTTCCATAAATCGCGAGCGCATGATCTGAATTGTCTGTTTCCAAAATTTCATCACATTATGACCCATAGAACATCCTGCACAGGCCTCTGAGTTGGGGAACTTCAATTTGGACAACCCTGTATTATATTTTCAGAAATTATATCTGCTTCAATGATACAAAGGAAACGAATGTTTTGGAAACTTAGAGAGTAAAATATTTTCGTGCCCTGGGAAAAAATAGAGAATCATTGCAATGATTATGTATTTTGTGTGTCTATGACTGTGTATCTATGACACAAAATGAGGGGTGCCGATAGGCGCCCCTAATTTTACACAATCAGAGCATTTTATACGATGAGGGGTGCGTTGTGGCGCCCCCTCATTTCGTGGCGCCCGGGGCGATTGCCCCGCTCGCCCCTCCCCCCTCCTCCCCCGTTGGGACGGCCCTGGATGGCTTGTGAATCAGTTTTTGTTCTTAAATTCACAAATTAGAATTTTTTCATGCATGCTTAAGATTGTTTTCTTCCATCTTAGCAGATCAAAGCAAAAGAACACGATGTTATAGAATGTTGATACAAACTAGTTTGCTGAAGAATGCACACAGTGTCAATTACAGGTTAAGCCTCAGCACCCTCCCTTCGCGGACCAGGACAGAAAAAGGGGTAAAGAATGAATGCTTTCATAGCTGTGTATTTAAATGTCAAAAGGAAAAGATTGAAAAAGGTAGGGGAGCAGATAAGATCCAGTTAAAATTGGTAGAGATGTTGGGAGCAATGCACCTTGGTGACTGAGTGCGACAGGGGGCTAAACAGAAAAAGAGATTAGAGAGCTAGACACTTTTATGTGGGGGCTAATGTAGGTGCATTTGTAAGCATTAGTGGCAGGTATGTGTAACATAGATGTATTCATGATTTCCCTCTGTGGCTCATCATAGACATTCACTCTCCTAAATAGCTTATTTCCAAGTTTGAATCACTTGACATGGTCTTTCAAGATGGCGGTTTAAACAGCAATATTGTTATACCAATTATGCTGTTTCCCTCGAAAATCAATGGCGTTTGGCTGTAGGGGGTGGGGGTTAAAGGAGGAAATATGTACTGCATTCCTATACTGAACATTTTTTTTAACCACCTTTCACAGCCAAGTAAGAGGGTGGTAGTTTGTCGGGGGAGGAGGGTTGACGAGGTTCAACGGTAGTAATGATAACAGCAATTCTTGGTTTGTAATTTCCATTTCTTTTTGATGCTTTCCGATGTTATCTAGGGGTTCCCATGTCACAGTCGAACCTAATTGTCATGACATTGGGATCTCATGACACTCAAGATGTTACGCTACGTTTTCAAAGTCCCAAACTTATAGCGTATAATCTCAATGTTAAGTGGTTTCGGATTTTATGACAGTGCTTTGTGAAGCTATGGTTACAACAACACTTTCAGCTGCTCAGATAAAATCAAATTTTCCTTTAAAACTGAAATATTTTCAGTAAAATAATCAAAACGTATGGAAAAAGTTTGCTGTAGGATTTTCTGACAAGCGATAAGAAATTTGTAGAGCTGGTTTTGAAAACTGGACCAAATAAGTAGAAAGAGAAGAGAAAAGCCATGTTACCTTCTGTTTGCAGGCTTCTCCCATGGGAGAAAGAGAGCGTTACTGAACCCTTTATTACAGGGTGGCGACTGATCAGGGAAATCAGGGAAAAGTCAGGGAACTTTATCACTCAGGGAAACATCAGGGAATTTTGAAAAAAATAAGAATTCAGGGAAAATTTATCAAATGAAGAAAAAAAAAATTTTCCCTTGCAAAATGAAGTACTTTGACTCCTTTTCCGCCAATTATTTGTTTTAAAAAATAAAATTAATGAGTTGTGATTATACAGTGCCACATATTTGTGCATATTTCTTCCTCAAGGTCAAAGTATTCAATCTTAGGATGAGCTTCCCAAGATTGCTTCTGTGTCTGTAAAGTTGTTTATTTTACATAGTTTGAATTTTCCTTCCACGCATTCCATGCTACGTAAAATAACCCTCTAGCCAAAGAGGAAGCTGTCATTCATACAGGGTTTGTACGGGTCATGGAAATCCTGGAAAGTCATGGAAAAAAATTTAACGAATTTCAGACCTGGAAATTTTCCAGGTCTTTTAATTCTGGTCGAAAATTTTAATTCTGGAAAATTAAAATTTTCGTTCAAAGTCATGGAAAATTATTTAAAGTCATGAAAAAAATGTTCTGGACAAAGAGAAAAGTAACAGTTGCTAAAAGAGCATCAGAAATAATGAGTGATTTAACAGTCTTACATATTAAAACTGGAAACTTGAACAATCCCAAAAACAATTCTGAATTTTGAAATCTCATTACATTCACTTCTGTAGCAGCCGCTCGTCTTTTTTTGCAATGTGATTTTATTGCTTGGACATCACTCATTTTGCATTTACCATTATTTTCAAGACTTTTTATATTCTGTAGTAGCGAACTTGCACAGTCTTGATTTTGCCACGACCACCTAAAAAATGCAATTCAATTGCATCCGAGTTTGTTTCCATCACTCGTAAAAACTTTATTACTAAATTTATCAGAGTTTATCTCAATTTGTTGAAAGTTTTAGAAAATGAAGATCTTTGGTCAGATGATAAAACACAGAAATAGGGGAATTCTAATACTCTAAAACAGTACTGCTCAACATACGGCCTGCAGAACTAATCCATGCAACCCACTGCTACGTTCAATATCAGGAACCAAACCCTATATTCAGGAATTTCTGAACCTACTAATTTATATGCATTTGAAAATGTGCAAATAAGTAAACAAGTACATTTGAATCAGAAGATTTATTCGCTACTGAATGTTTTTCTTCCTTTATTTTAAATATAAATATCTGGTTTAGAAACATGGATTTACTAAAGGGTGGCTTTTCTTTAATGAACCAAAGTACTGCCAAGCTATGTGTATGCTTAAATGCACTGCTGATGCTAAAAGGCAACCTTTGAAGCAAATTTATTGAAACTTAGTAATGACTCATTCAACCTTTGTCCCATTCATTATCATTCTACCTGTTTATAAAGATTATTAGACATTTAAGCACCGTTATATTTCATTCACTGTAGTTTTACTAACTTTACTAAAAGTTATATGATGAAGACATATAAGAATAGTTTAGTTTTTAGGTGTACAGTGTACACTGATATTTTTCGTTGAGGTAGAAGCATTCATGTAGAAGTTTCGCCAATATTCATTTCCAAAAAATTTCCAGTTTGAGATTAAATAGTACTATTCTTTTCATGTAACAAGGTCATGAAATTTTTTTATGAAGTCTTAAAAAAGTCTTGGAAAAGTCATGGAATTTTTTCATCCGAATAGAGTATGAACCCTGTTCATAACTCTGCTCCCTTGCCTTTACTCATTGCCTTGAAGTAATTAGGATACTGTTATCACGATTTCAAGAAAGAACCTTTGTTTTTTAAACTAATGCTAAAAAAATCTTAAAAGTTTCACTTGACTTTTTTTTTATTTAATTGCTAAAATTGAATTTTGACTTATTAATTTTTTATTTATTTATTTATTTTACCATGGTATTATTCGTTGCCATGCTTCAGATTACACAAAGGGGTTTTATTTCAGACTTTAAAACTTTTATTTTAAAACCACATGCATATACATTTTGAATTTAATAATTGTTTTGCATTTTAATGTTGTTTGTTACTAAAGTAATCTAAGCTTTTTTTGCAACAACTAATGACATCATTTGAAATTGAGTTGTGTACGTAAGTAAATATTTTAATTATTTTTAAATAGTTAAAATGCTGTAGTCATTCATTAAAACTTAAGTTCTTGATTAGAGAATAGCTGAATATGACTGGTTGTTGAAAGATTTCAATTTGTTTTACATAAATATGTCTATTCTGCCGTGTGCAGGTAAAAAGCAGTAACTGCACATTTTTCTTTTTTTTTTTCTTTGCATTTTTGTCATCTATTGTACATTATCTTTATTTTACATACCCACTTATTTGGTTTCTGCTGAAAAAGACGCGCGAAAAAACGTCAAATTCCAACATTTTCCTATTGTTAGTACTGAATGCACCACACATTTCTTTAAAAATCTTGAAAGCTAATTTCTGTATATACTACCATTTACCTGCAAACGGCAGTATTATTTACGCAAGTAAAACTACATTACGTCCATACTATAACTATCACTTGTTTGTTATCCTTGCAGCAACAATTATACTGCTTGAAAATTCAGTTCAAGATTATTTCCATTTAAATTTTTTAGTTTTATCATTATTAGATATGTTTTTAAGAGTGATTTCAATGATTTCTTAGAATTCTTATGTTAACTGGTTCCTGGAAATAAAGTATTTGTTTTAGATTTCCTACAATATTTCTCTGTCGATAATTTAATATACAATTTTTACCAAAAAAAAAAACATATTTTCAAAATATATTTTTAATTAACACCTTAAACCGTTTGAAACACTGCATTTAATTTAATATGCAATGCTTTTCAGGTAGGGCAAAGAAAGGAAACCATTATCATTGGAAATGTAAATCAGGGAACTTTGGTGAACTTTCAGGGAAATCAGGGAAAAGTCGGGGAACTTTTTTTTACAGTTTCTGTCGCCACCCTGTATTAGATTGACGAGAAACACACAACCTTTAGGCATAGAAGAGAGCTAGAAAGCATTCTTTTAAGACTATGAGAGTAGCTATCAGAACTTAATCAAAATGTTTTCTATCTAAAGTGAAGAGTTCTTCAATTTATTTCTTTTTGTCTAATAACTACATGAAACTCTTCTTTTTTTTTTTTTTAAACTTAAAAATCAATTTTGTAGAAAGTACAATTGCTTAAATTGCTATTCAAAAAGTTAACTCCTTTTGAGAAATACTTTAGAGCAATGAAATAGTAGATGTGAAGTATTTTTCGTATTTTTTCAATTGTAGCTTTGTCTGTCAACCTGTTTAAAATCAGATTAGTTGAATCTAATTAATAACATCAAACTCTTTATTGATTCATTGTACCTGTAATTTAATTAAAATATTGTTCAATTAGGTTTTTTAAACTATTCTGATTAAGACGTTGCTCCGGCTATAAGGACACCTTGTAGACAGTCCCAAACGTGATGTGATAACAAGGTTCGACTGTGTATTTAAATTTTATATGCATTCTGGCTCACGCAAGGCATTTTAACATAAAATGCGGCCCCGTGTAAAAAGTAGTAGACACCATTGCATTAGGGTATTAGCAGTTTTTTTCTCTTTTTTTTTTTTTTTTTTTGCTGCGGGGAAGGAGTTGGTTTTTAAATAACTCTTGTGTTATCTCTATGTAAACCATTCAGTTAAGATTAATAAAACCATTTTAATTTTAAAATTATAAAGTAATTTCTCTATTTTTTTTTATCGTTATTAGGAAAGTATATGCAAGTACTTTCCAACACCAATCACAAATACGGAATTTTGATGAAGATGCGGCAATTTATATATGATTTTAGCTATGCTCTGAAAATTTTGTTCTGAATGAGACAAATCATAAAATTTTGCTCATCATTAATTTAATCTTTAATAATACTTCTCCCTCAGGGGGTTTTACATCCCCTTCTGTATCCCAGCCTGTTCAGAGCAAAAGGTTCTGGAGGATTAATCCCCCCCCCCCTTTCTCCTTGCTTTCCTGAGAACAATTATGCAAAATATCTGTTCAAAAAATAAAAATAACCAACACACAACATCTAGTATCCAGATCTAAGTTTCCAGCCCCTGGCATAGATTGAATAGTGGCATCTTGAACTCAAATTTTGTTTTTTGCTATCAAGTAAGAGGAATGTTGTGATAACACCCTGCTATAGTTAAGTTTATTGTTTCTACAAATGGCTCCAATTGCAATCATTGTTTTCAAAAAACATAATTTAATTCAAGACATCAATACTTAAATGACTGCCAGGGGCTGGATGCTAGATGTTATGTGCTGGATGCTGTGTTTGTCTTAAGTTGATTGTATAAAGTCGAGAGAGTGAGGTATAAGCAAAGTTGATTCTGAGGGATATGAAGGAGGAGTCCGCGACTGCCCAAGTAATCAGAGTAAATGCGTTTTAAATTTGTTTTATCTTAACTTTAATTTTGATTACAATTATTATTGATTTATAAGCATGTTTTCTGGTAAATAAAGTAGGTTTATTTACCAATAAAATTTAATACATTAATGATAGATAAAAGAAATCAACCTCTATTAACCTGGATGATTTTCATAAATCAACTGGAAAACCTGGAAAAGTGAGCAAACTTCTTTCTTGAACATTTCAAGCGGCCCTGTGAAAAGGTTTAATGTTAAGCCACATAAAATAACTTAAAATTAAAAGAAAAATTTGATTGTTTCATGCTTTTTTTTTCCCTCTGCTTTTTTTAAGGAGCTGTTCGTTACATTGGTCCTGTAGATTTTGCAGATGGAGTCTGGCTGGGTATTGAACTTAGAACACCCAAAGGCAAAAATGACGGAACTGTTCAAGGGAAAAATTATTTTACATGTAGACCTGGGTATGGACTGTTGGTTAGGCCAAATAGAGTTACTGTTAGAGGTATTAATGGTGCTAAATTATTAGAGGAGTCTTCATCTTGACAGGTTGTATTTTGAAGTTGAAAACTTTCTTATACTAAGATTTTTTAAAAATGTAAATATAACTTGTGTTGATAGATATTGTTCTCTGTTTTTAACTACAACTTCCTCTTTCTAAAATAAAAAATTGGACTTCTTTAAATATTTTGTATGTAATGTATGATAGTTTTTAAGGAACAATATTTTTAAAATTTGTTGATGCTTTTAAAGGGTTTCATTTTTGTGTGCAAAATTTTTGATTCAATCATGTTGTCTTCATCTTATAACCTGTTCATCCGTTTTGTAGATATGTAAATTTGTGTTGATATTTTTTTTCCTTTGACTTTTTTGTTGTTGTAAATAATTTTTTAAGTTTTAAGCTATTTTGAATAAGTCAATGGTTAAAAACGAAACATTCCAAAACTTATTTAGAAATTGTATACCTCTGTCATTTCATGTGTTAAAATTTTATGTGAAATCTATTTTTAAAGTTTTCTTTGTAGATATTCAATGAAGATATTTTAAAAAGATTTTATTTGTTTAATTAGAAGCTTTTTGCTTCTTCAAATGCATTTTCTTAGCTTTGAATAGTTCTTAATCTCTTTAAAAATTTGGTATTTGAAGCTTATATTTGAAGCCTTTTGCACTTCGATTTCTCAATTATTTTATGCTATACTTTATTTTCATTATGTACAAGACAAAAAGTCATGCATTTTATTACCTCTTTTCAATGCTGCTATGTTATGTTTTGATTATTATGCTTATCTTTATTGCTTTGCTTTTATTAGAAGCTAGTGCAGTTGCAGTATATGCAGCAATATAACATGTGAATATGTTTTTATACATATTTCTGCAGCAAAAATTGCTTTAGCCCATGCTTTATGCCCCCCCCCCTTTTTTTTTTGTGAGACCTAAAGTTACATGACATATAAAAATGGTTAAAATCAGTACAAGAATTTTTTATTCATTGTTACTTTATTGTTTTGCTTTTCTAAGTCTACTGAATGTTTCAGGGAAACAAATTTTTGAATACAGTTTTTAGACAAAGTTAAAAACGTCTCTAATCTTTATCGACAAAGTTTATTAATATTATGCATTATTTATATGCATATATATATATATATATATATATATATATGTGTGTGTGTGTATGTGTATATATATACAGGGTCCATTATGAAAGTAATGAGCATAATGTTATTGTGACGCGACGATAGATGGCAGCAAGGTAAAACCGGCTGGTTAAATGTGGTGCGGGATATGCCCTTTCAATGCATCCAGTCGTCAGTTGCTTTCGAGCAGTGTGAGCGGAGATAGGTGCCTCCGCTTGAAGTATGTTTTCAACTTTTGTAACATAACGCAATGGAGTGTTCGCTTGAACAATGATATGCCATAAAGTTTTGCGTGAGGTTTGGAAAAAATGCAACCGAAACATTACAGATGCTGCAAGAAGCCTTCAAGGACGATTGCATTTCAAGATCACAGTCTGGGAAGTGGCACAAGGCATTCAAAGAGAGCCAGGAGGAGGTCGCCGACGAACCCCGTTATGGATGTTCCCCCCCCCCCCCCCCCCCCCGGTGATCCCTCACCACCTTACAGTCCCTACTTAGCTTCATGGGACTTCTTTTTGTTTCCGCGACTCAAGAGAGAGAGAGAGAGAAGAAAGGAAAACATTGGGGAACCTTGGAAAACATCCAAACCATGTTACTATGTTCCTGACAGGCATTCCCTTGGAAGAGTTTCAGGGTGTCTTTCAGGCGTAGCAAACACGTCTCCGCAAGTGTATTGATGCAGGAGGAATGTATTTTGAAGAATATTGAACATTTGTACAAATTACGATCAATAAATATATTTTGCCAGTAAATGCTCATTACTTTCATAATGGACCCTGTATGTCTATGTTTGTGTAATGTTATCATCTTCAATCACAATAGTTTTTAAATGTGTCTATGTTCCAGTTCTCCAGTAGTTTGGATTTGACAAGTTGGCACCAGTTCCAAATATACTCCTACTGTTTACATATTAGAAATTATTGCCTTCATTCCTTTTGTTTTAAAAAATTACAGTATAACTTCAATTTTACGATACCCGATTTAACAATTTCCTCAATTTAAATATTGCATTTCACTGGTCCGGATTAGACTGCATTGAATGTCTATGTTCCTCGATTTAACGATATCCTTGATTTAACAGTAACTTTTTTCAGTCCCTTGACAATCGTTAAATCAGGGTTCTACTGTCTATAAGAATTTGAAAAACATGTTATGGTACGAGAAATGAAGTGGTGCAAATAACAAAACAAAGATTGAGAGTAAAATGAGTAATTGTCTAGGGGCTTACATTTAATCGTCTATCCAAATCTCACTGGGTAGGAGCACCTGTCTAATAGTACCTCAAAACAGATTGGTGTTTAATGATGTGACTAAATGTGGGTGGGACAAATTGCTAGTTGTAGGCAGGATATTTATTAATAGGCATTTACCTGCACCCTAGTAAATGTTAAAAAATCAAGTGTTTTATAGTTTTCAAGTGATTTTTAAAGCCTCTTAAATCCTAAAATATTACAGCCACAGAAGAAATATTTCAAAAAAATATAAATTGACTTGATAAAAAAAGGGGTGTTTTTGAGGAGGGCATTGTTGCATTGTAATAATTATACATACAAAAGTAAAATGTGCGTAATAGCTTATCTATCAGATCCACCAATGCAAAGAAGCCATCAAAACAAGCAGAGTTTCAAATTTCAAATCAACAAAATTAAAATGACTCTGAAAGTAGTGAATTTGGGGAGGGTGCTAAAGTTTAAGAATGCAATTATATTAAAAATATATAAGTACCCAGATCTTAGGCATTTACCCTAAGTTATAAATAGAACAAATTCTATCATTTGCGTTGAGTGTCTCCAAATTTTCATTTTTGTCTTTTACACCTCTTTGTTTCAAGGCACCTCACATGATAACCTATTTTGCAATCAGCCTTATGTCTTTTAGTATGCTGGCAAATATTTTGATAGTATTTATTCGTTCCCACATTAAAGAAAAAAAAAAGGTTTTTTGTGTGTATACTTATGTAATTTTTGATGGAAAAAGCATCTGTAAGCATGTTTGGAAATTGCATTTATGAAATAATTCTATGGCATTTCTTTGTTGTAAATATAGTATAAAGTGTTTTTCAGTGAATTGAACTGCACTTATTATTTATTTGTAAATCTTAATAACTTTTTCTAATTGTAGATTTAAATGCATTTATGAATGATTATACAGGTGTAATATTGAAAACGTTTGAAACAATTATACAATTCTATGTGCAATAAAATAACTATGTGTATATCGCTGCCTCAGAGCAACGTAATACATTTAATCCCTGGAATAAGAATAAGATGTCCTACTATAACTTTGAAGTGACGATATTATATTTGAAAATTAAATGTCAAATTAATTCTACTTATGTCTTAACATAATTTATGAGTAAAAAGGAAAAATTCCAAAAGTACGAAATATTAAGGTGAAGGTTTTTATCATTAAATTATGAAATGTGTTCAGCAAATTACAAGATGCAGTTGCTCTTATTGAAATTTATTTGTTCAATATTAACGCACAATGCATTGCAAGTATGTTAAAGGTTTTTTTTTTTTTTTGCATTTATCATCAATTATAAATGAACTATTTAAATTAAGAGACTTCATTTAGTACCTATCTGATCTACATTGTTTAACAGTTGTTAGAAAAGATAAGATACCTAAATGAAAAAGTAATATTGTTTATAAAACAAAAAACTTGCAATGCTTTTTGAATAAATTATTGAAATTGTTTCACATTTAAAAGTATGATAGCTTTTTTTTTTTTTTTTTTTCAAATCATAAGTAAATATTTTTAAAGAATAAAGATCTCTTTGTGATAATTTTTTCAAAACTCTTGTTATTAATCACATTCCGCATTTTTAAATTTTCTGTGTTATTACTTGTTCCTATAAATGTTTTTGAAATCTAATAATTGTATATTCAAGAAAATATTAATTTCAAAACTACCTCTTTGCAGGTACGATTGAGCTTTATTTATTTATTAGTGTAAATGAGCTTGTGTTTAAAATTTGTGATTATGAACATTAATATTTACACCTGTGATAGCTAATAGGATTTGGTTTGCAACTTCATTTAAGATGCAGCTAGTAAGTAGTAAACAAGTAAATAGTTATCATTGTTTTGTAACGATTTGAATGCATACACAGTAGAGTCTCGAAAATCCTAATCTCAAATGTCCGAGGTTCCGCTTAATCCGAGGTGCTTTGTTGTTTTTTTTTTTAAGGCATACTTTTAATCGACAAAAAATATTTTAATCTGAAAATTGAAATATTTTGCTATGTAGAACTTTTCCAACACCATACAATAAGGTAATAAAAATATATTGAAAGGTTTGTGTCAATAACACTTGCCAAGTGGCATGAAATATTCATTGACTGTTAGAGATAGATTATGAGATGTCTTGGAGAAAGTAGGTTGACACAAAAAAAAGCTTGAAATTAAAACATTGTTTTGCCTCAAAGAACGAACAAATAGCTCTTTTGGAATATCTGGTTGCAATTTAAAATGTAAGTGCAGAACTTGACACTGTACGAAACGTATATAGGAATTTTTATCTGTCTATCACTAACGTTTTTGTATTATGCGAGGTATATACGTACGCTCACACATAGACTCAAATGTCATGACGAAACTCATCAAAACTTATTCAAGGACGATCAAAGGGCAATTTTTTTTTTTTTTTTTTTTTGGTTGCCTACGAGTTTACACACAAACAGGCTTATACCAAGAAAAAACTAATCAAAACTCGTTTAGGGTTAATTAAAACATTAATTTATGTCGATATTTCATTGATGAATTTTTCGAGGAGACAATATTTCCTTTTCGGAGCGTTAGGAAGTAAACAACGCACGTCTTTATGAAGTCAAAAAACTTTTTGGCTAATCCGAGGTGGTGCGAGTAAAATTACCTCGGATTTTCGAGACTCTACTGTATGAGATTTCTATAATTAAAAGTAGATGAAATGCATTTATGAGCATCTACAAATAAATTTCGAGGCAAACTTTAGAACCCAAATGGGGTAACTCTCCTGCTTCTGCCTGAGGCTCCTGGTTTGGTGTTCAGTCTCGAACCTCCTGCTACAAGAAAAAAATTATCATGCTTTTTAAGGAATTGAAAAATTGCCAAACTTTGTGACCATTTCAAGAGTAGAGCAGCAACTTCTTTTTTACTTTCATTCATCTTAGTAGTGAAAATTTCGAAAATCAAAGGAATCAGATGTTTGTTACTCCAAAAATGTGGACAGTATGTTTTTGAAAAATGCAAAAGTAGTAAGTAGTAAAAGTAGTAAAAGTAGTAGCTCCAGCATCTTTAAACAACATTTATGCAAATATTTGTTACAAAAAGGGACTGTTTAATGGCTCCCCCCCCCCCCCCCCCCGTATTTGTGTCTTGTGCTTATGTGTAAGTGCTAATTATAATTGTATTAGTATCTTTATTTTCGTTGGATTTAAAGTTTTCCTCTATAGTCAATTGCTAGACTAAAGAAAAATGTTTTAAATAAATGTAATAACAAGTCCTAATGGGGAAGAAGGGGGGTACAGCATAAATGTTATCCTATTTATATCTTTCAAATTAACAATTTTGTACTAACATTCATCTGGTTCTGAGGTACAAAAATTTCTCCTGCTTTTTCGTTTTGTTTCTCAGGCTTTTCCATTTGTAAGGTCGACATATGTGGAAGACACTTGGTAGTTTCCATCTGAATGTGATATTTTATTACCTCAATATTTTTGTTGTATTACTGTGTGTTATAGTATTTAAAAGCTTTCCAGTGAGGGGTGCATGTTTCCCCTCTGTATGTTAAGTGTTAGTTTAGGAAATTGATGTTGTCATCAAAAGAGGATTAGACTGGTAACTTCTCTACAAATGTGACAAAAGACTTTCTTTGTCTAAATCTGTAAAATCTCTTCCAGCTGCAATTGAATTGCTCATACTTTATCATTTAGAATTCTATAAAAATAAGTTATACTGTTTTGATCCTGACAAAATTGATAAGAAAGCATTTTAAACACTTTTAAAGCGTTTTAAACTTGTGTTGTGAAAAAGAATAATAATAATAGCAGATATTTTAATAAAATATTCTTTTAAAAAAATCATACAATGTGGTTTTTCCCCCCCCTGCTTTGACTTATTTTTCTTACACATGTACTGAAATAAAGCTCTCTGGGAAGTCTTTTATGAAGGATTTCAGCGAGTCAAAACATATCTTTCATTCAGAACAATACTATCAAATATTTTAATAAAATATTTTTAAAAAATTACACAAAATGGGGTTATAAATATTGCTTAGCACAAAAAGTTTTTTTTTAATTTTAATAATAGTGAATTTAATAACGATTCCAGTGATGTAAGATTTGTTATTTTATTATTTTGAAAAACAAAATAGAATTTTATATAAGATAGGGGGAGGGGTTTGAAAAATCTTTCTTACCCTTACATAGGGGAGGGGGGGTCAAAAATTGCCAAAATTATCCGTACATAATTAATTAATGGCCCCTTGGAACTACATTCTGAATTTAAAATTTTGTTGCGGGCAGTATTTTATTTCGTGAAAAATTTGTTTTGTGGTGTTGTGTGCACATGAAATGCTTCAAAATCTGAACACCTCTTATATTTTCTGTGTAAAATTTTGTTTCTTAAAATTTTTGGTAGATTGGTTGTTCAGGCACTTTTCTGGATGTCTCTTAGAACAGAAGCGTAGCTAGACTCGACTTTTGGGGGGGGATTACTTCTTTTATATATATATATATATATATATATATATATATATATATATATATATATATATAAACTTTTTTTAGCATTAAAAAAATAAAAGGGAGGTGAATCTTACATACTTTGGAATGACTTTTAAATGGAGTGCCCCAAGTCCGACACTTGTGTCAAACAAACAAAAGCAAAGAATTTTTTAAATATTTTTTTAATGTTATGGAAAATTGAACTTTTTTTTATATTTTCCCTCCATTTAATTTAAACTGAAATTTTCTAGCAACAGTCTTGTCAAAACCAGTCAATCCAAACCAATGAGCGTGTTCCGTTCATTTCAGTGTGACTGCTTAATTTAGAGGCTAACACACATCTACAAAAGCTGGCACCCCTGAAAGCTAATGAAATTACTTTTCATATCATTATATTTGTATGTTGCTTTTTATGTATTTACATTTATGCTAATTTTAAAGCAGTTAATAAAATTTGAATTAAAAAAAAAGGGAAGAAATGTAGGCGGTAGAAAGTTATTCGCTCAAAGCTGCATATGTGTTCTCCTCTCAAGTTTTTATTTTTAATTTTATTAGCTGCTTTAGAATTTACATAAATATCTATTTGAGAGAGCAACAGCAATTTTCGAGTGTTATAAACAGAAGTCTTTTTTATTTTCTACTTTTTAATGCGAACCAAGCTAACAGAAATAGTCTAGATTTCTTTCGTTTTTTAACATTTTATTCATGTAATGCTATGCAGTTTTTCTGTTGAATTAACATAAAATTACCTTCAGAAGGGTCCGATGGGACTAATGCTGCTTTGCAGACTGTACTTCGTTTTCTTCAGCCGACGTTAACTTTCTCTTTTTAGAGCAATCCTTTTCGTCATTTTCATTTTTTTTTGGGGGGGGGGGTTAAAAAAGCTTGTTATCGGTTTTGCTGGCTTCATTATGCAACAACTTTCACTTAGAATGTACTACTTTAAACAGACTGTACATTTCCAAAAGAATACGCAGTAAATACTGGCTGAAAAATCAATGTTCTTGCAATGGATACTCAATGGTTAGCAAATGTCGTTTTGATTATGACCTATGATGACACACACGAGACTAGACCAACAAAAACCTCTATCGTCTCGAATTCCGGTCATGCTATCATTTTCGGATTCGAAGCCCAATGAACTTTAAAGCAGCAAACAAAAACATTTTCTTCAACTCAGAAACACAGGAGTTGTCTTCAAGCTCTGAGGGGGCAGTGGGAAAAAGGGAGAAGTGTGGAAGATTAACAAAAGGACATTCGTTTTGCACACTTTCTTGGAAGGGGTGAAATTCACAGGTTTGATATTTAAGATGAACATTTCAAGTTCATGATTACAGGTCATTGAAGTTAAAAGCCATTTCGCTCTGTCTTCTGGATCACATTTCGCTCTGTCATCTGGATTAGTACTGTTCTTTGGTTGCTCTCTTTCTTAAAATTGTGATTCCTTAGAAAACTGAAATGATAGGAGTAAAAAGAAAGTATAAGATTTTTTCAAGTGATGTAAAAAGGAAAATCGTAGAATATTGGCCAAGTTAGATTTGCAGCAATTGCTAACTTCAAGAAGATAAATAATGAATCAAAAAGAAAAAAAGAAGAAAATCAGGGACCAAAAAGCAATAAAAGACTTTTTCTTGAAAAAAATATGCTTAAAGTTTCTTTTTGTGTCAAAATGATTCCTTAAACTCGTAATAAAGCACTTAATAATGTAATAGCAGAATAAATACCTAACAAAACTAATACAGAAGAATTTTAATCAAGAGCTCATATTGTCTTGATTTCAAATTTTCACCATCATATTCCCAATTTCTGTAAAGTTTCTTAAAGCCCCCGTATCTCAAAACCTCCTTATCTCGATTTTTTTCTTTCCTGTGAAGTTCGAAATCTACAGATTCGACTGTATGCAATATTCCCACTGCGCCACTCACAAAATTAAACATATTCAACAATTTGCAGAATCTATGTCGAAGAAAGGCTAGATATACATAGATTTAACAAATCAATCTCATTTCTAAAGCGAAGTGTCAAATTTCAGTCAATTATCAAAAAATTGTCGCAGCAGAGGGTCTTACGCTTGAGATGGTCACTCAAAGAGCAGATTTTCAATGGCATTGGGGGGGGGGGGAGCAAAGTGAATTTTTGACCTTTGTTACTCAGGAAAAAATCATTTAATTTTTTTCTTTCTCTTCACTTTTCTTTTTTTGAGACAAACGTTTCGGGGGGGGGTTTCCCCCCCCCCTTAGCTACGCCCTTGTCTTAGAACATGTCCGCATAAACAGCTAAGCTGGATTTATTTTATATAGAGCAACTTAAGTGAGACGGGGTAAAGTGGTCATAGGTTAAGCTTAACATATATTCTTCATCTAAAATTATTTGCAGGGTTCGTACGCTCCTTCAAAACTCCTCCAATACTCCTTCATTTATAAAAAAAAATTTAAAGGGCCCTTCAAACTCCTGCATTTTGGTTTTAACTCCTTTTTTAGAGAGTTCAAGACTAAATAATCTTCCTCTATAACAGAAACTTAAAATACTTCGATTGACAAGTAACTTCGTCACAAAGGTGATTTTAATGCAGTAATTTCCTGTATTTATTTTTTTCGATTTACAAATGGATCATAGTTAATTCATAAATGCTGAAGGTGAAAATTTTATTAGAAGACTAAGACATTTCATAAGTGAATTGTCTTAGTCACGATTATGATTATTGTTTTTTTCCTCCACCACACTCTCAGCAGCAAAAGTTAAGTTGTCTAATTATTATTTAAATATAAAAAAAACAATTGTTTAGTTAATTGCAGTTATGATATTGTAAAAAGGGTCATCCACAAGTGATCTCATGCTTGGAGGAGGAGATGGGCTCATGAAATTGTGACAAGGGGAAGAGAGAGGGTGACAAAAAGTGACATCACACAGTTATTGTAACAATGTATGTAAAAAAATATGACGTGACAAGAGGAGAAGTTTGGGCTGAAGTGTGACACTTGGTTATAAAGGGTGCTGATAGTCAAATATATTGAAAAAAAGTGTTACCTCATTTAATGACACTTCATAAGTACTCCTTCAAAATCTCATTTTACTCCTTCATTTTATTTCTGAAATTGAGTACGAACTCTGATTTAATCTTCACTGGAAAGGCAGATATCAATTAAATGATGAGTTTATTAACTGTTTGCAGTTTTTAAGGTAAACTAAATTAAATACAACTGAGTTTAAATTTGATATAGCATATTGATTGAATTAAAGCAAGATTCTAATCCTAGAATATTTGGAGAAGCGTCAAAGCATGTTATAAGTTACGGCATTTGTTTGTTCTACCTTTTTCATCCGCCATTAGACTGGCTGCAGCGCCCCTTATAGTTTATTGGAGTTACGAATCGGAATAGTTCAAGTTTTACGGGGGAGTGTGGGAGCGGAGGCCACATTGGCTCTCGATGGTGCTGAGGTTCAATTTTTCGTCTGCAGGTAGCATTTAGTTTTAATAGTGGTATAGAAAATTGTTTTATTTAACAATCAATGGATTTTATAGATTTTTCTCATGAACATGCGTATGGCTTAGCTTATGTTCGACGAGCTCAACTGGTAGCGACCGATCGATTGATCTTGTGACAGATAGTGACGTCAGCTAATGCTAAAACATGCGAGGTGACGTCATTATTTTAACCGGTGAGCTACTGATCGCTCATCGAACTCAACCTTACTAAAGACTTATGATTGCATGAAAAATGCTGGGGAAAAGGAAAAGAAAAAGTAAGCTTTCCGCATGTTTCGGATGAGGCAAGAGGCTTTAATTCATGAAAATACGATTACAAATAAAGTATTTCGCATTAAATGACTTGTTCATTCATTTACTACGTTAATTTAAAAACTTTCAAAAGATCTCTTTTTTCAATAGAAAGAATGCTTCGCCGTGATGTCATGTGAATAGGATCCAATGTATTTAGGAGGAGGCGCCTTTAGCTTGTATCTCTCTTCTAAGAATCGCTCACATTACCGCATCAACACCAAATGCAATGTAATGTAACAATTGGCAGCACGGGCGGCCCGCAAGCGGCAGACATGTATTACCGGGAAGTTTGTTGAGGAAATTTTTTTTCGTTCATGTTATCAAAAAGTTCGGTGTAGTTTTTGGACTTAACGAGAAATGGCATTTAAAGCTTCTGTTTTCGAAAGCCATCCTGACTTTTGTCCTGAATGTGGCACAATATTACCTCTTCCTGGAATCGAACCTACTGTCATGTGCTGTGGATGTAAATTTAAAGTTGATGTAAAAAGTTAGTTCAAAATTTTTTGTTCTACTTTTGTGTGAAAAATTTTAACATTGTTTTTTTCAGTGCAGGTATTCTGAATATTTTATAAGACTACTTTCTTAAAGCTTTTTATTTGAAAATGTTTGCTAGTGAACTTGACGAAAGACAATGACAGGGCTTGACATGGGGAGGGGTATCCGTCCGGTTTTCATACATATTAGCTTGATTTCTTACAAAATTTTCCGTTTTCGTTCCGCGTAATGTTTTGAAAAAAAATGGATGATTTTTGTTTCAAATCATCAACAATCAAAAATTGTTGCTTGAAGTATTTCTCGAAAAATTATCTCAGTTATACATGTTTCAATAGCATTTTGTATTTCTGAAACTACATTTAAATCATTTCCAACTTTTTTCCAACCAAATCCCTACTTTTCAGCGTTAAGCAGAAATGGACAGGTAGCCATAGCCTCCATATGGGGAGGTCCTGTCCAGCTATGTACAAAGTTAAACCAATTCTCACCTCATGCTGCGATTTCAAGACATCCGTTAACATAAATACGTGTTTGCACATTTTCAACTCTCCACTAGGATTTTTGTGAAGCTTCAGCTTATAATCTCTCTACTAATAATAAAGCTGAAAGTCTCTCTGTCTGGATATCTCTCTGTCCGGATCTCTATCTGTCTGTCAGAATTTTTGTGCCGCGCATAGCGCCTAAACCGTTCTGCCGATTTTCATGATATTTGGCACAAAGTTAGTTTGTAGCATGGGGGTGTGCACCATTGAAGCGATTTTTCAAAAATTTGATGTGGTTATTTTTTTAATCCAATTTTAAGAACATTTTCCAGAGAAAAATGACCAGAAGATGGACGAGTAAATTATGAAATTATCATTATGTGGAACCGTAACATGGGCACAAGCCAATTGGCGACAAAATCCACCATACATTATTTGTAAATATACAGGCGAACCAAAAGACCTTTTAATTTTCTATTATGTGCAAAACCATGCGGGTACCCCTAGTCATATGTAAGACTACAGTACTTTTCTATTAAATTGTTAGGGGCAATTCCATGGTGTCAGACGTAAAAAATGAAGAAAAATTTCTCAGTTTTAATTCCATTTACAAAATAGAAACTGATCCAAAATGATTAAATTTGTTTATAAGATACTTACTTCATCCCACTGAATGAAAAATCATGTTAGTTTTTCAAAATAGATTCCTAAAGTATAAATTAAAAAAAATTAAAAGTTTGTCAGATGTAAACACACAAATAGCAAAATTGATGGTTTACTTAAAAATTATTAGGTCTGAATTGGCTTACATTTTCATTTTAAAAACAGCTTAATTCTTAAGTATACTTATGATTGAAGCATATTTCAGTTTTCAAATATTATAAAAAAAAAAAATTATTTAAAAAATCTGAAAAATATTTTTTGTCAAGTTTAAGCAACATTATTCAACAAAGTGCTTCCTGGTTAGCTTTTATTATTTTTTTATGATAACATTTAACCTTCATGTACAGTTTAACTTAAAGTGCATATTGGAACCAGAATTTTTGAATGAAATATTATTAGTAACTGTTTTTAGAGGAGGGTTCCCATGATATAAGAGGTCGCCACACTAAGGGCTAAGTGAGGATTAAGTGAAGACCCCATAGCAGTGAGGATTTGAAAATCAAAAGCAACTCTGTTGAAATATTTGTATTAGTGAAATACAAGACAACTATGATGATTTAGTAGGATTTGGTAGTTCAGCTACAAAAACTGCTAAAGCTGGTGATTAGTTATTTAGGAAACTTATGTCAAAGAAAACCATTAAGATTTATGTAGGACTAATGTTGATAATGGTTCTTCCTTTGCCAACTTTACATAGACGCAGTCATTTAGTGTTTCCAATTTCTTATTCAACTTATAGTTTTGGCTAATTTTTCAAAAATTGATCTTAATCAACTGTATTACATTCATTCAACACACTTTTATATACAAATACAAAAGTGACAACCAGCAACAGGCTCTCTGCCCAGCTAGACTGATCCTAGTCAATTTACAATCCCCAGTGAAGATCAATGGCCCTCTTAAAACTATCTACTCCCTTGCTTATTACCACCTCTTCTGGTAAATTGTTCCAAGGTTCCACTACTCTGCTAAAATAATAATTTTTCCTAACATCCATGTTAGCCTGAGATTTAAATAGCTTAAAACAATGATCCCTTGTCCTGTTTTCAGTGCTAAACTTCAGCCCCGTAACATCTTTCATTTTAATAAATTTAAACAACTGAATCATGTCCCCTCGGTCTCTTCTTTGCTCAAGACTGCACATTTTTAGCCTTCTAAGCCTGGAATCATAATCTAAGTGAGAAAGTTCATTTATTAGCCTTGTAGCTCGCCTTTGAACCCTTTCCAATACATTAATGTCTTTCTTAAGGTAAGGAGACCAAAACTGAACAGCATACTCCAAATGAGGTCTTACCAAACTTCTATATAAGAAGAACTTCTTTAGATTTGTTTGAAATAGATCTATTGATAAACCCAAGCATCTTATTGGCCTTGTTACTAGCAATGCTGCACTGTTGGCTAAACTTTAAATCCTGACTTATTAAGACCCCCAGATCAGTAACTTTGTCTGCCTGACTAATGACTGAACCTTGCAAATAATAACTTGTACACTTATTTCCATGCCCTAAATGTAGCACTTGACATTTCCCAACATCAACAGCCATACCACATTTATCAGCTCACTCTTATGTAATATGATCTAGATCCTCTTGCAGCTGTTTTGCTTGTTCTTCATTTTCTACAGTCCCCATAACTTTGCCATCATCAGCAAAACAATTCATGTTCCCAGAAATATTTTTGTGAATATCATTCATAAAAACAATGAACAAAACAGGTCCTAACACTGATCCTTGAGGAACCCCGCTTAAAACCTCACTCCAATTAGAATAATTTTCCCCTTACAACTACCCTTTGTTTCCTTCTGGTCAGCCAGTTTTTTACCCAAATGAAAGTAGTCAGCTAATTTGCTAAGTAGAGCAACATACGGTACCTTATTGAAAGCTTTTTGAAAATCAATGTAAACAACATCTACAGGCTTCTTATTGTCCAAAGCTATGGTAACTTTGTCTTAGAAATGTAATGAATTAGTTGCACAAGATTTTTTTTTTTTTTTTTACCTTTCCTGATACTGTACTGAAAACTAATCAATAGATTATTACTCTCTAGAAAATTTACTATCTTAATTTTTATCAATGTTTCAGAAATTTTGCAAACCACCAAAGTTAGACTCACAGGTCTATAATTTCCCGCACTCCCTTTAGACCCTTTTTTGAAGAGCGGTGTAATGTTAGCCAGCTTCCAGTCCTCTGGCACTGTCCCCGAGTTATAAGAAGCATTGAAAATATTTACGATTACATCTGCTAATTCCACCGCACATTCAACTAAAATTTTTGGATAAATATTATCAGGTCCCGGAGACTTAGTCTCTTTAATTTTTTTCCAATGAAGTAAAACGTCATCCCCGGAAAATACAAAAATGTACTATAGCTTGTGTCTTGTTGGTGTCAACTGTTGGATACAGTTATCATTAAAAACACTCGAAAAACGTTATTAAGAATAAGAACATTAGCAATATCACTATCGTCCTGAATTAAAATTCCGTGCTCATCAACCAGTGGCCCAATATGACTATTTCGAACTTTCCCCGAATTAGCATATGCAAAAAAACCTCTTGGGATTCCTGTTTATGTTATCTGCCAGTCTTTGCTCCAACTCTCTTTTCTGAATCCGTACCAAATACTTAAATTTACGCCTTGCCTTATAATATTGGAGCCTATCTGCACTGTGACCAGTTTCTCTAAACCTATGAAAAGCAGCTTGCTTGTAATTTAGAGTGTCTTTAGTTTCCCTGGAGAACCACATTGGCCAAATTTTAGTGTTGACACCCTTTCTCCTAAAGGAAACATTATCCCCAACCGTTTTCGCTAGCTTTTTCTTAAACTCTGCCCACTGTAGATTCACATCGCTATTGTCCAATCCAGGAGAAAAAACTGCTTTCAAACTCTGTCTAAGTGCCACAAAATCAGTATTGCTGAAATTGGGCACAAACCTAAAATTCTCTACTTTGTGCATATCAAATTTAATCCCAAACCTAATACTGTTGTGGTCACTATCTCCAATGTGTTCCCCTACACATAGCCCCTGAACAGAACCTTACAACTGATACGATATACACGAACTGTTCTCATAAAGGGTACTACTTATCCCATTAAACCCTATTTGTATATACAGTCAATTCACTAAGTTGTTTTTTATGCATGTTTTGTTTTAACTTTGAAATTAAAGGTAAAAATAGGAGAAACACAGTTGAAACGGAATGTAACAGTGTCGGACGTTAATTGTGTCGCACATAAAAATTTTTTTACATCCAACACCTAGATTTTAATAAAAAATATTCACTTGTTACAAAATTAAAATAGGTTACATCAATGAGATTGAAAATCTTGCTTTGTACCCAGAAATATATGTATGTAGCTTGAAAATTATTGGCTCAGCATAATTAATTACACATTTTGGTGTCGGACGTAAAACACTTAATGTACCCCAGAGGAATTCTTTTACAAATCAGAATGAATTATATTTTGACACATTTTTGCAACATCACCAGCAACACATTGTATCTTTAAATGGTTATTCATCTCGATTCATTATATTGGTATGTATTTTTTGGAAAAAATGGAACTTCTTTGAGAGTCACCAAATATGAGTTGGAAATACTCAAAATGTTGACCTTAGTTTAGCTTCCTGCAACTTATTTATAACTGAAGTCATCAAATTTTAGACAGGCATTTCAAAATATACAACTCTTTACCTTTAAAATGATACCTTATTTGTTTAGAAATTTTAATTTTGAAAATTTGATCATCTGGTTGACCTTATCATGGAATTGCCCTTTGGCAACTTATCTACTTTCTGATTCGCTTACCTTAAAAATATTTCCCTAAGTGATTAGGGATACAGTCAAGCACCGAAATCTGCCAACCTCCAAAATCCGCTTCAGATTCCCCCCCCCCCTTTTTTTTAATTTTATTTTACTTTGCACCACAAATTTACTTATACTTATTTCTTTCAATCTACAATCCGAATCCCGATTATTTACTCAAACAATTGTTTTTAACACCTAATTCCCAGATAATAAATTCAACCTTAATAATGTTAAGCATTATACGCATGCTGAGCAATGCAATCAAATTAAAACATATTTATTCTAAAATATGAGTTTGTATTTTTTGGTCAATTTACTTTGTTGCATTTTCTTCTTGTAATGTGTACAGAAAGGTGGGGCACCTTGGGACATGGCCCACCTTGGGACACCATACATTTCAGTCAGTGGTGGATCCAGCCGATTGTTTTGGAAGGGGCCATCCAAAATTTTTTAACAAACTCCCCAGGGCCGAATTTAGCTCCATGCCGCCCCTGGGCAAATTTGAACTCTGCCACCCCCTCCCCACCCCCTAAAAGAAGCAAAATATCCTTCACTCAAAAAAAGTAAAAAAGTGTTCCCCAGATTTAAACTGTCAAACTTGTGAAGAAATGATGGCGTTTCACATTCTGAGTCACCCCGATGAAATGATCACTGTGATCTCCCAAAAAAAATTTTATTCGACAAATTTTGCTGATGATTCGGCAAATACCACGATTGAAAAATATTTGACTTTCACAAGACGTGTGAAAGTAATCATTATTAAATTACAGGAAAAAATTGTGTCTGTGGAAAGTGAAAGAATGCTAATATTTTATTTTCAAGTAGAGACGTACCGAGTAGCACTTTGGCCGAGTAGCCGAGTACTCAGCCTTTTACTACTTGGCCGAGTTACCGAGTACTCGGCCTTTCACTACTCGGCCGAGTTACCAAGTACCAATTATGTTTTATGAAGAACCACCGACACACATGTGATGAATTTTGAACTTATTGGAATAGAAGTATAGACCTCCTTGTCCATATAATAGTTTTTAAAACTAAATTCCTGCTGAAATTCAATTTACGCATTATATGAACAATTTTGTTTGTGTCAAAAATTTTACAAAAAAAATATTTTTAAAATTAAAAATAAATACATAAAAGGCATGATTAATCAAGTTGGAATTAAAACAAATTTATACCAATCAATTATAGTTTTAGTCTGCCAAACATAAATAATTTTAATACAACAAATGTGCAGGAACACTGCAGACATGTGTTTCTGCCCCCCCCCCCTTGTTACAAGGAACGTCTTTTTAACATGTGAGCTAAAGAATGTAAAGACATTTGACAAAAAAATCTGACTTTTGTCGGATGCCTTTAAATCCACGAGCTCCCATGTTGTGCATTGAAAAAGGAATTCCTTGTAATGCCAAGACATCAGTGCTCCTGCACTGTGCTTTTAACGTTGTTTTATTTCCTTTTATTTTTTAAGCAAAGATATTTTTATATTTTTTATAACTAATTTTTGTTTGCAGCAAGAATCCATTTTTAATATAAAAATTTCATATTTTCTATACTTACCTTTTTTTGCATAATTTTTAATAAACAAGTTTTATTAACTTTGGGGACATTAAAATAAAGATTTATTCCATTGAAGCATTTCAAAATTCATTATTCTCAAAATTTAAATTTGACTTATAAATTTTAATTGTAAATGATTGCAGAATATAATGCTTGCTCTTTTTTTTTATTATAAATTTTAGTATCTGTCTTGGACAATATTCTTTTTTTTGCAACTACTCGGTATTGGCCGAGTATCTGATTAGAATTTGGCCGAGTACCGAGTACTCGGCAAATTGGCCGAGTAGGCTGAGTACCGAGTAGTTACCAAGTACTCGGTACGTCTCTACTTTCAAGAATAACAATTTAACTCAAAAAATGTGTATTATAATAAAAAAAATTCCGGCCCTGAAAAGTTTGTCGCCCTAGGCAGCTGCCTACTTTGCTTATTGGGAAATTGGGCCCTGATAACTCCCCAGAAATTTTATTAAAATGAAGTTTTAAAAACTCAATTTTCGGGGTATCGAGACATTAGGTGAGGGAGTGAATTTAGGAATATCCTTCAAAAATGTTTCAAAATTTAAATTTCCGAGTAATTTTTGAAAATTTGGAAACTAAAAACGCATTTTGTCTATTTTTGATGATGTACGGAGAAAGGTCAAGTTTCGGGCGCTGGCCCCAAAATACTTTTTGAAAATAAAGCTTAGAAACCAAAATATTCTGTCATTATACATTGAAAGGTTAGAAGAAGAGGGATGCTCTTCAGCTGTCCAGCCTAAAAATGCACCTTTAGGTAATGTTTGCTTACATTAAAGGTTAAGGTGCTTAGAAGTGTGAAGGTGCTTAGAATCCTTCCTTCCTGGAAATATTTTGCCTTTGAGGCTCTAAAAATTTGATTTTTAACTACATTTATACATATTTTAGAAAGTGGAGGAAGATTGGTGAGCTCATCCAAAAAACCTCCTTTTAAAGCTATCATCACAATATAAATTAGGGAGGGAGGGGGTCCTATCAAAACTCGTTTGTAATTGAAGTCCCAAAAAAAAAAAAAAAATTATTTAAATTGCTTTTAAGCAAGTTAAGTGATAAGGGCTGAATAAGCTAGTTTCCGTTGACATTTTTTCCAAATAAAAGACTTAAAATGCAATTTTTTTGCTACATATCAAAGCATTTGTGAAAGGGCATGGGAAAAGGGGGCTCTCGTCCTAGAGCCATAAAAACGAAAATTTAGGCTCTCTTGTCTTGTGAACAATAGGTATACTCTGAGAATCGCAGCATTTAGAGATTGTCCAAGTGTATGTAGTTGGAATCAAGAAATGATGTAAAAGATGGAGAAAGATTTTGGAAATAAAAGTTTTGTTTTGAGGATAGGGATCCCCCAATTAAGGCCTATACTTCTTTTTCAGCAAAATACATGCATTAAATTTTTCATAATATTTTTTTCCTTTTTTTTCTTTAAAAAAATTCAAAATTGGAAAGCTGCAAAATTGAGAAGCATGCCCCCCCCCCCCAAATTACAAGGCTTTGGGAGGGGCCATGGCCCCCCTCTAGATCCGCCCCAGATTTCAGCTTTAATTTTGTAAACAGAAATTAGTTCTCTTAGGACATCATCAGTGATAGCAGGATCCACTCTTCAATGTTCTTTGGAATTTTTCACATGAACAAGAAAAGACTGATCTAACTTTCTTTTTGTTGAAAGGTTGGAAGTTATATTAATAGGTGGTTTCATTCTTAAAAATTTTAAGTAGGAAATGAAATAATTTCAATCATGGCATGTGGGAATTAAAACATGTCCTTTCATTATAATTTTAAGATTAAAAAATGTATTGTGCTGCTAAGTCTAACTTTTAAAAAGTTGATATAAAAAAATTATCTTAAGTGTGGCAGGTTGGGTCACACGGCGGAGCAGGTTGGACTGCTGTCTCAAGCTGTTCCACCAATGTACTGTACACAAAAAGCCAATTTCATTATCATCTGATGAGTTTAAATATGAACTAAAATTGAGAAAATGGTTATTGTTTTACAGAAAATTGATTTTTCTTTCTAGGTGCAGTATTAAAATATCAGAAATGATGAGATTTAGAAAACTCTTGCCCGTTTTCGTAGTGGACATCTTAAAACTTTAAAATTTTTGGAGGGGTCGAAGATCTTTCAGACTTGTTCCAAATGTTCCGTTGAGCAAGCCTCGCCTGACAATATACTGTCGTGCCTGGGGCTCTCCAGGAGGGATTTGACTGAAGATCCAGTGACGGTGTTGGATTTCTTGGGGGTAACCAACAAACTCATGGACCTGGTCTAGCTCTGCTGACTTTGGGGGCAGGGGGCATGCAACAACAACAACAGATTTAGAAAAGAAAATGGGAAGTTCCCTGCTGTTGATACGTCTGTTGTTGAAACACCAGCAGAAAATGTTATTAGTAATAAGATTTCAATTATTTAACACTAGTGGTACCCTCACGGCATTGCCTGTAGTAGAAAATTAAAAGGTCATTTGGTTCGCTTGTATATTTACAAATAATGGATGATGAATTTCTCGCCAATTTGCTATATTCATTTGCTTGCCCATGTTACGGTTTCATGTTATCATAATTCCGTGATTTATTCATCCACATTGTGATAATTTGCTTGGTAGAATTTTCTTAAAATTGGAATATAAAAAGAACAAAATCAAGTTTTCAAAAAATTGCTTCAAGGTGCACACCCCCATGCTACAAACTAACTTTTGCCAAATTTCATGAAAATCGGCCAAACCGTCTATATGCTATGCGCGTCACAGACATCCAGACAGACAGAGAGACTTTCAGCTTTATTATTAGTAAAGATTACAATTATTAGGATTATTGCTGGTGTCTCAAAGTCAAACCTTGGGTAGTGGGGCAGGTTGGGATGTTGTCATGGCTTTTTAATTTTTTAATGAAAATTTAATTTGATGAAATAATGGAGTAATATAAATTTTTATTGAAGCAAAAATGTCTAAATTGCATGTTCAGCTAAGTTTTGTGCAAATTGGTGGGAAAATAAAATTTCTAAAAATCATTATCTAAAAAGTGTCTCTAGGTGTCCCACCTTCCCCTATTCCAATATTCTCAAATTTTCCTTCAAGAAAGATCAGTGCGAAGCCAGTTGATCACTAACCTCAATACATTTGTCCCAGGGCTCTGTCCATTTTCCCTTTTTCTCCAGAGCATTGTTAGGACGTATTCACTTAACAGAACTTCCTTGGTAGGTCAGAGACAATATTGTTTTCCTCAGCAGTATAGTTTTACGTCCTTTAGAACTTCCTCTTCCAAGAAAAAAGAAAGTCTTTTTCTCGTTCCTTTTTTCTCCAGTTATAAAAGTTATCGCAAAAAGTCGTGTTCATTGCTATTCAAAGCTCTGAATTTGAACAAGTTTGAATCCTTTAATTCGGATTTAAAACTACTGTTTCCATTTGCGTACAAAGACTTTTACTAGGTAAGTTGAATTTTTTAAATAACTGTTCAATTTTATAACTCGAAAAAATAATCGAAATGAACCTTTGAAGCTCGATAAGGGTCAAATTTACCTCTAATTTTGAAGGCCGTCTTGTCTTTTCTCTGCAACAAGAATATTCGGCAGGTTTTACTCTTCTTTCTGAGCTTTTTTGAGGTCTTTTTATGCATTCTGCAACATCTGCATTTAGCGAAAGAGCATTTTGCTCTTTGAAACTTCTAAAAAAGTATCTGAGAAACACAATAGGGCAGAAAAAATTTTAATTCGAAAAAAATAATGATGTTAGAGTAAATCTTAATTTCTTTTATAAAGAAATCTTTGAAATAAAAATTTTCAATAGTCTAATTGGTTATAGCTAATTGGTCATCTAATTAATCCCCCCTCCTCCTCCGCCCTATTTATTTCCTTCTTTTTTCAAGTTCCTCTGAAAATAAAAGATTCTCTTTTCCAATCCCCTCCCCCCTCCCACCAGAAACATTATTGAACATCTCAACTTTCATTTCGAGATTTTTAATTTTGCAAAATCTCCTGGGAAAGTTTCCGAATACCTTACAACATCACTTAAACTGTGTTTGAAAATTGCTTAAAATTGCGTTTTTGGTGCTTCAATTTTGAAAGATTGCTGTCCGTAATTAGGAGGTTTTCTTTATTTAATTTCCTAATTTTTAACTACTTTATGAGGTTTTACTATTTTAAGAAAATATTTTAAAAAAAAAGTTATTTCTTTCTTTTTTTTAAATAGGGGGCGGGGGGAGTGCACACATGATCTTTTCCCCTCACTTTTTCAAGGCATGAGCCTACTGTGTCTATTTCAGTTTTTGTGACTGATGGCTCTGCAGGGCAAAGGCAGGTTTGGTAGCCAACAGAAGACAGAACGCCCAGTGTGTAGTTCCGAAGCACACTTGGATGCATCTTATCTAGTCACTGAAGAGATGAAAAGCTGACTTTACCGTGCCCAGCCTGGAAATCAAATTCTGGTCTGTGGCATGGAATTGTGAACAGGGTTGTAGTTTTGGCTGGACAAAATCCATTTTGGCCATGCCACTGGCTAAAACCGGCCAAAACTGGATTTAATCACCATAGAGCTGGCTAAAACTGTATTGTATAAAAGCACACTAATATGTGTACACATACAGTTTGTATGCATAATATTGCACATTTTAATGCATGATTAAAAGAAATAGGATGTGTATTTTCATTATTGAAATAATTTTTTAAACTGATTTATTGATTAAATGCACTTTTCTTTAACATTAAAAATATTCAGAACGAAGATATTAGCTATTATTTACTTGTTTATTAGGAATACTAAACAGCCTACAATGTAAACTAAATATTCTTCACAAAACTTAACATGTATTCAATGTACAAAAAATAAGTAGCATACTTTGATTAAATTCGAAATTCATTTTATGCGCATAAAATTATGAAACAAGTATGTATTGCGCTATTTACACTGCTTGAAACGTATTTTTAAAAAATTATCACATAATTCTACAATAATGTACCAAAACCTTTTGGAACAGGCATCATTAATTGCTTGCATAGGGTGTAAAATGATTTGTATACTTAAATAATAAATATTGACTGATTATGGTATTGATGTTTCATATTTCTTTTAATTATGTACTCTTTTATTTTGATTTTACACTTTATTACTTCTTATACCCACGTCCAATGGCCAAAACTGGACCAAACTAATTTTATCCAAGGCGGTTTTAACCAGTTTTTTCCATGATTAAAACTACCACTGGCCGAAACTCTAACAACCCTGAAGTACTAATACTAAGCAACTGGACTTCAAGAGTATTGAAAACATGTAACAAAATTTGAATGTTTCGATATTTTTACCTGTACACTCAAAAATTTAAAATCCAACAAATGACAAATGCGTCAGCTAGTATGCACATATAATTTTGAAAGATGAAATTGTAAAATAAGCAATATTTTTTATTTGACTGCAAGCTTTTACAGAAAGATAAATAAACATGGAAACTAGTCTGTATTAACATGTTACAGTCAAACCTCGTTAAACTGCCGTCCTCTCAATTCGCCCAGAAAAACAGGAAAAAACATTCTGTATAAGAATGCAATACAAATTTCCTCCTTAAACTGCCACCCCCGCTATTCGCCAACCGCAACGGATTTTTAACGAAAATTGCATACTCAGTATGATAATATTACTGTGTAAACCACCATCTTGAAAGACATTGTCAAAAAATTCAAACTTAGAGGTAAACCATTTATTAGAGTAGATGTCCATGACAAGGCACAGAAGGAAATCATGAAATGTCACATATACCTGTCACTAAGCCTGTATAAGTGCACCTAGATTAACTAATCCACAAGGTATACCAAGTAAAAGTGTTCAGATTTCTTATCTCTTTTTCTGTTTGATCCGTCCCCTGCGTCACTCAGTCTCCTATGGGATCATTGTTTCCAACATCTCCAGGAGTTTTTAACTTGATCTTATCAGCTGTCCTACTCCATTCAGCCTTTTCATTTTGACATTTTACTACTTAGCTATGAAATCTTTCATTCTTTACCCCCTTTTCTGTTCTGGTCAGGGGAGGGAGGATTGAACCTTAACCTGTAATTGACTTGACACAGACTTTAGCGAACAGCAGTTCTTTTTTTTCTTGATTCGTTCTGCAAAAATGTTGGAAGCAATTCACAAGCCATTTATTGCTAATAATTTTTCAAATTCTGAGAGAGAGAGGAGGGGTGGGGATAGCCAAGGAACTGTCCATGAATCCTTGCCGGAAAACCAATTCCTGTTATTTTTCAAAGTTCATTTGAAAATGAAAATACATGTTTTCAAATAAATCTCATGCATTTTTGCAGGATCAGGGAAAACTTGTTGAACCACCACCCTTGACTTCCGGCAACTTTCAGTCTGTCACTAAGGTTGGTGGTTTAAGGAGGTTAGACTGTACTTTTTTGGTCATCAATCAACTGTGTCTATTTTATTCATCATGTTTTTCATTAATCAATGATCTTAATCATATATCCAATACTTTCTTGCAGAATTCAATGGAATCACTCTTACGTATGGAATTAAATATGATAATGCTGGTAAATATAAGAAACGTAAAGAGAAAGAGAAGGAAAGTGAGGAATCTAAATCCATGGGACCTCTTGTGAGTATTATTTGTATGTAAAAGAGCATTAAAAGGTTAATGAAAACTTATTTATACACTTACAGTGACCTCCGCATGTGTGCCAAGTGCAGATCTTAATATTTTCTTGTTGCATAACATTTATTTAAATCATGTTTTTGCCCATTTTTTTTATTTTTCTCTAAACATTAATTCTTAGTATTTTGTATCATATCACTTGGAATTGTCCCATAAAAAAAGAAAAAAACTTCATTACCATTCTTCTGGAAAAGAAACATTGGGTCTTCATTTTTTCAAACCCTGCATCAGTTTTTGCCCTGAAAATTCTATGCTTGGAACTTGCCTTTGTATCCTTCAAAAGCAAAGTATTATGAGTTTTTGATCATTGAGTCATTCAGTTATGAAAATGATTAGTTCTAAAGATGGAAATTGGGAAGACGAATGAAGAGGATGGCATGAACCATAGAATTAACTAGTCGCATGGTTGGAAAAGTATGTATAGACAGGGTGCCCGCATGACTTGTAAAACCTCCTTGAGTTTCTTTCTTTCTTTTTTTTTCTTTGAAGGCTTTGAAAATCCTGAAAATTAGGACAATGTGCAAAAACTTCTAGAAAGTCTTGGATTTTCTTATTCCCACAAGCCAAGCACATGTCATGATTTTTGTAGTAAAATGTGCGACTTTTATTACAATTAGAATAGTGTAAATTTAATATTTTCTAAGTGCAAATTTGACTTAGTGGGCAGTTTTCAAAAGGTGGGAACAAAAAAGTTAACTTTGAGCAATTTCAAAAAATTTCAAATTTGACATCAATTTTGCTTTTATTCTATAGTATGCATACCTAGAACACAATATATGAACATGAAAAGACAGCAGGTATTTGTAAAAATTGTTAATTAGCAAATTAAATCAGCAGTCTGTAGGTAACAGATTTTGGACATCGTTGTCCTGTAGGTAACGGATTTTGGACATCATCTTAATGTAAGTTTCACCATTTTTGAAAATTGTTAATCTGATTTTTAACTTTTCCAATGAAAATTTTATTCACTACTTTTTAAATTTTGCAATTTAATAATAAAGAGGATATTAATCAAGTACTTGAATGACTTTACATACTGCTCTTTACGTATAATGATAAATAAAGTTAAATATAAGTTTTGGAATAATTTTGAAAAAGTTGATGAAAGGCAAAAAAAAAAAGCTTCAAATTAAAAATAATACAAATGTAAAAAGTGACATCAGTTTTAAAAATGAATTTTTTTTTTTAATGTCATAAAAATTAAAACAATTTCTAAAAATAATTATTGAAAAAAGAAATTCGTATTTCGATTTGGAGATCGTTAAATTATGTTTCGAAAAGAAAGAGAAAAAAAAAATTCTAAAATAATAAAAGCGGGGGGAAAAAAATTGCTAGCGCAGGTGATAAAGTCGTCAAAACTGGTGCAGCTGACAAAAAACTACATTTGTCAAACTGGAATTCCCCTCTGGTAACCTTTAGCTTATCGTACACGTGCTGTCGCCAACGGAGTTTGCTTGGCAATTTTAGCGCAAAATGGCTTTCGTTCGATCATAACCAGCCATGTTTCTACTGTAATTTATGTATTGTTCATTGTGTAACGTATTAATTATGCAAAATACCAATGGATTAAATAAGATAACATTATAATAACCTTTTTTATTGAGGTTAGAAGACAGTGGATGATCAAAAATTATGAATAAACGGACAGAATTATCGGCGTCAAGATCGTAACGCAATTTGGACATTTCACATGTATGTTTAAGAAAAATCATTTTTCTTCTAAGATACTGCATAAAAGCTTATGAAAACATTTTTAAACAATTAAAAATTGATTCTCAGGATCGATAAGTACCTTTAAAACGAAAACATCATATACTTAGTTCTCAAATAATAGCATTGTAAAGATCGTAACTTTTGGACATACATCAAATTTCAAACTTACTTTTTTCGAAAATCGTTTACAAAGTAAATAATCTGTCTTTACTTTTGTTATTTGTGTAAAATATTAACAAAAAATTATTCAGTGTAAGATTCATACCTTTAATTTTTTTTTTGAAACGTATGGAAATAATTTAAAAAAGTTTTTTTTTAATGGTACATTTGCTCAGTTAACGTTTTGGTATGTCCAAAATTGTGCCTTTTAGCAAAGAAAATATTTTTTTAAGGGCATTTGAAGAGCAATTTTTCCATAATTTATGTCAATTCTTGTCTCTATACAGTATTATAATTTAACTCAAAAATTTTTGAGTTAATTGAAATGTAAGTTATTTGGTGTTGAAGCTTCAAAGTTGAGGTCTGTGTTTGCTCCCACCTTTTGAGAACTGCCCTTGTAATATATTTTGTATTAAACTTGGTTTCAATTATTTCATTTGTACCTCATCTTTGATTTTCCACATGAAGATTCCTAAGAATTCCTTGGAAGTGCTTCATTTTTACTGGATAAATAGGTGTGTCAAAAACTTCACTCATGATTCACATACAGCACACTAATAATCGCTTTTGGAGTTGGAAAAGTAAATTTTAAAAATATGGTTAATTTATTTCATTTGTGAATGAGTGTCTCATTTGTCAACCTAAACCCTTCAACCTGAACCAATGTCGTTCTCGTCTACTCAGAATTTCCTTATTTTTGTCAACTACTTGTCTGATCACTGACTCATTTTTGTCTACTAACTGCTTAGACATTTATCATATTGTGCTAAACCTTATTTTCAAGCCATCCTGTATTTTTTGCTGATAGCTTTGCACACTCATCTTTTCTACCATGCCCATTCGAAAATTTCTATCTATCAAGTTGCTTCCAAGTCAATTCAAGCTAACATCATTTGCAAATTTTAGTCCTAATGCTCAGGGGCGGATACAGAAAAATCTTTTGGAAGGAGTCCAGGAATTTTTTTTCTTTTTTTTAAGGATCTCTTCAGGCCAATGAATCTACTTTAAGTACATAAATAGTATGCACAAATATACTTTGAAAGTGGACATAAAATATCTTTGACGTTTCAAGCCAATTAAATACTAAATGCCTACTAGCCAATTAAATCCATTATGATACAGGGTTCCCACTCTTCGAGTAGTTTAAAAAATAGGGCCTTTATGTTGCTTTTTCCCGGCACATTTTTACCGATATAGAACGACTTCACGCCAATGGTGCAACAAGAAATTTTTAATGGTGGAAAGAGTTTTGCTTATAAACTATACGTAGACACAGTATATAGTTAAAATCCATGTCAATTCAACAAAGGCAGTAACATGATGGTCTCGAATTTTTCTGAAATTAATATATGTCAAAATTCATAAAAAATTAAGAAATAAGAAAAGGAAAATTTGCCTAAAAAAATTCCTGGGCCGAGATACAGGCCGCAAAAGATGCCTGTATCATGATTTCTCACTTGGGATTTTCGCCAAAATTTTTAAAGTACATTATCTCAGGAACGGTAGAACATATTTTATTGCAGTTTGTTTTATTTAAAATGATGCTTTTTATTGTTTAAGAACATATGCAATATTTTGAAATGTGCGCTTTAGTTTGTTTTCCACAGTCTTTTGAAGGAAAAAAAAATTAAAATTATGTTTTAAATTTTTCTCAAATACGTCAATTTCAAAAAATTTCATTTTTTTACCGTTTATTAGTACTACTGAGCACTAGGTTCCCTGAAAAGGAGAGCTTCCACTTTTTTGTTTAACAAATTTTAGAGACATTAGAAAAAAGAGTTTTTAAGGAACTCTTTACGTAATTAAAGACCTGATAACTCAAAAAAAAAAAAAAAAAATCGCAACAAGTGGCCAGAAAACACTTTTAATTAAGTTATATAGCGAAATTTTCATTTTAAGTCTCTACTTTATCCAGGAGTTTTATTTTTTATGAAAACTAGAGCACGGTCTCCAGCTGATTTGCTGTATTTCAACATGCAACCTTTCATCATAGTGCCGAAAGAATCGTTAAGCGTAATGCCATCTTGTTCTTACTAAATTTCATATTCTGAATAAAATGGGGACTCAAAATAAAAGTTTTGCTATATGACTGAATTGGAAGTGTTTTCTGGGCACTTGGTGCAGAAAAAAAAATGAATTTTCAGGTCTGCAATTACATAAAGAGTTCCTTAAAGAGTCCCTCATTTTTTCAAATGCCTCTAAAATCTGTTAAATGAAAAAGTGGAAGCTCTCCTTTTTAGGGAACATAGTGCTCACCAGTACTAATAAACTGTAAAAAAAATGAAAAATTTTTGAAACTGACATATTTGAGAAAAGTCAAAAACAATATTTTAAACTTTTTTTTTTCAAAAGACTGGAAAAAAACTAAAGCACATATTTCAAAATGTTGCATATGTTTTTAAACAAGAAAAAATAACCTTTTAAATAAAACAAAATATGTTCTATCGTTTCCGAAATAATGTACTTTAAAGATTTTGATGAAAATCCCAAATGAGAAATCATGACAGGACCGCCATCTTTGGCGGCCAGTATCTCGGTCCAGGAATTTTTTTGGGCAAAACAAAAAAATATATTTTTAAATTTTTTATGAATTTTAACATATGTTAAATTCAAAAAAATCAGAGATGTTACAGCCCTTGTTGAATTTACATGAATTCTACCTATAGGCTTGCAGTCGGACCTCGTTATATACGGTCATGCTTCGCGACTTTGCGAAAGTGAGCTCATAAGCGTGGTGTTCTTATAACCAATCCTTAAGGGCCCAATGACCCAAGAAATTGGGGGGGGGGGAATAGCGCTAAGGACTTATTATTGTTGTAAATATACACTGCTGACCTCTGGAGAGGGGCCCTAAGATGTCAAAAGATTTCTGAAGAATCATGGAAAATCCTTGAAAGTGCTTGATTTTTACTCTGCAAATTGTAATGTAAAATAGTATGGGTTAAAAACTTCATTTTTGATTTTCATATAGCAGGTTAATAAATCACTTTTGGAGTAGTCCAAGTAAAATTTGAAAAATGAAGTTAATTTATTTGCTTTGTGATTTATCATCAGCTTTTAAACCTGTTCTAATGTCATTATTGTCTACTCAGCATTCAACTATTTTTCATATGGCTCCTGGTACAGAAATGTATACAACCGCACCTAAGCCCTTTCTCCAGACAAGCTTAAAGAAGCATATTCACCACCTTGTCAAAGAACCTGAATTTGGTACAACAGAATTAGGGTTGGTATTTTTGCCAAGATAGCATCAAAAAACGGAAAAGAAGGGCAAAATGTCAAGAACTGGAAAACTGAAGGGATTTTAAAATGGTACAAAAGAACAATGTAATCTTATTGAGATTCCTCATAAATCCAGGCCCGGATCTGTATTCCTCAGACTCCACAGTGCAGGTGAGCTCACTTCCTTAAGGGACCCAACGACCCAAGAAATTGAGAAAAAAAATGTAAAAAAACTAGCAATAATATTTTTTACGTTGCAAATATATTTTGCTGACCTTTGTGTGTGTGTGAGGGGGGGAGGGGTAAAATTCATCGATCTGTTCCTGCTTAAATCAAAACAGACAATTGAGACTTCATTAGATTTTTCAATAATATTAATTTGATAGTTAAAACTATTTGTAACTGGAACAAAACTCGATAAAAGTTCGAATTAAATAACATTTCAAAATTTGCTTTTTGTAATTCAGTGTTAAAATAAAGCTCCCCCCCCCCCAAAAAAAAAAAAAAAAAAAAAAAAAATGTTCTGATCTAAAGAAGTAAATTGAAATTGAATAATATCCAACTGTTTTATGCTCAATTTTAGTTCAACATGAGTTTCACTTTTCTTTTCATATTTATGTTACATATCTTAGTTTTTCTCTTCAAGTTTCTATTATTCTGATATCATAGCTAAGTTGGTATTACTTCGGTATTAAAAATTGAGTAGAAGATAAAAAAAAATGATTTTGTAGCATTGACTGTTTTATAGTTTAAACCAAAGTCGGTGAGTTATTTTGTTATTTACTCTCCTCTTTTTTATGTTCCACATTTACAGTATTAAAAAGTATTTTACTAAAGTTTACATTTTTTAAATATTAACTACTCTTAGAATGACACAAGTTGAAAAACATAAACATAATTTAATTAGAGTTAAAATTATTAAAAATTAAACTTGTTAAATTTAATATCCTTTAACAAAGCCACTTTGGCTTTGGCAAAAATGTATTTTTCCAGGACTCTTTTCACTGTTTTTTTTTTTTTTTCATCTTTGGCTTTTGCCAACCTTTGACAGAATCTCGACCCCCCCCCCCCCCTCGTTTATTTAATACTAGAGTCTATTAAGCAACCACTTCAAAAGTCCTCCCTCTTGAAATGACTATTTTCTTCCTGCAAAAAATTCTTGGCTTCGTTGCTTTACAATCCAATCAGTTTTGGCTTCTCAAAAGTGGTGTGGTATTACTTACCACTGTGAAGCAGTGGTTGCTCCTTTATATGTGCTCATAAATGTATGAATCCCAGGGAAATCCAAGAAAGAAAGATAATTAGAAATCGTAGTAAAAGAATTAAGTACACTACCAAATCATTTTTTGCCCCCCCCCCTCTGCGGTATCTTGTGTTTTTTTTTTTTTTCCTTTTTTCTTTTACTCGCTTTTTGTAGCTAAAGAACATATGGCTTTCAATTCAGTCAACATAACAAGAGGCCCCTGGAGGAGCTTCGCAAGTCTTATATGGCCCACTGGCTGTAGGTTAGACACTGCTGCTATAGCATACATTGATTGTTCAAGTTCATAATCTCAATTAAGTTTTTGTATGCCTTTTTATGACTTGTTTACCAAAAAAAAAAAATCCTGAGCAATCTGTTTTTTTTTCTTTTCTTTTTTCTTTTCTTTTTTTTTTTTTTTTTTGAGTGCTGGTTTAAAAGACCAGAAGAGAAGAAAAAATCAGAACAATTGGTTATTTTTTATAACTGATACTATTAAATATATTTGATACAATTTATCAAATTATATGTTTAAAAAATTACATTAAAACTGAAATTCCTTGCATCTCTTTCTTCAGGCGGATCGACAATGCTCAAAGTGTGGACATCAAGGTATGACCTATGCTACACTACAAACACGTTCTGCAGATGAAGGGCAAACAGTTTTTTATTCTTGTCCAGAGTGCAAGTAAGTGTTGCGTTATAAAAATTTTTATCACTTCTTATTGTACTCGGTTTTTAGCCTACTTTCCCAGTAAAAGTCAGAAAAAGAAGAAAAAAGCATGGAAGAAGGCTTAATGCATCTTAAAAATGTCGCGAAAAACAAAAAAAAAATCAAAAATGAATAAAATAATTAAATAAATATCGAAAAATTAAAAATTGGAAAGTAGGGTATTGAGATGGGGAAAAATGTCTGTCTGTCTGTCTGTCTTTCCCTAATAACTTTTGACTGAATAGTCCGATTCGAACAAACTTTTTTTTGTTCGAAAGATCTCGGCGAGGACACCTCATTCCTATATTTCACTTTTTTATTCGAACTTTTTTTTGTTCAATTTTGAACAGTTCAAAAAAACTTAACATTAGCGCCTACGGGGAAACTGAAAGTCAATGTAGATTCCGTACTTGAAGGCGGATTTATTTCAAACAAATTGTGTTGGAAATAGCTATTGACGCCAAACTCCAGACTCTGACTCCAAGAATTTAGAGGCACTTGACTCCGACTCCTGCGCCCGATAATTGATCGGACTCCGACTCCCCAACTTCGACTCTGACTTCGTAGTTTTGGCAAAAATTTATACACGGAGGACAAATGGCTGACTCCTATTCTTGGATATAATCTCCGACTCCTTTATCCCAAAATGAGATTGACTCCGACTCCGCAGCTATGGTTTTCACTGTGAAATAATTATTGTTGATATGATTTGTTTTTATTTTCACGCTAAAGTTTTAATTTAAGTATTCAGTTTTCGGCGAATAAACTCGAAGTCATTTATGTTTCTACATAACAATATGCACAGATGATTTTTTTTTTTTTTTTTGACAATGAAAAGTATTTCTTTAAGTTCACATTTTATTGTTTTTATTTATTTTGGTAAGTGCATTAATTCATTTAAAAAATTATTTTTGGCAACGGGGAAAAGAAACGATTTTTTTTATATGATATATTTACTTTAATAAGCTTATTAATTTTAATTATTATTTTTCGCTTTGAAAACTGTTACATAATTTTTTTTTTTAAGGGAAAAAAGTGCATTAGCTGTTGTTTTTAAATGGTGCTGCTTTTTTTTTCACGCATCTAATTTTTTTAGATGTGTGAGGAATACTTTATTCCTAGAAATTAGCAAAAATATGCTTGAAACAATTTGCGATTTTAGCTATTTTTAAGAATATTGATCAGGTACTAGAAAGTAGTATGGATATATGGGAAAGTAGGCTCGTATAGTTCTAGACGGAACTTCTTGTTATATGCTTCTTATCAAGTTTACAATATTTACTCAAGGAAATTTTGTGGAACATTTTCAAGTCTAAAAAAAAGATTCTTCACTAAATTTTATTACTTACATTCACAAAAAAAAAAAAAAAAAATTCTTTGGGCTCTTATTCTCTAATATTTTTATGTTATAACCAATTTGCATGTTAAATAAATTTTTCCCTGTATTTATTGTTGTATTGCAGTTCACCCCTGAATTTTTGTCAAAAACATATTTAGTAATGTTGATTTGTGTTGCACTGTGTGTATTATTCCTGAAATTTAACAAAATTTGAGTGATAGGACTGGGTCTTGTAACCTTCAATTTTATTCTATTGAATGTAGATTAAAATTTAGATGCATTTTTAGAAGATAGAGAGAAAAAGACTTTTGTTACTTTCCTCTAAACTCTAAAGTAACAGGAACGAAAGAAAAAAGAAAAAAAAACTTTTTTTTTTTTTCACCAACTTGATTTTTGTCTGAATTTTCATAGGGCAGAGATTAAGATCCCAAGACAAAGTCTTTTACCTTTACAACTGTGAACATAATTTCTTAAGTTTAAAAATATTTTCTAGTTGGAAAAGCACCCCGAAATATTAAATTGTTTCTCAAAAACATTTGAAGTTATTTTAAGTATTGCTATTTTAGAGTAACATAACCTTTAAAAGTTTCCAATATTATTTGATTCAACCTTTTTTTATTTAATTTGAGATCTTTAAGGGAAAGTTTAGTCACATATTCCTTTATTACTATTGCAGCCCAAATTATGCAATGATTTATAGCTCCTCTTTTGAAATGTAGAGTTGTTAAAAAAAAAGCACTTTTTCTGGTTTGGGAAAGAAAGCGTTCATATCAAAAAGTTCCTACTATGTATGATAGTTTAAATAATTTCATTGCCTTATGCTCACTATAGAGCATTTTTTATTTTTATTTATTTATTTATTTATTTTTTTTTTTATTCATTGAAGCATTGATCAATTTTGTGATATTTAACATAAATGGAGAAAATTCTCTTACCACACTCATAAAATTAAACCTACTTAAATGGAGAAGAAAGATATTTGTTCAATTTAGTTAATTTTCAAAGAATATCTTTATTTGAAAAAAACATAAATAGATAAGCTGTTTTTTGCTTACATTATTGAACACTTTTTGTGGGGTCTCTTTAAAATGTATGCTAGTAAAATAGAAATAAATAGTGTGTCAATATTAGTTACTTGCATATTTCTTTCTGTATTTGTCAGTAATTTATTGCTTTAATCAGTCTTGAATAAACATTCGACATGTTAGAAGTTGGAAAGAATTTCAAAGTATCTGTAAAAGGTTAACAGTATACTTTGAATTTTGCATATTTTTTTTTTTCAATCGGCCTCCAATTGCTACTTGAAAACATGTTCATGAAAAAGCAAGTCAGTTTTACTTAATATGATCATAAAAACGCTTTTTTTTCCCTTCAAATGTTAAAGTAAGTCTAGTTGAGCATTTTTTCTTGTGATTAAAAACTGATGACAAAATGGATGGTCTTATGCCAGAGTGAACCATCATCCATAATAATTTTTCAATGAGAAAATTCAAAGTTTGATTAACATAGAAAAATACATATATAACATAGGGTAAGTGCTCCAGTAGTCGGCTACAAGGACATAAAACTGCTTATAAATAGCATTTGTATAACTCAAAATCGGATATGATACATTCCCACATTCCTTTACCTATCCCAAGGGCGGATTCAGGGGAAGAGGGCCAAAGGGTCAGCTGACCCCCCTGTGATGAGAAAGTCTTTATTATTATTATTTTACATTTCCTTTACTTATTATTATTGTTGAAAGTCAATTTTTAGTCATGAAAAATTAATGTAGGTAATCAATGTTAATCCCTTTTTACTTAGTCTTGTTATACTTGTCTCTTGAAGTCTAATAACTGCAAATTGTATTACATATAATGTAACTTTGAAAAAATAGAGGTCCTAAACCTTGGTGGCTCTTGAGCTTTGGCCCAGTTGGCCCATGTGTTAGCCAGGACCCTTTTACAATACGAACTCCGAAATGCATGTCTGCAATGCTGTACTTATTTTAACTTTGTTGTACAAAATTGTAATGAAACAATGTTGTGCCTTAGTTGTTTTCATTGCAACGAAATTTTCTCGGCACATTAAATGTAAAAAATGTGTAATTTTATTTATTTGAACAATTTAAATAACTCAAATATCAACATCAAACTATGCAATATATAAATTGCTATGCATATTTTTCTTGATAACATTTTTTATTAGAATATATGTATAGGTTATTAAGATATTTTGAAGAAAGTTCAAATTATACTTTGTTTTTCTTCCACTTAACTGACCACTGAAATTTGACCCCCTTACAAAGCTTTCTGGATCCGTCCCTGACCTATCCCCAAGTATTATCCAATAACAGTGAAGTTATAAGTACTCTTTATTAAGTAGTAATGAGTCATTTTATTTCAAATGGTGTGCCCATCATCTTAGTTTGCAATTCTGCTTATTTTTTTTATTAAGAATTTCCTTTTTTACCTCTGTTTCAGATGTTTTTTTTTTTTTTTTTTTGAAGATGAGGCAATGCTCTAAATTTACTCATTTTTTTTTTACATAATATATTGAAGTGTCTTTTAGATGCTACTAAATTTTAATCATTGGTATCAGCGTATTTTTGTTACTAGAGTAACTTGAACTAAGGTAAAATTTCATTAGTTACTTCTTTTTATTTTGTAAGTTTAGCTAAACTAACCATTTCTTTCGTGTTTCATTTTCTCAAAAGCATGTTTATGAAGTACAGTCTGAAATGTACATTTTTTTAATTGAAATAAATGTTAGTTTTACTTGCTTTTGCATCATTTAATCGTTTATCTAATTCTTTGAATTCTCATAATTTCACATAAGGGTCAATCGATACAGTATAAACTACTCATTCATGTTCAAATATTTCTAAGTTATCAAATTAAAATAATTATTTTGAAAATTACAATATGTTTTTTCAGTATAATGTATTATATAGGGCACAATATACGTAATTTAGGAAGGTGCCATGACGATTTCACACTTTTTCTTTCTGTTTTAGTGTGTGAATTGACTAGCAAAAGTGCTTAATTTCAAAGACCTATATCTCTTTTACAAACCAAATACAAAAAACAATATGTATAACATGTATAGTACTTGAACGGAATATTCAATTGGCCAGGAATGTTTATTTTTAATTCCATCCCCTTTTGGTTTATATGGGTCTAAAAGTGTCATTTTCGTCATTTTTTCCGATTTTTGAGGGGCTGTAATCTATACAGGGTGCACAAATACACAGCAACAGTTATATATTCTTTTTAGCATGGTTCCAGTGATTCGTTTTTGTCGTATTTCATTTTGTGTTTCCTTCCCTACGTGAGTTATCCTGCTTCGAAATGAGTAAAATTTTTACATTTGGTCTTGAACTTTAACCTCTTGCCATTATTTTAATTATTAACTTACAGCTACGTAACTCAGCATGAAAGACTATCAACTTATGCACTTTTACATCAAAGTGTTAAATTAACTGTCATAAATGTAATTCAAATAGATATCGGTCAAAATGCAAAGATCTATTTTTGACTACGAAAATCACTTTTGATGACCTCTAAAAAATCAAAGGTCCAGTTGAGAGAAAAAATAAAAAGTGGTTTTAAACATATTTCATATGCAGATTTTAGGAATATGAATTTAAAAAAAATAATTAAAAATGGTCGAGCGCACCCATCCGTCGAACCTGTATAGATTGACCCATAAAACAAAAAAAAAAGCTATTTTTCTGAATTTTATTTTACGTTTGGAAATCAAAAACCAATTTCGAATTTCTTCAAGCAAATAGTAGAAACACAGCTCTCTATTCTTGTAAAATTTTAAAGTTATCTGAATTTTCCCTCATTTGAATTTTTGTGTATATGTGAAGGGGAAAATCATCATTTTACAAAATGTCACTAAGTTTAAAACTGATTTTGAAGACAAAGGAGTTAAAATACAACTTCAAACTAAGGTATTTCTTTTATGATACTTAGCACATTATTGAGTATTAATTGCATCAAAGCTAATGCATTCTTTAAAGATTGAGATTAAAAAATAAAATGCTTAATTATGAGAAAATTGAAATATTTTCAGTTTTTGAATCTCGGTTAAAAGTTAACTATAAATAACTTTGAAAATTTTACTGATATCAGATAAATTACCCTACTCCATAGATTGCAACAACATATAACTTTTATGTTTTCATTAAATAGTTAATAAGATACAAGCCTTCAAATGTGCAATATTTAGCATTTATGAGAATGCTATTCAATTTGACCAATTTTCAATCGCATGTAACTAGTCAAATAAAAAATTTTAAGCAAAAATATTTTAGATATTTTTACATAGGCATAAAAGGAACCTGTATACCAAATTTCATAAAAAATCTGTTACCATGCAGCCACCACTTTTTTTGCGAATTTTGCTTATTTCGTATGGAATGACCCAAATACAACACTCCGTGGTTTGTTATGCATTAATTACTCATCTTGAATTTAAATGTTGTAAAAAAAAATTTCTTGAAAAATTTCCATCTATGAAAGGTTTTTTGAAAAAATAATTTATATCAGTTTGTTGGTCTAAAAAGTTTGGGATATACAATGGCTGTGGTTTTAAATATCAATTAGCTACATTGATATTTAAAACCACAGATGATTTAATGTCTTTGAAAACAATATCCGTTTAAGAAGCAGCAGTGCTATAGCAAGACTATATTTTCTATTTTATGGTATTGTAGCATTAAATTTAATTACATCAGACGAAAGCAATGTTTAAAAATCTTTTTCTTATTTTAGGCATCAAGAACATGAATATTCTTAGCATTCTCATCGAGAAATGGTAACAAAGATGAATTAAAATTTTGGTAAGTGACTTTGTACTTTAATGGTTTATATAAATAACTAGTTGTACCCGCACAACTCTGCTTGTGTTATAAAATTTAATAAAAAACTCTTAGAGCAAGTGTAAATTTCCCTTTCCACTCCAAAATAAAAAGACAGATTCTGTTTTGTTAGTTAAAATGTGCACATATAATTTTGTCTAAGCTCCAAACATAGCACGTAAAGTAATTTAAAAAAAAAATCCTGATATAAAGATTACACCTATCGAAATTCTCTCTTTCAAAGAAAATAGTATCTAATTTGAATATGCTTAAAATCATTTAAAATCGCCGTAGAAAAGTGTTTAAAGTTTAAAAAAAATATGATAACTTTTAACTCTTCAATCCGAAAGATTCTGCCAATAAAAGAAGGAAAGAAAAAGAAATATTACTAAACTTAGGTTTATCGTCTCAAAATATTTATAAGCAGAACAAAGTAATCAATATAATAAACACTGTATTTGTACTTGCAAAAACATGATAATGATCACGTTACTCGCTGTCTACCATTTGCAAGCAGAGTAGGTTTTGACAAACATAAGACATTGGGCAATGTGGCCGGTTATGAGCAATCCTGATTGTTGAATCAGAATCAAGTGAAAATCTCCTAACCCAAAGAATAAATAATTTTGTTGAAATATTCAGTACTTAAAGAACAGAATGAAAATCTGTGCCTTTCCTGATAAAAAGGTATTTTATTGAAACATCTGTTACAGTTACGACGAAGGCAAATTATTACCGAAGAAAAAAATTTTGTCTACAAAATACTCACTCCAGTTGAATCAGCTGAAACTACACATATATTCCTACCAAAAAGAATTAGATTTTATGATAACGCGTATTTTATGTATGTCAAAACAAATTTTCACTGTGCCTCTAATTTCAGTGAAGGGCAATTCCACGAAAATGACAATTTTTACGAAAGAATTTTTTTTCATTAATTTATTGGAATGATTTTGTAAACCACATCACTCATGCCTCATTCCTTATGGGTTTTGGGCCTTCGTGGCTTTGTGGTAGAAACTTCGCTTCTAATGCCGATAAACGTGAGTTCGATAACCTCGGATGCTCTGAGTCGTGTATTTTCTTTCTTTACGCTGAATTTTTTTTTCTCATGTTTGTCTTATGTGTGAATAAATAAAAAAAGTCCAAAATCTTGAGGCAATGGCCCTCAATCCTTCCATAGTTATTAACTACGGACACGTAAACAACAACAGTAGTGTCATATAAGTTAAAGGCAACAATTTTTAACTTGATTAAAGGTATGGTCATTTTTATAGTAATGAATGGACTTTAAAAGCCACTCCACTTCAGTTGTTTCATCAAAACGCATAAACTTGAATGTCAAGCTAGTGAATGAAAAATTATTTAAATTAACAGTTTCTTATTGTTACTTCTCTATCACGAAAGTATTCGCCAGTCAAAAGATTGAATTAATAAAAAATTTCACAAAAATATCGTTTTGTTCTAAGAAGTCCAAAAATGTGTCATTTCATCACAAAGCAGAAAATAGCACAAACATTGAGGAAAAAAGAATAGAATTTTTTTTTTCTCTGTCTTTTTTCTTATTTTAACAATGAAGGGCAGAGAAAAAAAAAGTCAGCTGAAATGAAAACAATTTCACTGTAATCGCTTAAACCAAACCTTAAAAAAAAAAAAAAACTGTCTTTCCGTTACGCGTGGAATTGCTCTGAACTAAAAGGCATTATTTTCTCTATTGTAATTAAAATAGCAGGGCTGTGGACATTGCCGTACACTGTGAATCGCTGTAAAATAAAATCCCAACAAAACATAAATGTGAAAAGGAGTCAAGTTCAATCAAAGTGAGGCCCTGAGTAGACGGTGTCACCGATAAAATAGTTCAGATCTAAACGGGTACCAAGTTCCATAGCTGTTCCTCATAGAAGATGGATTGTCCCATGCTTTTCAATTCATTCAGAAAACAACTTTTTTATTTTCTTTGATTCCGGATTTTAAACTTGCGGCAAGTTTTGGTCGTCAATAAACAATTTCCAAAACATTTGACTACTCCAATTATACAGTAACTTGCCAAGTTTAAATGTGGGATCAAAGAAAGTAAAAAATTGTTTTCAAAAGGAATTGAAGAACACAGAGCAGTCCAATTTCCATGAGGAACTGCCATGGAACTTGTTATCCGTTGAGATCTGAACCCGGTGACAACGTCTACCCAGAATCTTATTTCGATCGAACTCTACTATTTTTCACATTGATATTTTGTTTGTATATCATTAAGTTTTGAAAGCTAAATCATAGTAATGTTCTTGAGAATTAAATGTAAAAGCGCGTACAAATACAACTTTCATCCCCCCTGCTTTTACGATGAACTGGTTTCTTTTCATTAGTAATTTCGAAGATATTTCGATGACTGGGGGTTTGGCGCTATCTACAATTATGGGCTATATTCGGTTGCTTCTGTCACTATGAGAATGGCCATGGCCGAAGTACATTAGCTCTTGTATCTATGGCTTCCACAATTTGGCGACAATTGGGAAAATTGCTAAGACTCCTAGTTTTTAAATTCTTCCCGCAATTTCTGCATTGTCCGGGGGGAATTATTATAACGTAGATCCTAAAATATGCAGAATCGGCAAAAACATTTCTCCATTGCTTATAATTCCGTGGCGCCAATTTTGTGGAACTTTAAGAAATTAAAATGAAGCGAAGCTAAAAGACATAACCATGGCAATTCAAAACAAAGCATCAGTAATTTGAATGGAGATTGGATTTATTCAATCTTTATTTTTAACGACTTGTAACTTTTTTTCCTTTTGGAGATAATTATTTTTGGACCATATAGGTTGTGATATTTCTGGAGTAAAAAATTTCACTTTTTCCAGTGGTGTCCAAAAAAAAAAAAAAAAAACTGTGGGACAATTACTTCACTTTTTATTGATAGATTTAATGAAGAAAGTAGTACCGAAATTTCAGCTAAGCCTAAAAAAGTTCGAGCTAAAAATGCAAATTACTCCTGCCGTAATTAAGTTAGAACATTGAAACAAATTGTTTAGAACGCGGAAAATTCTACCCTTTTCAACGATATATAATATTAATATTTGCAAGTAATTTTTCACTCCCATATTCGGGAAATCGTGAAATTTGGGCCTAAATTAGATAGAATAAAAAAGAACTATTTATGGGATGTTTTCGAATTTACAGCCTATGTCACTCAATAACAAGGCACCTTTCATACAGTGAAAGAATTTTTCAAATAGTTGCAATGGCTCCAGAGATTACCTCGAACATATAAACACACAAAAATTCGTCCTCTCTCTTTATAATATTGGTATAAATTAAAAATATAAATTGCACACTGTTAAAAAGTAAAAAAATGATTTTATTTACACTGATATTGAATATGAATTCATATCACTAATACTGTACATTTTTTGTTGTCCATATCCCAATATTTACACAAAACAGCCAAAATAAGAAACATTTACTTAAGCTGCCATTTCAAAAATGTCGATCCATAATAATGTTAAACATAACAATTATTACAGTCAGTTTGCTTACAAATATAATAAAAGACAAAGTTTGGAAGACTTGTTTTTAATGCTGAGAAATTTTACTATATTTTCATTCAATTAAAAATACCAAAATTCATGGTGATATTGCTAAATTAAATGTATGGCCTGAAGCATTTTGTCAACCAGACAAAAAGTTACCAAGGAGTCATCAATTCAATTTTTATACTGTTAATCACAACAATTTTGAAGTTTTTTTCATAGAAAAATTTTGCGGATTAAAAAATCTCATCACATCAGATTTTGTTTGGCAGTCAACGTTCAAAACTTCTTAATCTCGAAAAGTGAATGCTTAGAAATTCTGCCAACACAGATTTTCTTTCCAACATTAAATTTTCATTTGTTAAAACCTTAAACACAACAAGTATATTTTGCTTGCAAGTGGAACATGATGAAAGTGAACTTTTTATGTAATGGAATATTAGAGTTAGTTCATGTATGTTTGTAGAAATTCAAACATGATTGGGGTGAAAATTGATAAATGTTGTCAATCACTTTTTCGTATGAGAAACTTGTCCTTCTCAAAACTGGAATCTCGTAGCATGAATGAAAATTTTGATTCTAGCTCCTTTCAAATCATTCATAAATATGTTTAAAATTTAATAAAAAATAGTTCACAAGCTCATTATGTCAAAAAATAAGAAGTACAATGACAAATAAAACTTCATTAAAAAAACAATCTGCAAGAGCTGTGCACTGCAGCTAGTATGTTTTGATTTCATAAAATTGCACATAACATAACTAAAACATGGCTTTGAGCACATTTTACTTTTTTTTTTTTTTTCAAAAAGTAATTTCATAATGTTTGAATTAAAAAATGGAATGTGTCTGGAATGTACATGAAATAACTTTCAGAGAAAGCATTTGTTGAAAAATAACATATGTCCAAATACTTTTTTTAACATAGAAGAATAGAGTTCACATATTTGTAAAAATGAAAAAAAGTTACAATATGAATATTTCAAAAAAAAAAAAAAAAAGGTACATCAAATATGTACTAAAAGAAGAATATTGATTAATGTAAAATGTTTTGGCACAAATCATCATTTCCCAGCTGTTTATATTTTAATATGAGAAACTGATTGAACTGCAGCATCAAACTTATATTAATAATTGAAAATTATAATTACTACTGTGATTGAAAAGGTAACTAAAATGATGCATTGACAGCAGTAAAATATCCAGTACTTGAAAAGTTATCATTCATATAAAGACACAGTTCTCTTTAGGGATTTTCTACCGTAGCAGATTTTAATGTCGAGTCATGGTTTAGTTTTAGTTTCTTTTCAGTTTACTTTTAATGAAACAAAAATGTGGTTTCCTACATTGAAAGTAAATTGCATGCTGCTGTTTTAATGTACCCAAGAACTGTATTCATACTTAATGCAACTATCCTTTAATGATAACTACCGTGTTCTATTCTGTATTTATAACAATTGTTATTTAGCTATTTATTTTCGCTTTACTTTTTTCATATGAGTCCCTTAAAACGAGTAGGATGTGTTGTGTACATATACTTGCATTTTTAAAATACAATTTGATATAAAAAATCATCTGGCCTTTCCCACAAGTTCTGATTAATCATTGAAAAAATAATTCTTAGTTAATGCTAGACATGTTTTAAAAACAATTAGTTATCCAGCTAATTGATGTGGAATAAATATTATAGATTCTTTTTATACCTTTATAGCTGTCAACTACATCAAATTGGATCCATTTTCAAATATCTATATATATTTTTTGACTGCTACTATTAAAATTTTTACTATGTAAATTTCCACAAAATATAAATATAAAAATGAAGTATATTTTTAAAAAAAACTGATAGTTTTGTAGGAATAACATATTTGATGCTGCAGATTTAGGCAAATGAAGAGAATATATGTTTAAATAATATCGACATATAATCACACTTACAAAAACAAATTTGTAAAAAGTAAGAAGTTAAATTACCTTACCCAAAGCATAAATTATACAAGAAAATAAAATTTAATATTTGCCCAATATATGCTTTGTATTACAAACCATTATATGAATGATTCCCAACAAGTATAAAAATGATTCTAAAAGGGGTAAAAAAAAATTGCTGAATATCAGCAATAATATTTTCAGTTCTTCAAAGTAGCTTTAAATACTGAATGATGGCAAAATATATGTATAATTTGTGTTGCGAAATATTGCGTCATGCTAAAGTTCAACCAGCGTGATGTCATATTTATTATCTTCTGTTTTGATCATGTCTAAAATAAATGTATCTTCATTGCAGTAAAGCCGGACTATGTCATCATCCATCACTACGGTGATTCTGAAAAAGAAAAAGTAGGTATTGTAAAAATCTCGAAAAAAATTATCCATGTGCAAAACAATTTCAATGAACTTGATCAAACTGTTACTTGACAATGAATGAATTTTGTGTTTTCTATTTATTATAAAAGCGACATATCTTTTCAAATAAATTTTTTATTTAAGATGTTTATTGATCCCATCTTTATTTTCACTTGAGGTAAGTCAAAATGTCTTAGTCTTGAGTTGCTAGATCAAGATCCCGCTAGGCTTTTACCTACCCTCATCAAATTTCCAAAAATTGCTGAATAGATGAAAGGTGAGCATTGTACATTAAACGTGAAAGTCTGAATTTCTACTTTTTCATGTGAACTAATCAGGGTTACCAGAGGTTGAAAGGTGCCTAAAAATGAGTAATTTACCCTCATCGAGTTTCCGAAAATCGTTCTTATAAATGAAGAGTAAAAGCTGCAAACAAGACGCTAAAGTAATCTTGTGAACCTTTTTACGGTCCCTGAGCACAGTTGCCAAAGGCTAAAAATTACCCAAAAAGGAGTAATTTACCTTCATTGTTGTTTGAAGTTTAAATATTGAAACTTCAAATAGCGGCAACCCTATGATTGGACCACTTTTGCTTAAGCAATCCTATATCACTATTTCTGCAATATTTTTACCTATATTTTTTTATATAGCTTATATGGAAACTATGATGGTAAATTAATCATTTTTAGGCACTTTTTAGCCCCTGGCAACCCTAACTAGCGACCAGAGGAAGGTAGGCAACCTTTCTTTCAAGTTTTCTTTACAGTTTTTACTCTTCATTTATGATTGCAATTTTTGGAAACTCTATGATTAATAGAGTAAATTGTTCATTTTTGGGCACTTTTTAGCCTCTGGTAATCTTGATTAGTTCACACGCAATAGGTAGACCGTTTTGTTTACAACTTTTACTCTTTACTTACGATAAGTAGTGATGTGGATCGGGTAAATACCCAGGGGATAGGTAAATATTTTTTAAATTGGGTATTTTACAAAAAAAATGCAAAAAGTGAGTCGGAATGTCATAATTGGACAAGTATAAGCAATTCAATGAACTTCATGATTTCAAAATCACAATCTAGGTTAGTCATATCCAAAATGAAAAAAAAAAGGAAGCATGAGGGAGGCTTGGAAGAATTTACTGAGAAGTTATTAAGACTATGATGTTATTTATTTATTTATTTTATGGCTGTTTAGGTGATAATGTGGCAAATATAAAAACAGTTTTCACATTAATGAGCAAAAAAAAAATATTTTCTCTTGCCTTGCTCATTTGCTCCGTGGTACTTCATGATGAAAATTTATTCGAACTATTTTTAATACATGCAATTAGTGATGTCGGGTGGGAAGGAATATTTTTTCCGGTATTTATCCAAAGGCAGGGTAAATCCCTAGTAATTACGCATTTTGCCAAAAAAAAACTTTCAGTGGTATCAAAATGTGATGATTTTCTTTTTAAAACATAAACTGTAAAATGAAAGATTAAAAATATAAAAATTTATATATTATAATTTCTTTAATTAAAAGCATAATGAAATCTTATCGAAAAAAAACTGTCAATTTAGAGTGAACTATTCTAAAACTTAAATAGGATGGCAGTATAATTTAATATTTTATGGGGTAAAGCAAAGGGATTTAAGTTTAATATTGTCACATAGATGGCACTAGCACAACTTTTCATCTTTGATTTTTCATAATATCATGCTACTAGTTAGTTTTGGCTTTGAGTTGTAATCAGTTTCTCCAAAGCCTCCTAAATACTAAATGCCTGTCACATTTGCTTTAAAAGTGATCCTCCGCTGGTACACAAACGTTACTACCTGACGGCAATACATGGATGGTGTTGCTATGATGAGAAATCCAAACAATTCAAATCAAATCGTTAATTTTAAAATTTAAATTTAGAAGTTAACCAATTGTTTTCTCCACTTTTGATTTTTAATGCTTTCGAACTTTGATAGTTGGCGGTAGCCAGAAGACCGAAATTATGCTTACTGGGATCATTTTGCTCTATGTTAAAAGGGAGAACGCGTTAGGCATTTAGTTTTTAGGAGGCGTTAGTTCGGCACTCACTTTGTATTTGTACTGGTAAAACTTTAAATTTTGCTTTGAAAAATGAAAAACAAAAAAAATAGGGACATTGATTAAGCATATCCAACACATTTAATGTGAATATCATATTAGATTGTTAAGTTGTTTCACACAATAATTCTTTCAATATGTGATCAAAATACAATTTTTGGGCAAAAATTTATTATTTTGTATATGGTTGGCTATATATATATACATAGTGGAATACAAACAGGAAAGTATTTTAGTTGAATAGAAATTTTTTAAATAAATATCCGGGTAAATACCCATTTTGGATATTTACCTGGGTATATACCCCTAAAAATAAATACCCAGTTATTTTACATCACTAATGATAAGACTATTTGGAAACTCAGTGAGGGTAAATTACTCATTTTTGAGCACTTTGCCTCTGGCAACCCTGCTTAAGAACTGGAAAAAGGTAGACAGCTTTTCCAGTAGGTTAGTTAAACACTAAAGGTAGGTACACTTTCGAGTTTTATTTACAACTTTTACTCTTCATTTATGTATGACAATTTCTGTAAACTCTGTGTGAGGGGTAAATTGTATCTCTCTTTAGGCACCTTTTAGCCACTGACAACCCCGATCAGGGACTTCTTTTATTTTTCATTTATAACAACAATTTTTCAAAACTCTGAGGGTAAATTACTCATTTTTAGGCACTGTTCAACCCCTAGTAACAATAATTAGTTCACGTGAAAGAGATAAGAGTTAGAAATTTTTACTTTCTCGTTTTATTTACAACTCTTCATTCATGGTAACAATTTATGAAAACTAGATGAGGGTAGTTCAAGACTATCGGGATCTTAGACTATATGGTCACCAGAAGTGGTGGATCTAGAACTCGAGCAAGGGGGGGGGGGTAACTATGGTCCAAGTGGAGAGTCACTGTTTCAGAGGATCTTTTTTGTTGCTTTTGCGGGTACTCTTAATCTCGGGGGACATCACTCTTAGGGGGACAGACACCCTGTTTAAACAATATGAAATTTTCTCTACAAGGGGTCCCTCTCCCGAAAAATTTAGAACTTTAAATACAGTAATTTACTTGAAATAAACTTATATAGTATACTAAAGAATATAAATAATTTCGCAAACATTTTAAAGGTCTGAAAACACTAGATGCACCTCAGTTGGATATAAGGCTACAAATTACCACTCCATGGCAGAGCTAAGATGGAATTGCAAGCAAACACACACCGAAAAGGTCAGTTACAGCATCCAGAGCTTGCAGCTGCACTCTAGCTATTAAAACCATGCTCAGGGAAAAACCTCATATAAATTTATGTAGATTATCACACTGGTAGATAAAAATATATTCGCATATAAAGAAAGAGGTGTGAAAACATGGTATGGCTCCCTATCGAAAAGGTGAAGATAAAAGTTAGGGTATAAACATTATACCCCAGTTTTTGCTAGAGAAAGGTAGTAAAAAGAAGCAGATGCGTAAAGGGGGTCAGAACCCTTCTGTAGAATTGGAAAAATTGATGTCAAAAACACTATTTTCTTAGTTTTGGTGGTAAAGTTAGGTGAGATGAGGTTGAGGTTCCATCCCAAGTATTTTTTCTTACTATAGTCAATTTCAAGCTTTCTTTAGCGATATTAAGGGATCGAATGCTCTTTCCAGAAATTTGCACAAATAAAAGGTTGAAAACGCAATTTTATGCTATCTGTGATAATGTTGAGGTGATGGGGAATGTTCAGGGGTTCACTCTGAAAGTTTTTCACTGTAGAACTTGGGAAACGTGATTAAAGGTTATCTTTGTGGACGTTAGGAGAGGAATTCTTTGGTGATTTATTTTGAAAATTTTTCAAAATTAGAGTCTTTTAAGAAGGAGTTTTACGCAATTTCTAGTGAATTTACGTTACTAGGCAGGCTCTCCTCCGGAAGTTTTTTGACATTGAAAACTGAAATTTAAGCTATAACTGGTGATGTTTGGGAAATGAAGAGGGCTTATAGGCCCTCTTTGGAAAAGTTTTGTCAATGAAGGCTGAAAAATGCAATTTTAGTCTATGTTTAGTTAAGTTTAGGAAATGGGAAGTTTTGGAGGCTCGCTATGAAAATATTTTAACTACTAAGTCTTCAAAAGGCTGTCCTTGGTGGTCTTGCGTTTGGGAAATGAAAAAGTTCACAGGCTGTCTCTAGAAGTTTTTTGACCCTAAAGTTTGAAAAAACTAAACTGTACGCCTTCTTTGTCAATGTTATGGGGATCTCCTAACGTCATAAAAGTGATGTCAGGTCTTTATTCCGGAATGTTTTTAAACTGAGGTCCTAAAGATGTGACTTAAGGTTTAAGTTTGGGAAAGTTAGAGGAAAGAGGACCCCCTGCCTTCTCTTGACTCAATCGGCCTCCTTTCCTCCCGAAATCTCTTTCAAAAAGTCATTTTTAGGTTGTATGTGAAGAAGAAAGGTCCGAGGAATTTTTCTGAAACGAAATTTAAAGCTATGTGTGCTAATACTAGAGGGAGGCGGTCAGGGGGGGAACCCCCTGGAAATTTATCAAAGTTGAAATTTTAGAAGCTCAATTTTCGACTGCGTTTAAAGACGTTAAGCGTATAGAGAAGAATTTAGGTATCTTCTTCGGCTAAGTAAGACAATTTATTCCATCTTTTATAGTAACTTGCTCTCTTGGATGAAGCTAGAAGGTACGTTAGGGTTCGGGGGTTGTCTTCTGAATTTTTTTTTGATATTGAAGTTCTGAAAACACAATTTTGATTTATATTTTGATGGAATGGGTTGTCTCCAAAGGAAACATTTCAAGCTTGAAAATGTATCTTTTTTTAGTCACATTAAAGGAACAGAGAGTGCTGAGGACTTTCCCTGTAAAATTTCGACATTTAAGCTCGAAAAGCAATACTAAGCTTTTTGTGTTGTATTGTTAGGGGAAGGAGATTCGAGAGCTCTTCTCCGTGCTAAAAACATTTTAAAGCACACTTAGGCAACGATAAATATAGAGAGGAGAATTTTCACACCAGAAGTAGTTTGAAATTGAAACGCCAAAATAAAATTTCATTCTATGTTTGTCCAAAAGAGGGTTGAAAATTATGTAACTTGGAAAAAAGCTAGAAATTTTTTTTCCCGAAATATTCGAAAATAGTGTACTGAAAATGCAATTTTAAATAATCTTTGATGACATTAGGGGGAAGCAGGGGCTCACCCAACAAAATTTTCCGAAATTAGAGGCCTAAAAACGTTTTATCCTCTCTTTGTAAAAGTATTGCAGTATTTAAAACCTTTAAAAATTCTGTTGTATCCAGTACAAGTTCTGACCTCATGGGGGGGGGGGGCTATAGCCCTGTTAGCCTGAGAACAAAGTCAAATATATGACTGTGTTAATTGTTATCTAATAACTTCAGATTAAAAAACCATGATAGAATCAGGACGAAGCTATTTCCTCCAAGCCTTTCCATGCTATGTTTTGACCGAATGGGAGAAGGAGCTACAGTTCCTTTAGCCCCCACCCCGCAACCCACCATTAATACACCACAGTTTATTTAAATATAATGCATATTTAAATTCGCAAAAGTATTGAAATCTTTGAAATTTTTGTTTTGTTTAGAATTACTTTTGACCTCATGGTGGAAGGGGGATGTAGCCCCCTGAACCTGGGAATGAAGTTAAATATATATGGCTGGTTTTAATTTGAAAGTAATAACTTTCAGATTGGAAAAAAAAAAATGTAGAACGAAACTATTTTCTCCAAGCCTTTCCATTCCATATCACAATTTAATCTATTTTAAGTTTTGACCAAATGGGAGAATGGGAGGGGTTACAGTCTCCTAGCTCCCCCCTTCTATTAATATGCCACTATATATAGTAGTTATATTTAAATATAATGTAATTTTTAAATTCACAAATGTATTTCAGCCCCCTTAGCCCCCCCCCCCCCCCCTCGAATCCGCCACTGGTCACCAAGTGGTTCTCTGTCATTATGTCACCTACATACAATGTTTCATGATCATTTGTGAATGGGAGTGAATTTTTTTTTAAACATACTGAAAAGGTTGCAACTTAATCAAATACATGTAGGCAGGGGCAAAATTGTAAACGAGAGTTTCTCATTTTGAACTCAGCTGCAGATACAACTTTTGCACTTAACACGGCAGCTCTCTGTTTCTGGAGAAAACACTCCCCCCCCCCCCCCTCGATAAAAAATCTTAGCAAACTTTCTGTTTAAGGAACTTTTTAAACAATATTTACCATAAAGAACATATGTGATTGCTAATTATGTTAGTACCACACAGTATTAGTTATGTACCATGCTTTTTGTTTTAGTAATGAAGTTTCAACTCTTGTATTAATAAAAAATAATTCATTATATGTACTTTAAAATAATGGAAAACAAGATAAATTGGCAAAAGAAATGTAGATTTGAATTATGCAATTGCATAGTGGTATATTTTATGCATGCACATGTTTTGTCGATAAATATACAATTTAAATTTCATGTAATGAAAAACTTACCCTTTTTTACACCTTTTATAAAAGTTTCTTATTAAATCCGAACCAATATTGTACTTATTTTCAAGCTGAAAAATAAGTTTAAGCACTTATTTATTATGCAATAAGTATTTTACCAACAACAAATACTTAGTTTACACATTGCATTGAAATGCAATTACAACAAGTACCAATATAACAAAGTATTTATTTCTGCAAAAAATAACTTTTCATTCCCTATTTCATTTCCATACATCGCTTGCATTCCATTTCAATGAAATTGTTGTTACAACAAACAAAATTTGTTGTTTTAGCGGGATTTCACTGTATGTTCTTCTTCTTACTGGTATTTTTGTTATAATTTTAAGTGCTGAAAATTTTTCAGAAAAAATACAGATGTTTTCTTTATTTGCTTCTTGATCTATTTTCCTGGCACAATTTTACCAAGTACTTAAGGACACATGTCCTTCCAAGCATGCTTATAACAAATTCTTTAAAAAATATTTCTAAAAAACAGTAGGAAAAGATGCAAAAAAACGAGTAGTTTCTTATAACATGCAATGGAATATATTCCTAACTAGAGAATCAGTGCATTCATCTTAACGTGGTTCATTATATAATTATATTATGTAAGACACATCATTACATGGAGGGTCAAATTTGTAAATCAAATGCTAGTAACCGTTTTGTGACTTTAAAAGCCTTGTAAACATAACACTTTCATAATTTCATTACTTTATTAACCCCTTCCCACTTGCTCCTGTCAAGATCATAAGCTGAGGTTTTGTCTCCTATTTCTCATGCTCGTGATTTTCTCGGGCTAATGTGTACAAAATTCAAACTAAAAATGATTCCAAAAATCAAAAATAAATACTTCTATAGTACAATATAACCCTATTTGAACGATTGTCAAAGGACTGGAAATAATTATCGTTAATTCAAGAATATTGTTAAATGAAGAAGCTTATATATTCAATGTAGTTAAATCCGGACCAGTGAAATATGCTATTAAATTGAGGAAATTGTTTAATTGGGTTTCATTAAATCAAAGTTTTACTGTATAAACATTTTTTTAAATATAATTTTCATTAATAAAAATCACTTTTAGGAGTTTTCTTTAAAATTATAAGAATGTTAAAAGGTTAAATTTCAAAACTGAAACCAGAAAGCTTTTTTCTTAACTTGGAGTGGAGGAAAAGATTACTTGAAATTATTTTATAATATTTTAAAGCCTAGGATTTTCACATATCACCATTTTTTTTCTTTTTTTTTTAATCACCAAAGTACTCTGGGGATATTAATGATATAATTCTTATTGTTTTAAATCTTTTAAAAAATTATTTACATCGTTTGTTTGAAAATAAATCCTGATATAAAAATGGGAGGGGAGGTAGGGAAGATGTAATGTATTTTGAAAGATGTACATTAATGATTAATAAATTTCAATCAACTATACACATGCTATCCATCATCATGAAGGGAGTTTGTATGAAGCAATTTAGCAATATGGAAGACTGAGTATAATAATATTCGAGTTTGAGTATAAATAAAAATTATAATTTATGCTCCAATGCAATTTTAAACTCAGAGTGGCAATATGTTAAATGTTTTAGTTGATTTTAATAAAAACAATTTTGATTGATCATATAGATTTCTCAAGAAATGTGTTCTGAAAAAAAAAAGTTTGATTAATGCCCTCTGACACAATATCTTTAGTTTGGATCAGTAATGGCTAGATAAGGACTCTAGTCAAGTTCTACAATATTTTGAAGTTTGACAGCATTAAACTGAGAAATGGCTGTATATTTAAAAAATTATTTTTTCATATTGTATGTATTTTTTAAGTAGGCTAATTGTACATATTCAAAATGCATAAAGAAGTCCAAGTTTCATGAGTATTGCTCGCATAACTATGCTCTTATGACAAATTCAAAAGCTCAAATGCTTACGAAATTAGTAGCAGACATTGTAAGGAATACTTACTGCCTTGGCAAGACCTGCTAGCGATGGCGGCATCAAGTGTAGAGGATGGAAGATTTCTTCATCGGCCCTCTTCACATAAAGCAGCACTGGATCCCAATACGAGACTGTTAGTTCTAAGTGTCAGAAGTTACCATTCAACATGCAACGAACTACTAAACACATATAATGCAACCTAAATCTAGACCAGTTATTCATTATGGCTTATATTTTATGAAGCCTTGCCCCTTAATTTGCAAATTACTGATTTATATCGTTAAGAGCTTAAATTATAAATCACTAGTTATAATTAATCAATCTTTTTTTTTTGTAGGAGGAAAATATTAATTACTTTTCATTTGTGTAACAAATATTTTCTCCTCGAGGGAGGAAGTATCCTAAGTGGTATATAGGTATTGAAATACTAGGATTGGCAATTTCCCTTAAAATGAAGGATTCCAAGAAAGGGGTTAACTCTCCTTCCTAGTCACCACCTGGGGAGAGGGGGGGTCATGGCACAGACTGTGCCATTGAAGTTTTGAGGGTTTTTCTCATTTTTTAAGGGGGGGGGGCTCATGTTTTTTTTTTTTTTTTTTTTTTTGAGGAGGGTCTTTACGATCCTTAGGGGATGCGCCCTTGCGATTTTTTGCAATTTTGATAGCAAAAGTTTGAAAACTTAAGAGTTCTAAATTAAGGAAAGAATGACTTTAAAAATGTGTTTAGTAGTTGGTACATTTATACTATAAAATTTAATTTGTAATTTTAAAATTTTGCTGCACAAGAACATAACTTGAGGAATAAATCACATTGTTAGATAAACATCAAAAGATACATTAAACTGATTATCTGGTCTGAAGTATCTAATAGAGATTTTTTAAGTGACCTTCTGTTTCAAAAAATAATAAAGCAAGTTGCCTAAATAACTAAATGTAACATTTCACAGATAATTATAGATTAACTAATGTGCAACAATAGTTTTATTTAACTATATTACAGTGTTTCTCCAAACTTTCCAACTGTTAATTCAATAGCACAACATTATTTTAAATAACAGAATGAAAAAAAAATGTAATGCATTATTCTGCTTGATTATCATTGATTTTATTAATAATTGCTTAAAAATAATAATAGTCAGTAACAAGATCTATACAGAAATAAGCTTCCAAAATAAAATTAATCATATTATTAATGTGTAATACGATTTCATGTACATTTTAAAAATTTCGAAGCAGAACATACATACCTCTATCAGCAGGGGCAAGTTTGAATTTCTTCATGGGAGGAGTTACAGGAATGTCAAGCGATTTCACTTCCCTTAAAAAGAAAATTTTAAAGATAAGCTCCAATGAAAATACTTTTCGTTTCTTTTTTAAATTTATTTGTTTTTATTAAATGCATACAATTAATTCAATTTCCTTAATTTTTAATCAATTCTTTCTTTTTTTTTTTTTTTTGCTTGGAGAAGAAATTAACATAAAAACTGCATTCTAATCAGTGAAATTTTATTTGACACCTGAAAATAGGTTAATATTGAAAGCACTGCATAAATAACCCTTTTGAAAATTATCTTAGTTCTCTAAGTGTTTTAAAAGTTTGATTTTCTCTTTGTAACTTATCAGTAATACCTATATGGCTGATAAACTAGCACATTCAAACAATTTTTTTTTTAAAGTTAGTTCTTAATTCTGTACCTAAGAGAGAGAAGAATGTAAGTCACATTATGGTAATTTTACAGGAGAGCTTTTTGGTAATTTTACAGGCTTTTTCCTGGCGCATGCAAAGGATGGGACGAGCTCTCTTTTAACCCTGGTAAAAAATTGAAAAGGATTACTTTTTTTAAAGAATTACATTCACATGACTTGATATGGAATAGGCCTCTACATACAAAACACTAATAAATAAACAAAAAGTCGCAATTTTTAACTTGCTTCAATCTGACTCTGAGGTACAGAATTTTACTTTCATTTTAAGCAAGCAGTACTTAAAAGCTTCTATAATTCATACTTAGACTACCTAAGATGTTTAAAATACATTCTATATGTTGAATTCTATAATGATATATTGCATTTTCATGTTAATAAGGTGTACTTAATCTTTGAAGTATGATTTAAAAGAATGAATGTAACAATAAGCTCTGTTGAATTGACTTTTTAAGAGTCAGTCATCTGAACCTTAGCTTTTGTCATTAAAAGAAACACCAGATTTAAGACAAATTTCCAGGCCCAAAAATGCTCCTTAGAGACCAAATATATATATATCATTTTAAATACATTATAATTAGAAATATAGAGAGGAGTCAAAAAAAAAAAAAAAAAAAATACTATTTCATGGTTTTAACGAAATCCAGGAAAAAAGTTTCCGCACAATTCCCTAATGTTCCCTGATTTAGTTCTGAAAAATTCTCTGATTTTACAATCATGGCTATTGAACATATCTTTAAAATAGAATCACATTATATAGCATACTAGCTGTTTTTGCAAGAAACAAGCAGTAGATTTTTAAAACAGAAAACAGGAGAGAAAACAGTAAGATTAACATTCAAAATTCCTTTAAGACCTAACTTTTAAAATTAAAAAAGAATGAGAAGAATTTAATGTGATTTGGGATAATTTTTGCACATTTTTACTATTTTTTGTCGGGTTCGATCTCAAGGATTTGTTGATTCATAACAGTTCTTAAAAATAATTTTAGAAAGTTCAGCAAGTTTTGTTTTTGTTTGGCGAAAAAAAAAGTGTCCAAATAAGAAGAAATTTTAGGGAGGAAAACTTGAGGGGTTTGGCGGCTTGGTGATTGAAAATAATAAATTTCCCTGATATTTTGAGAAATTTTTAAAATACCCTGACAATTCCCCGATTTTTTCCAGAAATTAAAATTTCACTGAGAATTCCCACCTGATTTCCAGGTTGCGTTACCACCCTGCATTTTATAACCAAGAATGTTTTAGTTGAAAATTTGTTTAAGGTACTTACGTTACAGCTACTGGAGTTTCCTCTTGAGCTGCAGCAGCAATGGTATAAAATGCTAATTCTGGGCCATTCACCTGTGAGAAAAAAGATTGCTTGAAAAAAAAATTATAATTAGATGAATATTTTATCAAGTAAATACTTACAAAATGCATTTTTTTCACATTTAAAATACAAGAATTAGTTATTTGAAACTTATATCAAAAGTAATGTCATAATTCTAAATAACATACGTGAGGATTTTTCATTTGTATTTAAAAAAAATTAGAAAATGTATTAACACTTTTTGGATATTGTGCAAAAACTTCATTTTAAACAAAATTCATTGTTCCTGCTCTAAATTGTTGCCACTGCGTTATCAATTACTAAAGTGATATTTGTATTATGCTTGATAATTCCTTATCAATGCAAAAAATGCATATTCTTTTAACAGAATTAAATAAAATAGCTCCCAACCTAGGTTTTTAATTTTTTTTTAACAAATTTATACTTTTACCTCACTATGTTGTCATTACAGAAATACCCAATGGTTTATACTGTACTACAATCACTGATGCTTTCCTAATTTTAATGCAGATTTAAGTAGATATATATTTTTTTTTTTTTAATGAATGAATAATGTAACGTAGCTTAAAATCATAGGGATGTTCTTTAAATTTTTTTCATGTTTGTCGGGAAGTCTCAATGTTTTTCAAATGCAATGATAAATATTTGTACATTAACAGTTAGTCAATAAAGAAGGAGCATTATTATTTTATGAAATTTAAGAAACCATACATAACTAAAAAGCAAAAATTTTGGTAAGATATTTGCAAAAAGAAATAAAACAGTTCAACTTTTACTTTTCTAGTGGTACAATATTGATAGCTATTAGAAATTAATCTTGAGAAATTTTGCTTTAATTTTTTCCATTGAATTAGAAATTCAAATGCTCCAACTTCCTCACTTTAGCTATGTCCAGGTTTAAAGCTGACCATTCTAGTATATAACTTATTTTTCTACAAAAGCCATATGCTAATGTTTAGCCATAGGTAAAAGTTATGTTTTGGTGAAACTTGAATTAATTACAGACATTTAACAAAGAAAAGTAAGCTGGGAGTTACAGCCCTTTAGCTAGAGCAAAGAATGGCATACAGAGGCTCCAGTTTTACCCTTATTTTGGAATCATCATTTTGAAATATCTGTTTCAAAAGTTGGTTTTGTTTTGTTTTTCCAGACTGATAATTTCAAATAAGGGTGGAAGCGGTTGTCTTAGAATGCGGTAGCGGTATTTGTATAAAGAAGCTGTTTGGTATTTGCATTAAGAAGTGTTTGTTTTTGAAAAAATTTCCTTCAATAAGTACCTGCGACAAGAAACATTCTTTTAATCACACATGGGTCATTCTCCATTTTAACACAAATATTTTTTAATTCTGAAACCTTTTGTTTTCTTTTTTCTTTATTCTTACAAGAAAGTGTTACCTACTAGAAGTAACCATAAACAATGGCCCAGCTAAATTCCAATTCTTTTACTCATAAGTTTAAAAAAATTAAAAAATGCCTTGTTCACAGAAATTAAAAAAAAAGAAAACAACTTTTAATGTTTAACAATCGAGACCCAAATCAATAATCATAATAATTCAATATCAAAGTAATAATTTTGTTAACTGTGCAAACAATAAGCTATTTTAATGAATAGTGGGAGTCTAATATTAAGCTCTTTTAATTAAAGTAAAGTTTAATTAGTAGTTTTCCTTTTAGTTCAAATGAGTGTGTTACAAAAAAGTATTTAGTGAATTTGAGAATATACTGGCAATTTATAATACTGGTAGAATGCCTAAGATTGATGTATTTCCCCTCCATCATTTATTTTCACCTCAGAAATATTGACATTGATAAGGTCTGTCACGGAGGTGAGGAATTTTCCATTAATATAGGCCTAATGGATACATTTTTCAGGGAAATATTTTTTTTCTTCGTTGCTACAATCTGCACATGTTAAGCATATGAAAACATGTTCACTTCTTTTCATACATTAATCTAAATCCCTGAAATTCAAGTTTGCGGAGATGAGAAGTCAGAATAACAACACTTTTAGTTTTAAAAACAAAATCTATCTTCTTGTTTTTTGACAAAAATTTCAACTTCTTTATGGCTGAAAATAAATAAGGGGGCTCCCTTGTATCATGACAAATAAAATTTGATGTCATTACTGCCCCGTGTTGATGAGGAATGGCATTTTGTGTTTAGGTAACGGAGGTGAGAATTCCTGTGACATGACTCCTTTTCCTACTCAAACGAACTAAAACACAATATTTAAAAATTAAATATACTTAAACAATTAATATTTGAGACACTTGTGAAAGGAATAATGAATAAATAAGTATATACTTTTAACTCAACATGTTATTCAGCAAAATAAACAATCACACAAGGTGTGCGACATGAACCGGAGGTGAGAATTCACATGTTGTGGACCAAAAATATATTTAAATAAAAATCCACTATAATATTAAAATCTGTTTGCGTCCGTCAGTCTGTCTGTCTGTCTGAAGATCGATCTTCTCGAGAACCGCTGCAAATCGAGAGTCAAACGAAATACCGATCAATTCGAAATTTTCCAAAGAAAACAATAGGACCAATCACATAATTGTGCTACTTTAATTAGTGGAGATATTAATTAAAACGTTGATTAACATAACGTTATTCAGGAATTTTTATTTCTTTCCTGTTGCCATTTTGCATGTGCGTGAGCAAGTAAAATTCTAATAATTGTTTTAAAAAAGATTTTTCTGGCTGCTGTCCAAGTCTTAAAACAACGTTTCCATCCAGAATTTCATTTTAAATTAGTTTAAAATTGGTTGCTCTATTCGGACATGATCTTTATTTATCGTCTGTCCTTTTATTTTTTCCATTCAAAGTTCTTAACTCTTTTCAGAATATGAAAAATGTTTCTTTAGTAATCTTTATTGATTGTAGTCTAAGTTTATCATTCACCGGCCTCATATTTTGGTACACTTAGGATGTGTGGCTAATTATGTTTATTTTGTTGGACTTTTTCCCGTCACATGGGTGGGTTTTCGAATTGTAATAACTCTCTTTTTCCTTCCTGTTTCTATTTTTAAAATACAGTTTATATCGTTAAAAGAACATGTTAAATTAAGATTGTTTGGATTTCTTTGTGAAACAGAGTTGAACAAAAAAGATTGTTTTTAAGGATTTTAACTAAAGCTAAATTGGAATCTGATGACTTGGTATTAAATTAATGCTTATTGGTAGTTATTTAGTCTTGGTGCTTCAGTTTCACGTAATCAACCAAAAAGTATGTGTCATTCTATGTAAAAAGCCGACTGTAATTGTACATAAATAGTTCAGATATAGTCTATCAGATGTAATTCCTTTTAACGTGAGCACAGATTATAGTTGATAATGCATATATTTTCATCTTGTGCTAATTGAAAATACTCATAGCTTGTATCATTGATAACTATGATTAACGTTAAAGAGATTTTTGCCAAAAATATGCTCTACTGGTGTTTTGCAAACCTTGCATTACGCGCATTTATTTACTCCTTAGCGCTTTAGAAACTGATGTCAGAGTAATACAAAAACATCAATTGGACATTTCTTTCATTTTTAAGTAGCCCGTGCAACGCCGGGCACGCAGCTAGTTATTATTTAAAATTTGTTGGCAGGTTTAAATAGATATATTTTTGATGAAATTAAAAAGCATTGTTAAATGAACTTAAAGTTTTTAATGTAAAAGGCATGTGACAGAAAAGTTTCGCTTATTAAAGAATGACCCACATACATGTATGAGTTTGTTCATTCTGACCAGAGCCGCAGAAAGCCAAGGGGCCCCTTGTCAGCTATGTTGCCGAGCTCCTCCCACCCCATCAAAAAAGAGGAAAGAAATGAATAAAAAAGGGGAAAGAAAAAAGGGGAGGAGGAGAAAAAAAAATCAAAACTGCTTACTAGAAAACAATTAACTGTTTTGAAAGTGCCACAACAGTAAATACCAAAAGAGTAAATTTTACTTAATCTTTAAGTATTCGGAGTTTTTTGTCAGTGTTGCCGAGCCCATGGTTTCCAACTAGGCTGACTTGGCCTCTCGTTGGGTCTTATTCTGATCATAGGACAACACTTTAGACCAGTGATCTTCAACCTGCAACCCGTGGGAGACTCGCAAAACTTAGTATTTTTGCCACTTGCTTTTTCAAACTTAAAGAAAACCTATAATAAAACTTCACATTTTCTCCCTCTAAATGGAAGAACAGCATATCCCCGATTTAACGATTTTCAAGGGCCTGGGAAAAATTATGGTTAAATCAAGGATATCGTGAAGTCTAGACATTCAACGCAATCAATCCAGACTAGTGAAATGGCGTATCTTTAAATCAAAGTTATACTGTATATAGGTAATTTGACCAATTGGGCCCACAAGCACTTCCATGATAAAATTTTTAATTTTACCGGGCCCACAAGCAATTCCATAATAAAAATTCAAATTTGGCTCTTTATTAAAGTTAGGTTGAAGACCACTGCCTTAGGCAGTTATATAATTATTTTCAAACTTCAAAAAAGAATACCATTTTAAGAAGCTGGGTAAAAATAAAAATCATATTGATGACACATATTTCACTATACTGAACTAAGAAACACATAAAAGCCAACTACCTTTTCATTGTCATCGTCAGGTGTGAAGAGTATAGGTGGTTTTGTTAAATCACTCATTGAATAAAATTCGGATCTTTCACAAGGTTGATGATACATTTCTTCTATCTTCTTACGACTAGCTGTTGGAAAAAATGAAGATGGTCAACTTAGGGGTTTTTTTTTCTGAATTTTAGAAGGAACTTCAACTTATAAATGATGAAAGACATTTCGGATGTTGGTTTTTCATCCATTCAATTGATAAAGAATATTACTTACTCCCTGTTGCAGAAAGCTTCCTTTTGGCAGCCCTCCTTTCTTCATCCCTCGTTTTTCTTTCGGCACCCTAGTAAAAAATTCTTTTTATTTTTCAATATTCTTTTGAAAATCTTAATAAAAAATGAATATATTGTGTTAAAAACAAAAGATTAGAGTTCACAAATGTGCAACAATTATGCTGCAAAAGTTCTCAATAAGACATCAAAAAAATTAGTTCCCTACCAAGTACTATTCTGACAATTTCTGCCAAATTTTGAGTACCTACGTATTTCAAGTACTTACTAAAAATTTACACTACTCTTTATTTTGAAAATAGTATTCTTCAAATACTAAGTATTTTATATTTGAAAAATAATTTCATCAAATTTCAAACTGAACTTCATTTTTAAAAATAATTACACGTTCAATATCTATTCCTATTCCAATAAGTGCACAATTCTTCACATGCAGGTCTTGATTATTCTTTTAAACACAATTAATACTAAGTGCCACTAAATGAGCACAAAGAAAAAAAGACAAAACATATTTACACTGGTCAAAAAATTGGTTGTAATCACTGGGGAAACAACAATAGTAAACTGAAAGCTTTTATGTGATTTTGCTATTTTTTAAATAGCATGCTCCAGCAACATGAATTGAACATACTGGCATCGTTTAAAATTTCAAGTTCATAACTTCCAAACTGTTCGTTCAAAAACAGATTTTATTGATCAAAAACAGATTGATTACTTTCGGATTTAGACTATGATAACAGACTTAATAAGCTTCATATGTATAGCCTGGAGCAAAGGAGAGCAAGAGGGGACATGATTCAGTTGTTTAAATTTATCAAAATGAAAGATGTTTACGGGTTAAATTTCTGCACGGAAAGCAAGACATGGGGACATTAGTTTTAAGCTATTCAAAACTCAAACTAACCTGGAAATTAGGAAAAATTACTTATTCAGTAGAGTCTTGGACACTTAGAACAGCTTACCGAAGAGATGGTAATGAGAAAGGGGGTCGATAGCCTTAAGATAGCCATTGATCTTCATTGGGGACTAGGACCAGCCTAGCTGGGCCCAGAGCCTGTTGCTGGTCGTCACATTTGTGTTAGATTAAATAATTATTTAAGTAAAGATTAAAACATCATACAAAACAATATATTACCCTTCTTTCAAATTTTATTATCAAGATTGAGATGTTCACACTTTAACTGTTGCTAATTAGGTACACAACATTGTAGAATTTATTCTATGTTCAAGGAGAAATGTTACTTAAAAGTTTTATCAGAAATGTTCTACAAAATAATGTGACCGATTTTTTTTTACAAAAAATATTCTTTCATTTTGAAATTAAGGTGGGTTTATTACTATTATTATTATTTTTCAACTGAAGTGTTGCTTTACCTCATTGTGCATACGTTCAAGATCACATGAGTAAAATTTTCTAAATTCTAACTAAATTATTATAGCTATACCTTATCACAGAAAACTTTGATTTGACAGTATCCTCTATGAATAGGGGGAGCACCTTCCCTTAAGTCATCAGTCGTGTCAATTTGTATGTGCAGTGGAAATCCCTAAAAAAGTACAGAAATTTATTATAAAAGGAAAAGTGAATTAACTGACTTGTTATTCACTTTTTCTTACTAAAAGAGAAAAATAAATGAATTCTTTATACCTGATAACAAATTCTAATATTTTTGTAAAATTATAGTACAATCACTTACCTTAACACCTTTCTGGTTGCTGAAGTCAGTACTTAGGCAATGTACAGATACATTAACCTGTAATAAGGATAAAATTGATTGTCAGTTTTAGAATTGTAAATTTAAAAATAGAAAACATGCATGCTTTATTTACTACAAATTTTTATTTTTGATTTCTTTTCTTCATTAAATTTATTTCTTTTTATTTATTTCTTTATTTATTAAATTAATAAAAATTTACTTTAGCTGGTCCTTCCATGGGGTTCCAGTAAAAGGCTATTGCATTGTGTGTTACTTCTTCTATTTGACCAATAATACCACAGCTGTTTTTAGTATCTGGAAGAAAAACATTAAATCAACTAAATTCCTTCTTTAGTAACCTCATATTTCAACATTATATCATAAAAAACATACCATATTAACTCCAAGTGAAACATTGAAAAAGAAGAATAAAAGTTATTGTTTCAAACTATGCAATGCAAAAACAGTTATCAATTGACAATACAAATACACTTTTGATGAAAAAGTCAAGCTCATATTCATATTATTCATGCAAGAAATAAACTTGGAATTTGTTATTAAAAAAACTGAAATGCATATATCCAACAAAACAATTAAAAAGAAATATATTTAAGGTTTTAATATTTATCATGATCCTCAATGGATTCTTTAATTAGCTTCATTGTTTGCTATAAAGTGTTTGTTTAAAGACTAAATGAACAAATACTGATAGTAATACATCCTATACTTGTCAATGAAATGTATGATATTTTAAAATTATCATAGATTTTATTTTATTTGGTAAAACAAAACATTTGAATTTAAAAACTAATTATCAAGTTGCCTTGAGAAAAATTATGGAGCAAAATTATGCTCAGAAGTTCTGTGGTTGCAAATAAGCAAGATATATGCGATTTAAACTACTTTGCAGATTCCAATGTATCATAAGCAAGATTATGACGCCACTGAATGAATATGAAAATGAATGAAATTCAGCATTTTCATGAGAATGAATTCAAAGGAAAATAGCTGGTGTTATGGAATAAATCTTAAAATAATAATAATTGGAAATTGTGCCTAGAATGTAAGGAAATGTGGGGCAAAGTGAAACGTTGCAATAATTTCAATAAGTTGATTAATTCTAGCCAAAAAATAAAAAGCTCTAAAGATCAAGGTCAATACAACAAATCATTTTCAAAATTTGATACACATATTATAATATTTTGTAGCTTATAAAATATTTTTTGTTATTATGAAGTGATCAAGATTTTACAATTAGCATTTTAAGTATTAATTGAAATCTACTAATGTCCACAGCAGTGCTTATTTAATTAGTATTGTGCATCTTTTATTTTAGGTTAAGTGTTTAGTACAATTTGTTAGGTGAATGAAGGGCAAAATTGAATAGTTCATTCCATTACTCATCAAATAAATTAATCACTAACATATTCATTCATTGATTGATTGATTTACGTCTTTCATTTATTCAGTCATTCATTAACTTTGTCATTAATTCACTATTTATTCACTCTTTTTTAACAAATTATTCATATTCATTCGTTTATTGTTTCATTATTAATTACTTTATTCATTCATTTGTCTTTTAATGAAATATAATTTTAATAATCAAAGAGAAAAGATTAAGAAACTATTTTCTTTTTTACTTTGCCCCTTGCAAAAAAGAAAACTCCAGTTCTTTTAAGGACAAATTTACTGCCAAAAATGAAAAAGAATATTTCAATTCCCATTTTTATTATAAAATGCATTGTTCTTTTTTAATTGTACTGTAATTTTCAAAAGAAATTTCCAATTTTTTTTCATTTTGAAAAAAGTTTGGCACATTAACTATTTTACTTCGCCCTACAATCCCTTATTTTGTTTTCCAGTTTTATGAAAGTTTTGTGAACAGAATGATATCACACATCATTTAAACTACAAAGTGAAAATTATAAGTGTAATACTATGCGAACCAAAATTGACAAGGCTACGAATGAGATTTTATTATTATTTTCAACTTGTTATTCAGATCAAAATAATTGAAATAATTATGTTCAACAAACACATTCTTATTTTTTTTTTACATAAAAAGTAGCAACCAGGGCTTAATTTGCATAGGAGTTAAATTCCCCTGCACTTCTTTTCAATTTTATGTGAAGTGACTCCTAATGAACAGAATTCAGGTTATTTACGCATTCAAATAATTTGTGAAAACTATAGGGCTCCTGCACTTTCTCTTAGAAATTAAGCCCTGAGTAGCACTGATTTAGAAGTAAAAGCTTCATTATTTAATGATTTTAGCTTTAAAGACAAAATAAATTTCAACAAGCAATGCTTAAAATTTTGAATTTTAAAATAACATTTGTTTAATAACTTAGAAATATTCATCATGCATGAATTTTGCATAGGGAAAAGTTTTTCCTATTTTATACCGTTAGGGTTGGAAGCTGAAAATTCCTTTGTACGCTTCTTACCAGCATCTAATATTCGCTGTTTCACGCTATGCTGTCGCCCGTGCCAGAATTTCCATGCTTTAAGCTCATCTTCTGGGCTTTTTTCTTCTCTGAATACAAGCATCACAGTCGACTGGTGGAAGAAAAATCACTGTCAAAAACTTTTCCAAATGCAATTCTATAATTATGTACTGTAAGTGCAAAATAAACAAAATTGGATGTATATATTAATATTTTCTTTAACCAATATCAAAGCTCATAGTCTCTCTGTCTGGATCTTTGTGACGCGCACCATCGCCTAAACCGTTCTTTCAATTTTCATGAAATTTTACACAATATTAGTTTGTAGCATGGGAGTGTGCACCTTGAAGCGATTTTTCAAAAATTTGATTTTGTTCTTTTTATTTTCCAATTTTAAGAACATTTTACCGAATAAACTATCATAACGTGGACAATTAAATTACCAAATTATCATAATGTGGAACTGTAACATAGGCGAGCAATAGCCATAGCAAATTGGCGAGAAATTCATCATCCATTATTTGTAAATATACAGGCGAACCAAATGACTTTTTAATTTTCTACTATGGGCAAAGCTGTGTGGGTACCACAAGTTAAGAATAAAACCATTTTTTTCATTTTGTACTAAATTAGCTATGATTGCAAAAAAATTTTAAAACTAACAAAATTTCATGCAGAGTAATTAATTAAATCGTGTAGAGTCGGCCTTTAAATGAAGCAAACCAAAATAGGTTCAGTTTTATTGTATGGTATTTTCAAAATTTTCACATCATATTTCCAAGTATATATCTTAACAACTAAAAAAAAAAAGAAAAATTCACAAGTCAGCTCATTTGATTACAACTAAAGAGCTTTTTAAGTGCCTACTTTTAAAAAGCTGACCTTTAATAACTAAAATAAGTAGTATTCTATGTCTCTTATAATGTTTACTACATGTTACTATGTGCACTTGGTATATCACGTCAGCATAAAAACTGGAACTATTTTCATAAAAAATATTATACATACTTTTACAGTACAGCTCCTTAAAGGTCTGTCTGGATCTGGACTATATTCCAGTGTGATGCCATAATATTGCCCTAAGATTTTGGATAAATAATGGAATTAGAAGTCATTTTTCAAAACTGACATAATATAAATTAAGGAAATATACCTTTAAAATTGATATGTACTTGCTGAAATAAGCATACATTTTCAAAAAGATTCTTTTATAGAGTTCATTTCTTAGAGTTTTTACTCTTTAATTCTTAAGAGTTTCTTCAAGAAAAGAATTATTGTTTATACTGTTTTTGCTGCACTTGATACTGTTTAGTTCCTTGAATTTTGCAAGAAACAAATTTTTGTGTCAGTGTTAAAAGCATTTCGACCCTATTTTAGTGACACTTGCAATTGCGTTCATCCAAGCATTGTTGCATTCAAACTATGCATTATGTGCATGATGTACCTTAATGAGATTTATTACTTTCTATTGGAAAAAAGAATTTAATTTCAATGATCTGATTAATATAGCAGTTTGAAATTACTTGAGAAATATTAATCACAACAAAATATATTTTTTCAATTGATCACAAATTTTATTTCACTATTTTGGAGTTAAATTTGAAAAACTGGAACAACAGTTAACATTTTAAAAATAAAGTACCAAAACAGTGAATAATGTTGTTGACTGTCTTGCACATTATTTTCGCTGTTTGTGAGGTTAGAGCATTTCTGAATTGGACAGATCTGGGATATTGTTTTGTTATTTGCAACTAAAAACCTTACAACTCTTAATTAATTTTACCTTTATTTATGTAAGTCATTCTGTCATCTTCCCTTCTCTGACTCGTTGAGATGGGAGAATCTAAATAATAACGGAATCCGACATCTGAAAAGCTGAAAAACAGAGAATCAATTATTATGCATAAAGAAAAATATTAATTTTTAAAAACTGATTGGTTTTGATTTGATGCACAAAATTTGAACTGCTTTTCTACAGCTACCCTTGCGCTCTAAGAGAGATGGCACTCCCTTCAAGTACTATACCCCCCCCCCCCCCTAAGACCCCTCCCCCACCTGTGAAAAAATTTCAATGGTAATCTGCACCATGATTCTGCCTCCCCCCCCCCCCAATCCATTTAGCACTACTATCTTTTTATTTATATATTTCATTGAATGATACAATCAGCAATGAAGTTGGTTATTAAATTCAATTAAAAATTCATTCTGTGATTACAAGTACTTCAGGGGCAGGGCTCAAGCTTGAATTTTTGATAGAGGAAAATTGCAGAATGTAGTTCCCATTTTACCAAATGATAAAGTAAGATCAAGCGCACATGTCATACATGTATAGCATCTCAAAGTACATTAGGCATTTTTAAATACAATTTAAAAAATTGAATAAAAGAAAAAATACATTCATGTTGTAGTCTCCAAATTTGGCAATTCATCATCAACATTTGTTGAATAAGAAATTTTTGGGAGGTCACCATGACCTCTCATCCAGAAGCTTCTGTTCAGGGGAGGGTATTTTTCTTTAAAGGTGAACATTTTGTACTATGCATTTTTAATAACTGAAAAGTTTTTCCTTTTTTCAACTTTTTTTTTTAATTTCTCAGAATCCCCCTCTAATGAACACTAAAGTTTGATTGATACAGACCTAAGCATTGAAATTATCAAGTTTTTTCTTACAAAAGTGAAAGCCTCTCCTGCAAAAAGTAATAAGAAGTAAATAATTTAAAAGAAGTTTTATTGGTTGGTTGTTTTCACCCCAAAGTTACAAAAAAAAAAAAAAAACTACATTATACTCCCTATACTACCTGTTGGTTCATATGTTTAAAACACAGGAACAGAAGTTTGTGCATAATATTTTTGTATGAAATTTTTCCACACAAAAAAATGTTAAATGCTCTTAATAGGTGTGTATGCAATACTTACATTTTAGGAATTTGCACTTTGTCCAATTCGGCATTTCTGCCATATTCGTGGTTCCAGGAATTTTTCCTGGAAGGAGATGATGGCACTGGGGTAGTTCTTGAAGTGGAAGAATCATCGTCTGTGGGCTGTAGAAGAGGCTGACCAGGCATTTCATAATCGAAGATCTGATACAAAAGTTTTTGTATAAGATTATAAACTATCATTTAAGCATCAAAAACATAAGCAATACTAAAACATTCTTAATAGCAATTGCCAAGAGACAGAAATGCAAGCAATGCAGTAAAACATTCTGAAGAGAGAGAGAGAGAGAGAAAAAAGAACTTAACTGTAAGTGCTTGATAACACAAAAAATTTCTCACAGGGAAAAGAGTATTTATATTAATTTTGAGAAAACTTGCTAGCTGCAGTTGGGAAGTGGACGAACTGCAGCCTTGATTCATATAAAATATCCCTGATATATTTTGATCATTATTGTAAAATAATACAAATTTAATGTAAATTAGTTTAGAACCCTTTCGGAAAATGGATTTGGATAAGTGTTTGCTTTCTAAATAAAAACTGGTTAAGTAATTAAAACTGACCGTTTCTATTACTTAACCAGTGGCATCTACCCGATATTTCTTCTAACTACAGCATTGGGAAGTGCAATGAAATTTTTGTCAATTCCTCTTTTAACCCCAGCTTTTCAATATAACAGTATAAACTGACAGATAATTTGAGAAATTTGAAGAAAAAAAGAAAAACCAACAATCTACAAAATTGATCCACTTATTTGCAAGGCGAACTGCTGAAAAAAAGAATGCCTAAAACTTAAAACACATTAAAAATTCTAGACATTTTTGTCGCTCCAACCCTTTCAACTAAACATTAAAGTAATTAGTATTTAAATATTCTGATAGAATTTTATGTTCTTTGATTGTTAATTAAACACTTTAATTACTGTAAAATCTGGACTATCATATTGGTGCCGTGCAAAAAAATGTTGTCTACTACTAGATCGCTCAAAGATTTTAGCTCATAAAAAAATTTTAATAAATAAATGAGATTTAAATGCATAAGAATTTATATTCAGAACATAAAAGCACAATTTTTTATAGCGGAAGCGAACGGTGAGCAAAAATCACAATCGCAAACAAAACTTTTCATATGTGAGTATGAAAACTGAGCATTTCCAGTCTTAAACATGTTCATTACACTATCAGGAATCATACGCTTCAGAGAGAAAAATATTGGGTTCAACATTTATTTCCAATATTGATAGTGATTTATACACATACATAAGGGCAGTTAGGACTAAAAAAAAACACCCAGAAGATAATTTCCAGTTGCACTATTAAGTTCAAAAATATTAGAGGTTCACAAATTGGTTATAAGTATGCAAAGTTTGCAAATCAATTATTTGCATGTATATATTATTTGTTTAGCCAATAAAGCATTTGAACTGTCCTCAAGTAAATTTAAAAATCAGTAAGAAAGAAAACAGTTTATAAAAGTCCCCAGTCCAGTCTCCACACATCAAAATTCGCAAAAGCTACTTAAGAAGTGATAAACACTCTAAATGTAAACTTGAGCCTGCTTTTAATAGTCAATAAATGTGCAAATTCAGATTCATAGTCATATTTCTAAACTGAAAAGTTTCACAAGAAGTTGACGTACATTATGAGAATAGTAGTTTTATTTTGGGAACAAATGGGTCATTGTTGAAATTAGAACTTAAATTTAGAAAAATGATAATATTCAGGTATGATTGCGAGTTCATAAAAAATCACCTGAAAGTTTCAAAGAGCTGATCAGTGGAGGTGAGTAATTTTTAAAACTCTGTAATAACCAAAAATTAGCTAAAGGTAACAAAAATCAAAATTGCAAAATTAAAAAGTATATGTAATTAAACAAAACAGAAGTAAGTAATTTTTTAGTTAATAAAAAATATAAAACAAGCTAATTTGATGTAGCATGCGTCAAAATAATTTCTGATTGCCAAAAATATGAAAATATTTACAAGATGCAAATGGGTTGAAACCTCAAACAAGGGAAGCAAATTTTTGTGAATCAAGTTCAGTGTTGTTATTTTACTAAAATCTTACTACTATTATATATGCGAAAGTTTGCCTGTATGGATGTATGGATGTTTGTTACTCTTTCACGCAAAAACTACTGAATGGATTTTGATGAAACTTTTCAATAATATAGCTTCTGCATCAGAATAACATATAGGGTAGTTTTCGTCCCGTTAAGGGGGGCAAAACCCCCTTAGGGGGCAATAAAACACATTTTTCTTATAAATTCTCTAACTAGGGGAAGAAAAAATACTTGCACATATTTACATTATATGTCCATCGAAAGCTCTGATTTTTCTGCTGAAGATGGCACCTGTTCGAAATTTCTAAGTAGAATAAAAAACGAGTTATGAGCTTTTTAGTTCCATGTTCGAAGGCTTTCCCCAACTCAATACAGTATTTAGTGTATCATCTCAACTCTCTGCCGATAGCAAAATTGTTGTATTATTGACTATCTTTGCTTTTGGTGACTGTTCAAGGCTTTTCTCAAGTCAAATCTTGAAGCAAGATTTTTGCACAAGATTGGCAAACAATACATGGATTTGGCTGATTATTTTCCATTTTAATGCAACGTTGAGGCAATTAATGCTTTTTTTTTATTTATTTGTGTTGACTGGGTATTAAATCAATCAATAGGAATGTAGCCAAACTTTTTTTCTGGAATCATTTCAATAGCTAAGGCATTTGGCAATCTTTTCAACTGTCGCTGTTTGTGAAGCTAAAGAGTACGCAAATACTGTTTCTCAGTTTTCACCATGTAACCAAATATCGCCACTTCTTTAATATTTCTTTCTTTAAATTTGTTAACACGTAAAATTATTTGACAACTAAATCAAGCTAATCCATAACCAGCACAAAAACTTCCATTACCCAAACTAACTTCTTTAGAACTCCTGAATGTTTTCGTGATTAATTTTGTGTGATTTTTTGGGTGCCTTCTCAGTTTCGCCGACATTTCATTCACCCCCCTTCCCCCTGATTTTCAGTTTTAATCATACCTTTTGATACATTTAAAGGGGCAGGCAATTTGAAATGTCAGCGAAACTGGAGACAAACCATTTTTTGGTAACTATTTGACCTCTGCCTCTGTTAACCGTTAACTTGAATTGATTGAAAAAAAACTACAGCAACGTGAGCGAAGCCGCGGGTTAAAAGCTAGTTAAACATAAAATATGCTAATCTAAGGTAGCATATATGAAAATAACATCTGATTAGCCAAAATATTTAAATATTTGCAAGATGCAAAAAGACTGAAATTTAAACACACAAGAAGCATTTTTTCGCGAAGTCTGAGTAAGTTCACAAGTGACATGTTTTACATAAAATAAATTTACTTATTTTTTATTAAAACTAAACATAAAATATGCTAACATGAGGTAGCATATATGCAAAAATAACATTCGATTAGCCAAAATATTTAAATATTTACAGGATGCAAAAAGATTGAAATTTCAAAAACGAGAGCAATTTTCCGGAAAATTCAATGCTGTCATGGTTTCCAAGATAATTCCTTTTTTAAGTGTCGAAATTAAACAAAAAAAAAACTAATATGAGGTACCATATGTCAAAATAGCTTTCCATTGTAAAAAAAAAAAAAAAACTTCAAAATATTTATTAAGATGCAAAAGGATTGAAATCCAAAACACGGAAGCACTTTTCGCGATGTTGCAAATCGAACACATGTTCAGAAAAGTGCATTGGTGAAATACTTCTTTAAAAAATTTAAGCACAATCCGATGATTTTTGAAGGAATTTAAGCACTAAGAAACTTTTTCAAGGTTTTCAAGCTCTTGAAAATGAACTTTTTTTTTCAAACACTTTTCAAAGGCGTACCAACTCTGACTATGGTTCATTTACTTTCAAAACGTTTGTTTGTGTCTTTGTCAATGAAGTGTGGACTTAAAACGTATCAATCAGTACAGATTCTTCTTCAGTGATCATCTTTATATCCATTTCATTTTAATTCTTGGGTTAATTTTCAGATTTTAGAGTTAAGCAAGACGTTGGTTTGATGTGCAACCCTCTTGGAGAGTTCGATGCTAAAAAACTAAGTAGCACTAGTTCATGTCAGCGTTCAGCTATAATCTGAAATTCGTTCTGTTTTTATTTGAACTATTTTTTTAGTTAGATCTTTGCAAAAAAAAGTGTTCACACATTAGCATAGCCTACTTCCAAATAGAGCAAACTGTGCTGAGCACCCGTTTTATTAAACTTTGTTGGGGACAGTGGCGATCGCCCCCCCCCCCCACCAAAAAAAGTTTGTAAATTCGAAAAAATTCCGAGAGACCACCAAACTCTAACACCCCCCCCCCCTCAAACACATCACAAAAAATCGCCTACAACTATTTTTACGACTTTAATTCCAAAATTTTTCTATGATCCTCAATTTTATAGATTTTTTGAATCCCATTCCTTTATACCGAATGTTACCAAAATCATATTATAATTACGTTTTTAAGGCCCCAGTTTCAAAAAACTACAACGGGTCTATTGTAAAAAAAAAATTTCAAAAAATATTTATTAAGATGCAAAAGGATTGAAATCCAAAACACGGAAGCAATTTTTCGCGATGTTGCAAATAGAACACATGTTCAGAAAAGTGCATTGGTGAAATACTTTTTAAAAAAATTTAAGCACAATCCGATGATTTTTGAAGGAATTTAAGCACTAAGAAACTTTTTCAAGGTTTTCAAGCTCTTGAAAATGAACTTTTTTTTTCAAACACTTTTCAAAGGCGTACGAACTCTGACTATTAGTCCAGGATCTGAAGGGGGTTGAGCATACATGGAAAGGCTGACGCAATATTATTTCTGATTATTGTTACAGGCATGATGGTGATTATGAAACCACATGTCGTCGCCCCCCTGGGTGGTCGACAACCCCGGGGGAGGGGGGAAAGCAGTGGGGGAGCCGTTTCCTAAAACACTCATAACTCGCGAACTATTTGAGATAAAACACTGAAAAAAGTGGCAATCGACGCAACAAAACAAGGGCTTCATGAAAGCTAAATATAATTATGCACCTATCTTTGTTGGTTTCTGAGTAAAATTCCATTTTTCGCAAACAAGCAAAATTTTTGAATAAAATGCGCAAAACAAACTTTTTTTGACCAAAATAAATTCCAAATCAAAATTGTTTGATTTTTTTTTTCGAATAATGTCCAAAATATCATTATTCAGTTTGTTAAAATCATTTAAGTACTGTTAACTCGTTGAAAAACAAAATGACAGTAGCAAACTCGAACACGATTTGCATTATAGTTCAGGATCTGAAGGGGTATTTTGAGCATGCATGGAAGATCTGACGCAAAATTATTTCTGATTAATGTCACAGGCACTATAGTGATTATGAAACCACATGTCTTCGCCCCCCTGGATGGTCGAGATCCCCGGGGGAGGGGGGAAAGCAGTGAGGGGAGCCGTTTACTAAAACACTCATAACTCGCGAACTATTTGAAATAAAATACTGAAAAAAGTGGCAAAAGATGCAACAGAACAAGGGCTTGAAAAACCTAAATATGTTTATGGTCATATCTTTGTTGGTTTTTAATTAAAATTCCATTTTTAGCAGCCATGCAAAAATTTTGAATAAAATACGAAAAGCTTTTTTTTCAAAGATAAGTTTTTTTAAAAAATTATTTAACCGTTTAGGGAATTAATAAAACCTGAAATTTCATTATTCATTTTGTTTAAAACTACTTAATTATTACCAACGTGAGCGTTAAAAAGCGAAATAGAAAATGCAAGCACTTGCCTAAGTTAGCGCATTGAATAAAACGGCAGTATGCTAAGGAGAAAAAAAATAGCCTTATTATCCTTATGACGAACTATTTATTCTTCAGTTTACAAACTTATTCTAATTGCAAAGTATTTAACTATGGCTTTAATTTTGTTATATACTGCTTTAAATTTGAGAGGAACTAGGGAACCAGGCCCAGAGTAGTTTCAATTCAAATATAATTTTAATTTATTTCTATTAATTTGTGTTTTCAATTTGCACAAAAGAATATTGCGGGTATTGTTTTGCTGATATTGCTTTTTATAATTTACTCAACAAAGAAAAATGATACAAGAAATAATATGTACTAAATAAATATAAAAAATGAGAAGCTTTTATGAAAACGAATATAAATATAAAATTATACACTAGAGTTCTAAAAAAACTAATTAAATAAAATTAGTAAAATAATGCGTATTAAAAAATAATTGTAGAATATCAATATGCATACATAAAGCATTAATACATCAGAAATTCTGAAAGCTGGATAATACTCTTTTTTGTTGACTTGTAATTGTTCTATTGAATCGTTCTCTTCCGAGTATTTTGTAGTTTATGGGTTTTTGCTTTAGTCTTAAAAGCACAGTATTTACAGCAAGATGAATTATTAATAAAACAATTACAAGATTATTTACAGTTCTTGCCTGCGCAGGGTGGATTAAACTCTCTGGTAACACTGACTGCATCATAAGGTGTGGGGCTTTATTGTTTTATTTTCATTCAAGTGAAACCCAAACTTGGTTACATCTAAAGGAACTGCTAAGGTACAGGGGAATTGATTCAATAGTACAGTTGAGCAATACTTCTTAGCACATGCTGGAAAGAATTGCAGGAGCATGGTAAAGAGCTGATATTATATTTATTTCTGATGGAAATGACAAAAAATTATTGTAATGTACTTTCCGGAACTTCTGGTTTTCAAGTTATGAAAACGACAGTGAGATGTACCGATCGTGTTTAAGGTCCACTAGTGTAGTTTGACTATTGGAGAGAAAATATTATTATTTTTTATTTGGAGACCTGCAAAATCTTTGCTACATTTGAAAGTAGTGTTTGGGACAATATGGACCAGAGTCATTCATTTCATCGATAACTTGAACTTTGTTCTTAAAATAGGGTGCTTCTTCCAGAGTTTTGCTGCAAGAAGTATCATTTTCAATTACATTCACGAAATCGGTCCTCGCGCTTTGCTTCAGTGAACTATTCTGATGAACCTAACCTAGCATTGGGCTTATTGTATGGGAATGATTTTTAGATGTACTAACATCACTTTTGAGTTAACGTTTCCCAGGTTAAATGTTTTTTGGTTTTCTTTTGCTGTTTTGCAGTCGCTATTGAAGACATTGCCATTGCAGGACTTCTCTAGATAAGAGACTATTCACATTTTCTTTAACGTTCCACTAAAATTTTGATGCTGCTTATGTGGCAATAGCCTCGCTCACTATATTCCATAACTCAGGAGTAAAATCTGCAAAAGGTTTATCCTGATCATTTATCCTTTCCGTAATTACTTCGTACTTGCAAACTTGCATGTTTTAATTTTTAAAAAAGTCCCATTGTGACCCATACTAAGCAGCTATAATGCGTTAAAGGTTAAGTAATTAAGTAATTACTTAACTGGGACATTGTTTTGATAATATTACGAAATAAAACCGCCAAAACAGGAGAGCCACACAATTTACTTTGGTTTATGTCGAGTCTTCAAGGTACATAGCGCAAACTTTTTTTTTTTTTTTCCTTTTGTGAATTACCTCAAATGCTTTTTGAGCTTGCTTTTATTTCACTTTTCAACGCTTTGATAATATTTAAGTAATTTTAAACAAACTGTATAAAGATATTTCAGATTTTATTGGTTCCTTAAACAGTAAATAATTTTGATAATTTGAAAAAAAAAAAAAAATGCGTATTTTTTTCAAATTTTTTGCTTGTTTGCGAAAAATAAGAATTTTACTCAGAAATTAACAAAGATATGATCATAGTCATATTTAGCTTTTATGAAGCCCTTGTTTTGTTGCGTCGATTGCCACTTTTTTCAGTGTTTCATTTCAAACAGTTCGCGAGTTATGAGTGTTTTAGCAAACGGCTCCCCCCACTGCTTTCCCCCCTCCCCCGGGGATCTCGACCATCCAGGGGGGCGAAGACATGTGGTTTCATAATCACTATAGTGCCTGTGACATTAATCAGAAATAATTTTGCGTCAGGTCTTCCATGCATGCTCAAAATACCCCTTCAGATCCTGAACTATAATGCAAATCGTGTTCGAGTTTGCTACTGTCATTTTGTTTTTCAACGCGTTAACAGTACTTAAATGATTTTAACAAGCTGAATAATGATATTTTGGACTTCATTTGAAAAAAAAATCAAACAATTTTGATTTGGAATTTATTTTGGTCAAAAAAAGTTTGTTTTGCGCATTTTATTCAAAAATTTTGCTTGTTTGCGAAAAATGGAATTTTACTCAGAAGCCAACAAAGATAGGTCCATAATCATATTTAGCTTTTATGAAGCCCTTGTTTTGTTGCGTCTATTGCCACTTTTTTCAGTGTTTTATCTCAAATAGTTCGCGAGTTATGAGTGTTTTAGGAAACGGCTCCCCCACTGCTTTCCCCCCTCCCCCGGGGTTGTCGACCACCCAGGGGGGCGACGACATGTGGTTTCATAATCACCATCGTGCCTGTAACAATAATCAAAAATAATATTGCGTCAGCCTTTCCATGTATGCTCAACCCCCTTCAGATCCCGGTCTATATGGTTCATTTACTTTCCAAACGTTTGTTTGTGTCTTTGTCAATGAAGTGTGGACTTAAAACGTATCAATCACTTCCTAACATCACAAAAAATCTTTAACTATTCTTTTGAATTTTTAATATTAACATATTTCCGGGGTAGAGCTTTGAACTTCTTGCCTTTGTCTAGTGTCTTTAAAGATGGTCTTAAATTACGTTTTTAGGACTTGAATTCCGAAAAAATATCGGGGGAACATCAATGCAGATCCTCTAACACTGCGTGTTTGAAGCTTCATTATTGAAAATTTGAGTTACAGCTCCTGACGCCATCGCATTTTCAAGACTCCAATTTCGAACAATTTCCCGTGAAAAGTTCGAACCCCTTTCTTTTTTCCAACGTCATAAAAGATGGCCTACAATTGCGTTTCAGAACTTCACCTTCCAACAATTTCCGGAGAGGAGCACTTAGTCCTTCTTACCTCATCTTTCCTAACAAAAATTTTTGGAGGAGAACCCGTAAACTCTTATTTATGCATGAACATTAAACTTTATTGAATTTTATTTTCATTAGTTCCCCCCTCCCCATATAATACATAAGTCAATCGCTCCTCCCAAAAGGGTCGTTTGGACCCGCCACTGGTTGGGGGGGAGGGGGGATCATGCATCATTCACTCCCTTGCATGGTTTGGCGCAGAAAATAACTGAGCACTAGTTCCTGTCAGCGTTCAGTTAATAATCTGAAATACCTTCTTTTCATTTGAAATGGTTTTTAAACCTCTCACTCTAGTGTTTATCAATTAGAATTTAGAATATATGAAGAAGAATGAGTATGAAATACATGTAAGGTCAAACTTTGACAGTTAGTGCCTAAAAAAAATGAAGTGCATCCAGTCACCACATAGGAATGTACGAGGAGAAGGCACATGAGTAACACTTGTTAATGTTACATTACATTAATTCTACGTTATTTTCAAATAAAAATACTACTTTCCTTTTTTCTCTTCACCATAAAATGCTTGTATTGATCTTCACTTTAAGACTCCAAGAGCTGCAACTCCCAGAAAAGATGTGCATAAATACTGCTCCGTGAGAACGCTAAGTTTAAGTTTGAATATCACTGACTAAGAAAATTAACATTTTGAGGGGCGATGGTTGCTCTACGAAACCACCAATTTATATTCAAAGAAATTGCTCTTTTTTTTCCAATTTTTTGAATCACATTCATTTGAGTTCTTTTCCTTCAACTTCAATGAACAACTTTCGATGGCAGTGCAAGAAAAGTTATCCGTTAACACAATTTCTTGTTGAACTGAAAAATAAGATCCCCCCCCCCCCCTCCAGATTTTGAAACTCTTAATTTGTGCTCAATCAGTCACACACGTTTTTTCCCCGGGTGGGTTTACAAATGGGGACACCAACCCAAGTGAAAGAAATCCATTAAAAAAATGACTGAAAAATGTCTCTAGATGATCAAGTAAATTTACTTAACGTTTTTTTATCTGATTTCTAAAAATTTAATGACTCGCCCCTCAAATGATTAAAAGCATACAAATAGTATAAACAGTATCTTTTCTGTTATTCGAATTGTAATTGCAAACGTATTTTATTGTTCACAGTATCGTTACCAGTAACGCTGAAGTTGAGTAATGACAAAGTAAATTGTACCCCCCCCCCCCCATCAAATCCGCAAAAGCTGCTTGTACGTGTGGCTAATGAGTCCAAGGCTTAACCTAAATTGTGTGCGTAAAGTGAGAGGAAAATAAGTAAATTTAAAAAACTTAAACATAAATAAATGCGTGTAGGAGTACGTGTAATGCATTCATGTATGCCGATCATAATAGACCCCCGTCGTCCCCTCTCAAAAAATTCCTCGCTACGTCACCAGTCTTAAATACATTGACTTGATTTCTGTTTGCAATCAATAGTCCGTAATAGTATAATAATAGGTAGTTACTTAATGGAACTTAAGAGAGTATATTTGCCCGAAATATTCAAAATCTACTTTTGAAACAATGATATATTCAGTGCTCCTAAACGAGTGCTTAGTGAATGACAGTAGGATAGAGTCAAAATCAGTGTAATAGAAGGATTAAATTTTTAAATCTTTCCTCTAAAAATGAATATGACACAGGGCAAATAAATGAAAAAAAAAATGCTACTTTTGATTCAAGTTTTAAAATATTTAGTGGCTCATTCATTTCACATTATGAATTGTGGAAAAAGAAAAAAAAAATTTAAAGCCAAAAACCTCTTTTTTTTTTAAATATTAACCTTTCCTAAATATTCTTAACTTTTCAAGAAGACAAAAAGTTGGTAAGAAAGCTGCTCTGAGAATTTTTTAAGCACATAACCAAGCTCGCGATAGCTAATTTGTCCAGACTTAACGCTGTTTACCAATGATTCATAAGGTTGCAAAAATTTCCTGACTAAAGCGATTAGTTTCAATTCCAGGAGGAATTAGCGGCATTCACCCCTGCTAGACCAGACAGAGGACAGAGAATAAAAACAACGAAATATTTGTACTTAGTTCAAAAATACGTAAAGGCAACACATTTCCGTGATGAGTTTGTCCATTTTCAGTTACCAGACACACGATTCTAACCCAGACGTCGGACCATGAGAGAACAATAAAGGCCCAGCTCGACCCAAGTTTTTGGAGGAAAGTTTTAGTTCACAACCCACGTCCCTCTTTCACTTGACGAGCTCTTATCCTCGACTTGACCTGTGATCCTTTAATGATGTACATGAGGATATCGCCAGAGAAATTTCAGTGCCTCCAGCGAGTTCATTGACGGGAAACTCACGTAATCAGAAAGCATTTTTATTCCCTTGATAGCCTTCCACGGTACCCCTTTGGAATTCATAACAAACAAGCGAAGGGAAAGATTAAGTGGGGAAAAATGAAAGCCTTTTCGAAAGCACGACGTTTTAAGAGTGACCAGTTCATCAGTGACAATAGTACAGTAAAAATAGGGGTCGGACCCAAACATCCAAAAAAAAAAAGCTAAACCTGGTGCAAATTGTTTATTACCCTCCCAATAAGAACAGGTAAAAAGTCCCACCCCATTGTGCGTCGGGTTTTGGAATGGGGGGCATCTAAAAATTGCTGTTTTGGGTATTTTCCCTGAAATTTTAGAGTAAATTTAAAGTGAGAATATTATGTTTTACTAAATTTAAAAGCATGAAATTAAAGGTGTTTGACCCCCAAGAGGGATGACGTAACCCATCAATGCTACAGATCCCCCCTATCCCCGTAAAACGAAGCAGTACCCCCGAACCCCTCTCCAAACGTTTCATATGGAACCATTATTTTATGCCAAGTTAAAGTTAGAAATAGAGTGTCCATTTTCCAAGATCGATGATGCACCTCCTCTCAAAGCTACAGCACCCCCCCCCCCCCGCTCCACCAAATAAAATAAATCCTCACCCCCCCCCTTCCCTTTTATTTCAAGTAGAAGTATTATTTCATGCAAATCAAAAATGCATTAGATCAGGACTGTCCACTACATAAGAACAGTAGCTCACCTCCCAAAACGAAATTATATACTAAAATATAATCCTTCCCCCCACCCCCTCTAATGGTGCACATTTGATTAAATGGCCAGAAAAATTACGCTGAACTGTTTTTTTGCTTTCAAATGATTTCTTCTAAGTTTCTAACAAAAAGTTTTCGTTATCAAGATGTTTTTTGGAATCTAGATCCTCAGCAAACTCGTTATTGTTGCAGCTATGTCTAACACAGTTTGTGCATATAATTCAGCACTTCAGTCCACTTTCAGACTTTTCAAACATTCACTATATCTAGTGAACTCCTCAGAGCAAGCACAAGGTTTGAGACACAGAAAGTCTTCTAGTGCAGAAGGCTTGACAGTTGTAATAGGACGCAGATTATATTTCTGTGGTGCTTTCTTTGCACCCATCAAAAATGACACTAGCTTTCCCATACTTACAAATCACCTATACACTGCATTGCTGGCATATTTCCTTGAAGTTTACAGATCATTACCAAAAATATGATCAAGCAGGTATCTTCCATCTATTGCATATGAGGCAGTGAAAAGCAAAGGGATGCAAGTGGGAAAATTAAAAATTTGGAGATAACCAGTACAAATGGTTGGTGAACTTTTTCTCTATGCTGAGGCAAGAGATGGTACTAGTAGACCTGGTAGTTGCTTCTATACAGCATAATTTAGAAAAGAAAATCAATGAAAACCTACCTAGGATCTTATCTTTAAACGCCTTTTATTCAAAACTTGAAAGTGTCCACTTACATCCCTTTGCTTCTCACTGCCTCATATATGACACCAGCTGTTCGTTCTCTGATGGTGGATGAACCTTTTGCTTCAGATAATAGCACTTAAACCATACAAGATTTTTTTCCTTCTGAAACCAGATTCATCGAATACTAATGGAGGATCAGCGCATAACTCGTACCAAAAATTTTTAACAATTTGTTATTCCATCTTTACTGTTCATACAATTCGGTGTAAAAGATGGTTTGGGCTTACACATCTTTACCAATAGTAACTACTCTCCTAACAGAAGCTAAAACATAACTGTTTACCTCCTTTACAAAGAAATGCCACAAAATTGTTTGCCTTTCAATATCCTTTGATGTTACTACCCGAACGTTAAAGGTCTCATCGCAACTCACCTTATCATCAGCGAGAGATACCACTACCAACTTGAGAGAGATGAACTTCTGAGGGCTTTAGAAACCGATTGTGATTTCCAAACTGGGAGACAAAAAGGTTTAAATATTTAGCATTCCATTGTTGTATTGCTCATTGCTCTCATCAAGACTTGTTCTATCGTTGAATCACTAGGTTCTAGACCACCTGAATTTGTCACTGAGTTAGATCGTTGTATAGCTGATGTTTGATGTGATCAAATTTTTTTTTATTGCATAATGTACTCAAAAGTTTGAGATAGTGTTGAAAGTATATGTCCGCATATTTAGCATAATTCACATAACCAACTGCGTAAAAGAGAGGCGGCTAGGTGTTTGCAAATGAGAACCCCCACCGACTTAGAGGGTGCAGAATTGCAGCATTGCCCATCTCACTATTGGCAATTTCGGTTTGTCCCCCCTTACGGTGACGGCAAAAGATTGTAGAATAGTTGAAGTTTGTTAATCAAGAAGTAGGGAAACTTTGGTCAATTTGGACTTTTTTTATGCTGCACACGAATTTTGTTTTCCAGCGCGCTAAACAGTTTAATAACTCCAGTCACAAATAATTTGGTTAATGAGCTCACTTAGATCTTTTAGAATTATCATTCTGACATTACTATATCATTGTGTGGCATTTCGTACATCGGAAAAGTTTAAATCAGGGAAATTTTTTCGTGAACTTCACTGCAATAGTTTATTTTAGGATGTAAATTCAGGCTCCCCCCCCAAAAAAAAGGGAAGGTGCACCCCTTAAGTGTGACGGAGTACCCATCAAGAATAAAAGTCCTCAAAAAACAAAGAAATACCCCTTGAAAAAACTGCCTTAAAAATTCCAATGACGCAAAGCTGCTCCATGACCCCCCCCCCATTCCCCCCCCCCCCCGCCTGTACACCCCTGTTAATTAGAATTTTTTTTCTGTTCAAGTTTATTATTTTACTATTATAGAGTAGTTTCTGCGAGGTTTGAGAATTTTTTTTAAGTAATAGAAATTATTTTTATTTAAATAGAGGATTATTTTGTCCCCCCCCCTTCCCCCCAAAACCCGACGCGCAAATTGCTGGGACTTTTTACCCCTTCTTGCTAGAAGGGTAAGAAGTAATTTGCAACAGGTTTCACTTTTTTTTTTTGGATGTTTGGGTTTGGCCATTTTTTGGCCTAATTTTACTGTACTACAATTCTTATTCTTTGAAACGTAGTTATTGAAAATAATCAATTAAAATGATTTCCATTCTGAGGTTTGCAGCAAATCTTGCGTGTTTAAAAAACAGGTCGATGCACATATGATAATCTTAAGTAAATAGTTACCTTAAGGTTGGGGGAAAAAAACAGGTTTTAATCTTATTTTCCATTAAGAGAAATATCTAAGGGTGTTTTTGACTTGGTTACTAATAAAAATAAAGTATATTAAACTGAAACTGAAAAATAATTTGAATGAAGGCTATTGTTGCCATGAGTAGCTACATTGGCGAACGTAGGAGTTTTTTTAAGGTTCCTCCCCCCTTTTCGGCTTTGAGTCCACTTACAAAATTCGTATGTTATCCAAAGTGTCTAATAATTGTTTAGAAGTTTTAGTTTCTAGAATAAAAAAAAAAAGATTCCATTAGCAAAAACTATTGATTTGGGTTTTCTTTGGGAGAAAGGTGGAAGGGGAGGGCGGGATTTCACAAAACTGAATTGTAACTACCTACGATATTACAAAGAATCCAAATTGGAAATGGTTTTCTAGAATCAAATAAAGAAAACGATGATGCCGTTTTCCGAAATTCGAGACGACAGGGGCTGGCGTTTCGAAACAATGGTACTAAATGCTCCGGGCTTAGATGAAAAGTGTTTATATATGTTTAGGGGAAATTGAGCCCTCCCCCCCCCCTCCTTCTGTCCGGAGGGCTGAGTGATCTTGGCGATCCCCAGCCCTCCAAAAAGTTTGAAGCTTAGAAATTCTGGGAGGAGGTCGCCAAAATCCTCCTCACTCTAACATCGCAAAAAATTACCAGCATTTGCGTTTTCAGGGATTTTTTTAGGACTGCTTTTTGGGGGGAAGACCCCCACCACTCCCCCATGTCATTTTTGAGAATTCTGGGGAAGTTAGTTTTCATTTTTTTTTTCTGATTTTTACTTTCTTCTATATCTAATATATAGAGGAAAGTATTGGATTCGTGCAAATTTTTGAATTTTGACGAATTCGAACGTTTTGAGGTGTGCTGAGTCCATTCCGACTATTTTTGGAAAATGTCTCTCTGTCTGTGTATGTGTGTGTATTTGTGTTCGTCACGTCTGTGTGTGACCAGTTTTTTGTGGCCGCTCTACAGCAAAAACTACCGCATGAAATCGGACGAAATTTGGTACACATATGTGCCGCTATGTGAACTTGTGCCAATTGGTTTTTGGCGCGAATTCCTCCAAGGGGGGTGGAGCAATGGTACGTTTTTTGAGTTACGCGTGCTTGTTAATCCTCAGGAAGTAACTGGCGGAATCGAACAAAATTTGGTCCACATGTTGCCATTAACAGGAACAGGTGCTGATTCAATTTCGGTGTCAATAACTCAAACGGGGGTTGAGCTATAGAACGTTTTTTGTCGTCAATTGTGACTGCTGTATCTCAAGAAATAATGAACGGAATGAAAGAAAAATTTATCGGCAAGTCGCCCTTAGTGGGTATAAGAGCTGATTTTATTTTGGTGTCAACAGCTAAAAAGGGGGTAGCGCAATCACCCGCTTTTTTTTTCCTTTGTGAGTGCCCTATTTCAAGAAGTAATGCTACGTTCTGGTTGAAATTTGGAATATATGTGAATCCATATATAAACAGGCTTTGGTTCAATTTTGACGCCAATCGCTCCAAGAGGTGTTGATTTTTTTTTTTTTTTTTTTGCAAATAAAAATAGTTTTATTAATGCAACAATAAGAAAGATAAATCGTAATAGATTGTTGTCTGCGTATTTCTCGTGATTTTAATTGTATGGAAATGATCGAAAATATTATCTCAATGATTTAAAATTTTTTACTGTTGCCATCTTATGTTTGTTAACAAATAAAATATTTGTAATTAATTCAAGCAAGGCTTTTAAAATAACTTTCAATTTTCGTTCTTTGCTTTGCTTTTGCAATAGTTTTTGCATGTGTAATTTTGTTTTTTTTGGGAATATTGCTTCCTCATCAAGAATGGGAAGGGATCAGAAAAAAAAAGAAAAATATAGAAGAAAGTTTCGTGATGGCCACAACATACTACTTCATACTTGAAGAAGCACTTTTAACGTTCATTTAATCACTTCAACCGGACATGCGTCATTTCTTTAACTGTTTTTCTTTTATTCTCATAAGTCAAAACTGCACCCCATATAATGCATTAGTCATCCTCCCCACCCCCGAATGATAGCCTGGATCTGATCCTACTCCCCTTTCCCACTCGGACAAAATCCTGCGTACGCCATTGGGTAGCTACGCTATCTTTTGCTTAAATATGATTTTATAAAACAGCGTAATGTAACAAAGCAATTATTCAAAAGATCATTCAATAAATGATTCACAAGCTGTACTTAAAGCATTTTTAAGGGCGGCTTGCTTTGCCAATCCTGGAATTTGCGTCCTAGTTATTTCTTTTTTAAGACAAATTGCCCCCCACCCCCTTTGTTAAAAAAGCCAATTTATTTTTATACAATAGGTGACTTATGAAAAGAAATAAATCATCATTATTACGCGTTGTAAAATTTTCAAATATATGGAAATACATTTTTCAATTACCTTCATGCGCTAACTCCACGGAAAAGAAATATTAGTTCAGAAACCAGTGAGAAAAGTTAAACAAAAATATAGTTATTTGCAGGGTCATTACTCCTATTGTTAGGGCGTAGCCTATCACCTTTTTGGTGTCCCCCTGCTTCCCCTTTAATGTGTTGTAAATCCCTTACGAAACAGTAGTAACATTTTTTTTTCGTATCAGCGCCCTTCCCGTTTTTATTTCTAGGGAATCTTCTGTTCAAAATTTGAACATTTTATTTTATAATTTAAGTTTTCGTAACGGCAGGTTGTCTTCGTAAAAGATGTAAGTAGGCAGAATGTAGAGAACTTTTCAATTTTAAGGTACGTTTTCTCAGTGCGCGATAGAAACTTTTCAGAATCGTTCCAGTCGCATTTAACTCCCAGAAATACCACATTTACAATATTCTTTTATTGGAACTTACTTCTTTTTATGTTATTTATAAATCCTTTTCGAATTTCCAGCGATTTTCCATGATGCGTTAAAAATATGTTAATTTATGAAACCATTTTTTGTGGATTAGATGTTCATAGCCTCAATACCTAAGAAACTAATATCATGACTGAACACCTATTATTCAACTAGTTCAGAGAAAGATAGGTGATACGGCCAAGAAAGAGCGATGTTTTGCTTAATTTTTGCTCGCTCATACGCTGGTTAACGAGCCAGTTGAGTTCATAGCTCAAAATAGTTACATGATCTAGTGTCATAAATAGAAGAATCCAGAAAGAAAGATTAAAAGATTAGGTATATAAAACTATAATCAAAAATGTTTGACTGATTTTTTTTCTGTTTACAAAAATGTCCCTGCATAAGTAGTGCTGAAGTTGGGGGAGAAGGATGTTTGGGGGACTCACTAAAAGAAAAGGATGGTTTGAAACCAATTTGTATTATTTTTACTATAAAAAAACTAATACTTCTGAGGCTGGCGTATTTCCTTGTCCCCTCTCCCAACTACAGCACTACGCATGAAGAAAAAGAAACTACTTTGATTATATTAATTTATCCGTATGACGTACTTTTGCATCAAAAGTATAATTAGGGCTACAAAATTTAAATACGGTAATAAATATACTTAAATATTCGATAAAAATATTAAATATCTGTTCTTCGTAACCTTGAAAGAAAAGCTTTCATGTTTACAGAAAAGTAAACATTTGCTGCTGCAGAGCACCCGGGGGGGGGGGGATACACAAAACTTTTCGTTTTAACATACATTGCCATAGTAATTTGTGCGTATTTTAATATTGATATGACCCCTACTCCCCAAAAAGGTAAATTGTGATTGCGTTAGTTTATTATTGTAGTTCATTATTGCAAACTGACAATATTGACGATGAACGATAAAAAATTTAATTGCGCCTTAATAGTTAAATTCAGGTGAAATCGTCTCTTCATGTCAAACAGCACTATTTACAAAAAAATAGTGATTTTTAACGAATGTACTCTAAGTATATGGAAAAGTAAGAACTATTTGATATCAGATCGTCAGATCCGATTTAAACGAAGCACGATTAAACCGCATAAACGTCCATTTACTCGTTTTTTCTCAAAGCATCAACAAAATAGCATCAAAAACAATTCATCTTCCTCCTGAATCAAGGTTTTGTAATTAGTGCTCTTTGACATTAAAGCGACAAAACTTGATTACAACAAGAAAGACAAAACTAATAAAACATTTTCATAACAAAGATTTTTTTGCGATTTGTTCCCCGTTGTCTTTACTGAGTACCTTGACAGCGTATCTTATAGAAATCGCACTTGAAAAGCTACGTGATTATGACTTCACTTGCGTGAGAGATTTTCAAGATAAACTTAAAGCACGCAAACTAAAATGGTAAACGTCACTGGAACCTCTTGTACCACGGCCATTACAAGAGATTCTTATCTATTATTTCCTACATATACACATGCAGATTAAAATCACACAAACCTGGGGTATGGAATCTCTTGGGGTGACTGTAGTTTCTCCGATACCAGAATCGGGTGATGGCAAATCTACTGTAAGACCGTGAGGAGATGGCTTGTAGTTTTGTCTGATATACCTCTCGACGTAGGCGACATTTTCTACAGTTTCTGGATACGTAGCAAGATGCTGCCTTACTGCTTGGGCGTACTGATCTGTTGGCTGAACATATAACTACGTGTGAGACAGATTTAAGTAGTATCAGATTCAGAAAAAAGCACATATTTTTATAATCACTTGATATTGCAAATGTTAATAATGCTTGAAGTAAGAAAATGATTTTCTCAAAGGCAATCAACTAAGAAAAAAAAATAACCTGCTAATTTTCCTGAATCTCCCCCCCCCCCACCCTCCAGCTAAAACTTTAGGCACGTTCTGGAAATGAATCACTTAAGTACGGCACACGTTGAAGAAATAAATAACGTAAAAATGTCGCCGTTGTTTTAATAATATGGACTACATTGTCGATTATTTAAACTGTTCTGTAAACCGTTTCAACCATATCAAAAACAGATAAAAGGGGGGGGGGAGACTATATAAAAAGATTGGAATTTAGAAGTCTAGAATGTATAAAAATAACTAATTAGTTTTTCTTCTTGAGATATTTCTTAAGAGTTAATGAAAAACATGCAAGTGATTCATTGCAGGTTTTTTTCCCCCTACTTTATTCTAAATGCTACTGATAAAACGTTTCCAAATTTTCTTACTGTTTGATGTTTAAGAAAAACTCAATTCTATAATTGATAATTCTTAGAAGTTTCAGTACCTATGTGATCGTGTTAATGCTTTTTTTTAATTACAAAAAAAAAAAAAAAAAAAAAAAATTTACCTCTCTGTAGTAATCTCCAGGATTCAGTGTATAAACATTGCTGGCTGCTGCAGTTTGAGCTCCATATTGCGGTGGTGCAACAGTCACGACTACATTCGTCAGTACACTGTACTGCCCCGTCCCCAGGGTTTCGTAGGAAGATGGAGAAAATTCTCCTGTAGGATACGTCGCACCTTCTAGTGGAAGATCGGCTTGAGTGGGTTCAGGCTAAAAAATACAATTTTTAAATTCAAAACAAAAGAAAACACGAACTACTCATTATCCGTTCTAAATCAAGTTCGATGTAATTGAACGAAACGCGAGTTTAGTTTGTTAGTTTTTACTTGTTGTCATAATCTCTTATAGACTGAGAAAATAGTTCCTAACATGAAGTATTTCTTTTTACTAATTTTAGTTCCAATTCCATTGTTTGATGGTCGAATGGAAATATAAGTATTTAGTTAATCCTCATCAAAAATTCAGCCCACAACTTAACTTTTTGAACACACGGTGGTACAGCATTCGCATTCGTACCCAAAGTGTTTCGGTAGCAGAAGACAGGTATAACGTCCACGCTTTGTCAATTCTTTGCCGTTAAAACTGATAAATTATGAAGAATTTATAGCGCGCCAATTTCAGGATACTTTTTATTCCTCGCCAAAGAAGAATCGCCTTCCAGCAAAAGAATATTAAGAACCCTAACCCTCTTTGAGAAAAAAAAAACTTCTACTACAGATGCTGTATCAGCTTGAGTAGAAAAGGACTATTTTGTCTTTCTAAGGCTGTTACGTGGACGCTCGAAATAGTTTTAAAAATAAGTAACCTTAAATTTAGTATTAGAAATTAAGCTTTGACAGAAGTGAAAAAATAGTAAAATCGCAAGTATTCATTAATTGAGGTTAAGTAAAGCGGGTGTTTATCTTATGTATAACTAAGTGAAATTTCTGCTGACGGGGGAAAAAAAACCGCTCTCGACAATGAGGATTCAAGGTAAATTTATTTACCGAAGATAAAACTTGTATCTCTCTGGACCTGACAATGTCTCCAGTAATTTCTTCCACTTCTCCATCAACAGTCTGTTTCACTTCGACCGCCGTGGGGGCAAGTAGAGGAAGAGCTTGCTGTTCATTTCCCGGATCTTTGTCATCCTTTCTCTGTCCTCCGTCCGGCATGGCACCGTCCGGAACAGGCTGGATGACGGAATCCTCGCGGTCTCCCGGATGCAGGATTTGTACCTTGCCCTCTCCTCGGTGCAGGTAAATGGCTCCGTTATTCGTCAGGTCGCTGGGCTGGACGGGGCTGGGCACAGGCGATTGGGTATCCGTGTGAGCTGTGATTATTTCTGGTTCAGGTGAGGCTACGGCAACACTGTAAGCAAATCACAACATAAATAAAGGAAATAAAAGTATTTGAAAGAGAAAGAAGTAAAATGAAAGCAAAGAAAGTATGCAAATGAAAACAACTAGGGGTGAAACGAGTTTGAGGGTTTTTAAGACTTTATATTATACGTTTTTTTTTTTTTTTTCCAACTGTCTTAGCCTAATTCGAAGACAACATTTAATTTTCGTCTTATTTGAAATTTGTTAATTCTATTTTTAGCTTCAAAAATTTAGAGAGTAATTCAAAGGGGTATTTTAGGGGGAGGCGATGGGGTTGAAAGGATTTTAATATTTCAAACTTCAATTTGGAAGGTTCTCAATTCTCATAATATTTGGCTTTAACATCTCCCGAAATAATGTCCAAAGTTTCATTTCTTGAACCTTAAGTGTGAAGTTATGCAATCTGATGGTAGTCAAGTGAATACTTTCCTCCTTTCCACCCAGCCCCACCTTTTATCTTGACATCTTAGGTTATACCATGTGAGAAGCCATCTGCATTAGACTCGATCCCTTTATGATTATTAAGAGCTGGATTAAGTTTCTTCTGCGACAATTAGACTCCCTCCTCCTCCTCAATACTACACAAAAACTACACAATAAAATACTACACAAAAAAATTGCCTCAGATCTGACTCACTATCATTGATTGAGTTGTCTTAATGGATTTTTTAAAGGAACAGGAATAAACTCATTAAGCGAGCCCGTGACTTTACATTTTTCCAGGGAGTGGAGAAAAAGCCATCAGAAAACAACAAAAAAAAACCACATATATGTAAATATGTTAGTCTCTCAAAACCCCAGAGAATGGCAATTTTACCTCCTGGTACCTAAATAGCCACGAAGAGTCCATTTAATCAGTAATGTTAGCTATTAATTGAAATGGGGGGAGGGGGGAGTTTGAACTTGCATCATGCAAATTCGACCTATGCATGATGCAGCATGGTTAGAAAATTAATTTAAAAAGAAGTTACTGGTCTAGGTAGGAACTTACTACAAAATTTTACTGGTCTGTAGACACTTTTAGTGCATTATTCCATAATGATTTTAATAAAAAATTATTAAAGAAAAAGAGAAATATGTAAAGCAAAACTAATTAACATGACGAATGGAGTTAATCAGCAGTTTTCAATAAACATGTCTGCGCAACTGGAAAAGAGAAGGGAATAGCGGGAACTCAACACTAAAGCTAGTCAGCGAGTTTAGCCACCAAAATATAATATCTGCTATTGATTTGAGGGGGAGGGCTAGATTGATCAAAACAATGTTGTATTTTGAAATTTCTTGACATTTCCTTGCAAAGCGGCAATTCTCGAAAAAAATGTCACTTGCATAACGCTAAGTTTATTTTTTTCAGCTAACCAAAGCCTTCAAAAAAAATGCTGTTGGGGAATAATACATGTTTTAATATACTATCAAAGCATAACAGTTAATCCCATATTTAATTAGTAGTTACTTGAATAAAATTAAAAACTTAGTGTTACGCACAAGACATTCTTCCGAGAATGGCCCGAAGACTTAAATAAAGGTGAAAATTTTTCTATCAAGTTTCAAAACACTGTAATGGTAGTTATAAAATGCTTTTATTCCAAGCAGAATAAAAAAAAATCCACTGGTACTGTTTTGTGTGGATTACTTGGACGATTACCGACTCATATAAGCAGCATCTCATTCTGATGGGAATCAACAATCGATTGTGAATCAAACGGACCACTTTGCTGAATTTTCAAAACTGTGCATTAATTTTTCACAGCTATGACGAACTTTAAACTTACTTTAAATAAATGATTTTAAATCTTTAAAAAGCAATAAGAATCGATGGATACCCCGTCCCCATCAAGCACGAAACTCGTGAATGAAGAATCCCATTAATCAAGTGTTTGTAAATTTGCGAAGAAGTAATATAAATGCATCAATCTTCAAAAACGTAGAATTACTTGACAATTGAACTGGAACGCAATATATTTTATGGCTAACATAATTTATTGAATGCGCTTTGTAACTGCAGACGTTTAACCCATTTATTAATGTGGCTATTCTTTTTCGCAACCAATAGAAGGACATCTCATTTCGCCCTTGACCAATTGCAAGACTTCTTGCAACGATTTCAAATGAATGTCATTAAAAGCGGAAGGACAAAGCGGTTAATAATAAAGACATTGTTGCAACGATATTAATGATAAAATCTTTTTGAAAATACACCTGTGATTGCGTTCTTAACTGAAAATATTTATCTTGCTTGTTTAAAAAAAGCTGTAATGGGATCGGCACATCAATGTTTCCAAGAGAAGTACAACGAAAAGAAATTTGAACATTGCTTACATCCTGACTAAAAATAGGTTGAACTGAATTTTCGCCAATTATCACTTACGTTGACAATGGAGACAAACTGCTTTTACAAACAACGCCCTAAAATTTAATTCAACCTAATTGCAGTTGACTAGCTTCGGAATAGATCTGGCCATAGTTGACAGAAGCCAGAATCAGAGGCGGCCTGATCTTAAGTTTGTGGTAGAGGGCGGAATTTCTCAACATTATATAAAAATGAAGCACAGGAGTGATAAGTATATCGAATGAAAAGGTACATTCGGGCATTAAAAAATTGCAATTATGCAGGATTCAGACAAAACTGAACCGAAAAAAAGAATTTTTTGGGAAGTCACAGTGACCTCCCGTGATCTCTCATCGGGGCGCCTCTGGCCAGAATGTTCCGTACAATGCAGTAGAATGTCAATAGTCATTCTTTATGAAAGATGGCTACGTGACACCACGCATTTTGAATGAAATAAAACCTACTTTTATCTCAACGTTTATGTAATATATAGCGTGACATGTGACTAGAGGAGGGACTAAGGTGGTGAGACACATTGTGACATAGAGGAGGGGGATCAAACAGTTTGAAAAAAGTGTGACATTTATGTGTAGCCCCTTGACTCATAAACCAAAATCAAAAGTCTATCCCATATCGTTTTTGAAGGAGATTCACATGAGAAGAGTACACTGATTTGAATGACAGTCAGGTTAACTTTTCTGTTTTTGACAGTTAATGTTCAAACTCTTCACCAAAATAGACTTATTTTCATTGAATCGATAAGTCTGAAAACCAGTCATCTCCTTTGGTAAAACACAGAAGGTCACTGGTTTTCGAACTCATCGAATCAATTTGCAGGCCAATAAAAAAACCCTACTTTTACTTTTGCCTCACGTAAATTTTTGGATTTGCTCCTGACAAGGAAATCATACGTAAATGTAATGCTGAAAAAAAAAAAGTTAAGTAGCAGTTGTGAAAGATTTTGTGAAATACAGTGTCTCCCAAAATTGTTCGTACACCTTGAAATTTTGTAGTAAAACCAAAATAACGCAAAACTGGATTCGAATATGAAGTCCAATTTTTTTTCACACCATTCCTATGCCATTCTGAATAAAACCTAGTAGTTTTTTTTTTTTTTTCAAAATATTGCCTTTTTTTTTTTTTTTGAAATTTGTCAAAAAACGATGAGACAGAGAAAAAATACGCCACAAGTCATCGTACACTGAAATATTTTCGAATAAATTAATGATTAAAATTATCATATGTCGTTTAATTATTTTTGCATTGGGTTGACCCTTAAAAGTCATTTAGCTTTAATTTTCCGTTTATTTATTTCCAAATATTCTGCTTATTCTTTTAAAATGGCAGGTATGCGTAGAAAACAACAAACACGATTCGAAATTTGATTTTTTTTCCCTCACAGTAGTCATAAATTGGTTTGAAATGTCTCTAAATTAATTAATTTATACCATTCTACAGTGAAGTGCTTGATAAAATGCTTTAAAGACAAAAATCGGATCGAAAACAAGGTAAATAAAGGTCAACTGGCAAAGTTAACAAAACGTGACGCAGATTTACAGTAAAAAAAAATATGAAAAATACACATTGGGTGCTGAAAAAGTTTCTGCAGAATTGAATGAAACATTGTACGTTTAATTTTCACCTAAAATTGTTCGCCAAGTTTTCTGATTAGCTGGATTAAATGGGACCTCTTCCCGCAGAAATTTTCTTGTAATAGTAAACTTACGCTTTCCGTCGTAAAATCAATGATAAATAATCTCAAAACGTTATGGAACAAGGGCTTACTTATAGATGAAAATAAATTCAATATTTTGGGTTAAATTGTTGTATAATTGTCAATAGAAGAAAAAAATGAGGAATTTAATCTTAAGAACTTAGCTGGATCATTTAATCAGGACAGGGAAGGTGTTCTTGTGTGAGGTGCATAACAGCATCAGGACTTGGAAATTTGGAATTTTTTGATGAAATAATGAATTATGCTGTTCAGTTAAATATTTCAAAAAACAATTTAAAACTATTAGCCAAAATTTGGCAATCGGAAACAACTTTGTTTTTTATCAATCTAACGATAATAAGTACACGTTTGCGTTTAGTGCCTCAAAAATTGTCCTTAAACTTAAAAATATCTCCTCAATCGCCAGATTTAAACTTAATGGAACATATTTGGAGATATCTGGTGGCTACATTACGAAAATACACCATTGAAACGAAAAGCAAACTGGAAACAGTAAGACTCGAAGTGTGGCTGAAACTTATTCAGAAATTGCATAAAAAAAGAAAGAAAAAACAATGAAATCTATTCCAGACGTTTAAAAGCTGTTGTTAATACTACATGATATTCTACTAAATCATAATTTTGTAAAAAATTAGATTATTTACTAATTATTTGGCATTTTTTCAAAGTGTACGAAGACTTTTGTGAAATAAAATTTCCGGCACTTTTTGGTTTTTGATTTTTAAAAAATTAAGTTTTAATGTTTTATTAAAAAATTTTGTGTAGTTTTGTTAAAAATAGATCATAGATTTTATAATTAAATATCTATTCCAAAATATTAATTCAAACCAATGCATAGGTGTCTATTTCATTGAAAGTCGTAGGTGTACGAACACTTTTGGGAGCCACTGTATGTTTTCTGAAGCATAAATCATTTGCTCTCGTCCCTCCGTTATCGAAACATGAGGTCTTCAAGTTAAGCGACAGTTTAAAAATAAATTTTTAAAACCCGCCAAATTTAGCTAGAAAAGGTCATTTAATCTCTATCTTCGTTGACATTCAAAGATATCGACATCTGATCACCGTTTTAAAAACCTTTCAGGTTTCGTTAAATTTGGCGATCTTTCTTAAAAATGTCACTTGATTTTAAGTCTATATTTCGATTGCCAGGGATGAGGGCAAATGATTGATGCGTCGAAAACGTATGTTTCATTAATACTCTTTCAATTACTGTTATTACATATATTTTCATTATTACACTATTTGTGTGGTTCACTGATGGGATGCAAAAAAATTCACTCTTTTATCAAGAGCTTTTAAAACTATTTTGATAAAACGAGTTTAATGTGTAATAGTGGAAGAAAGACAAACTGCGGTTTCATAAGTGGTTCACGTGTAATACGTTTAGGCACTAGCGCAGACAGAAATACCTTCTGGAGTGGGTTTTTGTAACAAAAATAGGAGAGGTTTTTTGATCAGAAATATCTTCTAAAGGGGATCTTTGGATCAAAAATTCTTTCTGAAGGTTTTTTTTCGATCAAACTGCTCTTTCATATGCATAAACTACTGCATTAGAATTTGCATTCATGTTAAAAACAACGCCTCTATGGGGGGGGGGGGAGGATTGACCCCCCCCACCCCAAACCCCCCTTTGCTGCGCTATTGTTTAGGTTCAGGATAAAAGCCACTGCTTGGAAGTCACTATAAAGTTATCAAAAAATACGTAAAGTGCGCTTTTGTTAAATGGCGAGTAGTAAACAAAAAGTAACCGATTAGGTAGTTATTTTCAACCAAAAGAATAAGTGACAAACTTCAACTTTCATCAAAAGGACATTGTTCGGGCTGTGCAGTGCAATCGGCGCTCTTACTTTAATCAAGCAAACATCAAAGTTTGTTTTAATACCATTTAGTTAAAAGAGGTTACACAAAGTTTCACCGTACAGGTGTAGCAAGCGTGTACAACGAATAAAAATGCAAAACCTTTATTTAACGTTTACGAAATAAAAATAAAACATTATTGATGCATAAAAAAAATATAAACAGCACTAAGAAAGTGCAAATTTGAAGAACGTTGTCGAACGTCGACACGTGTTTCGAGGCTAAAAAGAACCTCTATGATGTCTTGCCATCTATGAACTCATTTATTTTCGCATTGAATTCCTATGATTGGTGCATAATCAAAAGGCAATTTTAAATGAAATTTATGAAAAAAGTTTATTTTGAATAAATAGAACTGAAGGGCTTGGGGCAGAAATGTTACAATCCACAAGGAGTGACTTTTCGATCAAAATTTTTGTTTCTCATAATGCAAACTGATATAAACATGACAATGGAGAAAATCATATCTGGTCTGGAATTTCATTTGGAAAAAAACATTTCTGGTTTTATTATTGCAGAATATAGAATGAATAATGCCTTTGAAAAATTCTACATTTTTTTTTTTTTTTTTAAGTTGGGAATTGCCCTACTGAATTATTCGCATCATGTGGCATATCACATTCTTGCCCCGAGTCATTCAATTAGATCCAACCTTTTTTCCTACTCCTACAGGAATTGGTATAGTAGGAGAAATACTAGTATCAGGAATGGTGTAAAACAGCGGTTACAAACTCGTGGGCCGCGAACAGCGTGTTACTGGGTCGTGGACACTGGTCGAGAATCTAAACCAAAATAAATCTTATGGTATAAATTTCCGTTTCTTGTTAAAATTTACTTATTAGATATACCGTCACTCACAGAAACTCTCCCTGGCTCATCGCCAATAAGGAACTTAAGGATTAAGATTTTCCATATTTCTTAGGAACTTTCCCCTGTAATTGAAGATGAAATTTAATGAATCAAACTTCTTTAATGCAAATTGCCAAAGAAACTAGTATATTCAAGTTTCAAGTTAAAAATGTTCCTCCTTTGCTGAACTGGCATTAGTGAATTGAGGCACTTCAGGGGCTTTTCGACAACCTATTTGAATGAGACTTTTCATTGCAGTTAAAAAAAAATAAAAAAAAACACAATATAGAAATGCATTGAATGTTACGAATTATTTGAGACTGAAACAGTCCAGTTTCAATACAGAAATCAATTCCCTTGTAGAGGAAAAACAACACCAAAAATCCCATGGAGTTTTAACTTTGATGACTTGTTTTTTGAGTTTCCTTACAGCTATGTTAGCAAAGTGAATGCAATGAAGTTATTTTCTTCTTTAAAAATAATTTTGAAAACTGTTCTTGTACAGCATATATTTATATCTGTGGTGCAACATAAGAGAAGGGTATTAACATCGCCAGAATTCTTATTTTTAACGCACTTTCAGTTCTCATACGGTACATCATTTACACTTATAAAGACAGTTATGAACAGCCCCCCCCCCCCCCAGAAAGTAAATTTTCGCTTGCAACTGATGTATAGTAGTTAGTGGGCCTCAATCGTGTTTTCTACAAAACTGGTATGCCGCACAATCAAAAAGGTTGGGAACCGCTGGTGTAAAAAAAAGGGAGACTCAGCGGAACAGAAAATGATTGATCTAAAAATTAAATACAGTAGCACCCGTTTTAACGTAATACGTCCAAAGTGAAAAAATTTCTGCCACTTGTTTTCAGGAGAAAAATTCATTGCGAAGATTTATACGCAGCGCATTGAAGGTATCCATAGTTGCTGTTTTTTTTTTTCGAAAAACTGCTACGAACGGTCAAATAACAACTGATGGAACAAAAATTTTTGGTAAATGTGCAAAGAGGAAAAGGCTTTTGAAAAATGCATTTAGTTGGCCCTGTCCACCCGTAAGATCCCCATTACAAGCAGATTTAGATAAAATGAAAAGCTTTCTGCAAACACAAATTCTAACTGGAAAATTTTCTGCAAATAATTATTTTGCCTAACTCGCCCTTGAATAAAAAATTAAATTTATATTCAAATATGAGACGAACAAAAAAGTGCTTTAAATCATTTAATTTTTTTTTTACAATAACATATAGTTGGCTTATTTTTCACCAATCTGAAGAAAACTGCCAAAACCATTATTTTTTTTACACATGTGCTTTAAAGGCTTTTGGAGAAAGGCTTTAACAGAAATAAATTCTGGGATTCTCTTAAAAATTCCCTTTAAAAAAATATTTTTTTTATATCAACGTTAGCAGTTTGAAAAAAAAAAAAAAAAATCTGCAGAGCCAAAAATTTTTTGCGAACGCCGTTCGCGCGTTCGTCTATATTATGCAAGACTGATTACACGGGCATGTTTTAACTGGTGTGAAAGCTGTTTATTAAGTAAACACAAATGCAGAAGAACGTTATTTTTATTTCTCAATTGTGTGAGAGAAGATTGTCAATAATCAACTAAGCAGAAGAACAACATTTCAAGATATTTTTACAGTCTAATGCCATCTTGCCAATGCAGTCGATGCTAGTGCATTTTTGAAAGCTATCGGTGAGATAAGTCCGTCCGTAAACTTTTAGATGTTATCATTTGTCATCTAAGAAGCTTTGAATAGCCATAACTTGTAATTAAACTGCCGTTCTCAGTTTTTATCCAGCGTGCAGACTTATGAAAATATCCTCGATTAGCGGATGTATCGAACTACATGCCAATAAAAAGGCATTTCTACTGCCTTAGAGCAATATTTTGATCGATGAAGAAACTACTAGAGAATTGTCATTTAGATTAATTTGTATTTAAAAGTAGGAACTGACATTTAATTACTACGTAAGTACGACTTTAACTTTTTTTTCTATACTGCGACTCGGAATGATTCAGAATTTCAGTAAAGGGTGTTCCACATATTTCAGCTATTAAAAAACCAAGTGAAATTTTTAGGAATTCAACAATTCGTGTGAACAATTTGAATTAATCATTGTATCTGACTGAATCACTTAGAAAATAAATCGTTTATTTTACACGCGAATAAACTATAGGAAATTGGTTACAAGTGAAAAAACATCGTCATTTCAGCATCGTCGAATAAAAATTGTGAAATTGCACCTGTAACTTTCACGGTAACACTTAATAACAGGCAAGTAAACAGAAAACTCCCCCCTCTTTTGTATAGAAATCCCCTCATTTAAATTCACCTTGCGCACCTTTATTGTCGGGATGATTTCAGCCGTGAACTCACCCTCCAAAAGCCATGAATGACGCGTACAAATCACGTGATCTTTTCACTCCTCTTCTTCCTTCACGCCCCGCTGAATGGGACACCCGCCCCCGTACACCGTCCCGAATTGATATTCCTGTGTCTTTTATAAGTAACAACAATAGTAACCTTTTGCACAGCTGACCAAAGTCGGCAAACTCAATGGACCGTGTCACGGTTTTGCAAATTGAGAGGCTCCAGCATTGATGGGGCTCCTGAAAAATGCAGCAAATATGTTTTTTTTTTTTTTTTTTTTTTATGCAGCAGTGCAACCGGTGAGCCGGCTAGCTGTCCAATGCATCCGCATTTAGAGCATTGTCCTAGTGGTAGATATCGCAGGAAGTGACTAATTGCGCCAGTGGTAGTTAGTTGACAGCTTTCTTTTGACCTTGCCGTTTCCTGGATACAAGAATGATCCCGCATTTTAGAACTGCGCCGCAGTTTGGAATGAGCAGGGTATTATGATGAACAAAAACAGTGAAGGTAAAAGAATGATAATCACAAGCTTACTAATTATCGTGTTTTTTGTTTTCTTCCTCTCGGTCTCTCTTTATGTCAAAAAATAGTAATTCAGAAGGATAGAAATATAATGACACTAAATGCGGTAGCTTGGAAAATGCGCAGCAATGAATATCTGTTCATGTTCATTTAAGTAGCACAAAATTTAAAAATTTGTAAAATTAAAAAGTTGATTCGTTTGACCGTGGTCCCTCAAAAAAATACCAAACACATGCGACGAGTGAAGAAAAGGATTACTTGTAAGATACAGTAATTAAGCGTTCAATGTCACATTTATCAAGAGTAAAAAATGCTAATCGACCGTAACCAAATTCATTTGCCATTTATCAAATATCTCACCCTTCAACCAAAAGACTTAAAACCATGCTATAAACTACAGAGATATTGGAAGCAGGACCTCCAAGGGACGAGTCAATAAGCAAATTACTGGTATGCCCCCCCCCTCCCCCCGATACATTTCTTCTCCAAATCATGCCGGGATTCATTTTTGTCAGATAAAATGCAAAGATACTATGAAAAAATTAATTTATCTGTTTTCATTGAGGATCGGTGGGGCCCCATGAGCCATTACCATTTGGAGAAAGTATATTAACCATAGATTTCGCGGTTTCTGCTATCGTCTGACGTTTTGATGAAAATCACATATTATACATGTGCATAAAAAATAAATACCACAAATTCATCTACCTGGTGACCAAAGCCTGATTAACGCTGCACAGGCCGACCAGGCATGGACCCGGGGTCCCATGTTCCTAAGAGGACCCAAATTTTTCAAGATGTGTGTGTAGCATTAAAATATACCAACAGCATGTGCATTTTTTAGAAAAAATATTATAAAATTAATGATTAGAAATGATGAAACTAGAAAAAATCAGAATTTTTGTTCATTCTGCCATTAGTGAAATTACCATGTCGGTTTTGCAAGGGGGCCACCACTATCATAAGGGATCCGAAAGGGGTTTAAAAAAAGACAAAAGGGCCTCTCCAAAAATGTATTCTGATAAGTCCCAAACCTGTAGCCACTGCGTTCTGCCATAGAGTTTTCAGGGAGCCTTCAAATTATCGTGGTCCTTGGGCCTCATTTTCAGTTAGTCGATCCCTGCAGGCGACGACTAAATTCATATTCGAATTTACTGGCAAGCTCCAGTAACAGAGCCTGGATATTTATAGTGAAGTTTATCAAGAACTTAAGAGGCTTATGGCCAGGAGCGTGCACGGAGGGTCACGGAAAAGTCATTTGTGACGGGCCCCAAAATTTCTGTGCACGCCCTTTGCTTATGGCTGATATAATTTTATTATCCCTTTAAAAGCTATCTTCGTTATTTCTCTGAGCGTTCGGATTTTCTTTCAATTTTTAACTAGCTATGGATTTTCTTTATTTTTTGGTATCCAAGCAAGGAATTAAAACCACTTTGTTAAAGAGACACTAGAATGAATGAAAAAAGATATTAAAAAGTGTATTCCTTACTTCATTTTTCGTTTCAAGTTTGATTACTCACGCGAGAAGTAGTAAAATCCGGAAATGGCGTGCTACGAGAGTTCTACTAACGACATTCAGTGTCCCGATAAATTGAGCTTCCTTTTTTATTATGAATTTCCACGGAAAATGAAATCTCCTTTGCAAAATTTTGAAATAAACAAGCTGGATTTATTCATATATTTCACTGGCTCAAAAATCAATGATTTTAGTTTTATTACACTAAGAAGGGTAATTGACTACAACTCAAAAATCATAAAAAAATTCTATCTAGCCAGACATTCAAAACGTTTTCAGAGTGGAGAGAAGGTCGCAAAGAGTACATACTGCCCCCTAAATGACGCGCTTGATTACAGCAGTAGAATCTCAAAATGGTTGTAAAAATTATTTTCTTTCTCTTTAATTAGAAACAACGAGGGAAAAAAAGTTCTTGCGCTATAGCTTGTCTCCTAGCTTTTCTTTAAAAAAAAAAAAAAAAAAAAACACTTGGGGGGGGGGGGAGAGAAGTGACGTCCAGAATTGCAACTAGTGTTCAGATTTTACCGTTTTTTGAAGGCCGACGAGAGACAATGTCAGCCTAAATCGGGTACTAGGAGTCTATTAAAAAAGAAAAAAAAAAAAAAAACAATTGAAAGACCGACTCCGGAATCGTAGTGTAAATTTGACAAGTTCTTTGAGGGGGGGGGGACAGAACTGACCCAGGGGCCCCACCTTGGCTCCCGGAGACTCTGCTGTTTTTCACGGATTTAGAAAGCACGATACGCAAAAATTTTTCAACTACATTTGAAATTTCTCACTCTCAAAATAGAAAAATTGTGAGACCTAAAATTTAACTAGAATCCATATTGCTCTTCAATGTTTTATCATTCACAGTTTACAATTTGTGTAATATGTTGAAACACATCTAAACTCCGGATTTTATTGTCATTATTATTATTTTTTTAAGGAGCATATTTTTTTCAAATTTGGGGTATTTGACGTAATTGCAGAAAAAAGGGAATTTTAAATTTAATACAAAAATGCAAGAATAACAAAATTTGTGAATATTTTAAAGTTTGTTTCCTGAATCTAATTCTTTTGCCATTTACACTATGTATTTAACTAAACTACGAGAAACCGTCGAAAAAAAGGAACTAAAATTTAGTGCCCTAACTCAGCGTTTCTTAAATTGTGTTCCGCGGAACCCAAGAGTTCCATGGAGCTCTCTCAGGGGTTCCGTGAGACTTGCATGTTTTCTTTTCACACTTTTCAAATTTGTTCTTTAAAAAATCGATAAAACTAACGCTTTTTCAAAATTAAAACTAAATTTACGTTTACTTTAGTATCTAATCTGAGCGGTATTACATATCAAAGTTAGTTACTGTAGGAACAATTTTATTTGATGCCTAAAGTAATGACAATTTCAGACTGTCAAAAATTGCCTGAAACTGTGCCTTAAGGATTTCAACTTCATATTTTTTCCGAAATCAATTCCAAAATAACTCCTTCTCACCTAATGTCTCCGAAGATATCCTAAAATTGCGTCAAAAACTTCTATTTCGAAAATTTTCCGGAAGAAGCTTTTAATCCTCCAACATCACCGAAGAAATTTTAAAAGTGATTTCAACGTTGAAAATATTTTGGGAGTGCACACCAAAACCCTTTTCTTACAACATTATTAAATATTGCCTAAAATTACGATTTTCGACGTCAATTTCATATATTCTGCTCTTGATACTAGCCACTCTCCCTGTATCTATGGCAGTAGTTGGAAAGATAATTTCAACATTTAACGAGTGAGGATCAATTTAAGGAGCAGTAATGGTCAAGGACATTTGAATGTTCTAACTCCGTCTGACGTCAACACATAGTATTATTTATACGTAATTAAAAAATTGTTGAAAAATTAAGACATTTTAATTTTTAAGGTTTAAAAACTTTTTCTGTGTAAATTAAAGTGAATTATTATAACTGTTATAGATAAGTTTTTCTATTTTAAATTGAAAAAATATTTTAATCATATAAAAAATACTCAGAGTTACAAATAGAAGTATATTGGTATCTTTCAATAACAAATAATAACTAGCAGTTATCAATAATTAGCATGATCGTTAATGAAATCTGCTTAATTAGAGATTTAATGACAAATAGTTAATGTGATAGTCTGTTTGATGTAAGAACCTGCGCCGCCTATTAAATGGAATCCTGGCTACGCCACTGCAAACTGGTGATGAAAAACCAGGGGTGCTACGAAAAAAGTGAGCATTAAAAAGGACTCCACTAATAAAAGAAATTAAGAAACGCTGCCCTAACTTGATAAAGTAACTCTGTTCCAGTCTTTAAAATAAAACATAAGGGAGATACATAAGGAAAATTACTAAAGTAAATGCTTGCGAAATTTTAAATTTCGCCTTGTTAGGTAAGAGGATATAAAGCTTGAAAAAAAGGAATGAAATTAATGTCTTCCGCCGATAAAGATTACAGGCACCATGCTTTATACAAGGTAAGCCGTCAAGTTTGGAAACTGATGGAGAGGTTTCCATAGAACTTTCTTTCGTTTTCCTCTTAGGCTGCTTAATTTTTTTTTTTTTTTTTTTTTTTTTTTTGCAGATTTCGACAGAGGACTAATACGGAGACAAGAATTTCGAGGGGGAACGTAGGGGAGTAATAATAAAAAATAAAGCGAAAAAGAAAAAAAAAACTATCTCCAGTCATTTCAAAATGCCTTAGGGGAGGGGGAGAGGGAAGAATGACATCGAAAATCAAGGAGATCGGCAAGGAACTTTGCCTCGGGGTAGTCTCAGTTGCAAAATATTTTTTTGATGTGATCGTTGTTCTGAATAAAATTAATGTTAGTGTGGAGTTATTAAATTGGGAGCTTCTCTTTCTTCCTCTCTCTCTCTTTTGGGGTAATAATTGTTCGCAAAAAAATGCTTTTAAATGAATGAAGAAGTTTTAATCACGTTGTTTCCTGTTCATCATCTACGAGGAAATTTGAAGCAAATAAATGAAATTGTTAAAAACGCAGAATATAAATGGACTTTTTTTCCGTAGATAGATGTGAATATAGTCGTCATTAAAGAATCATTGGACTTCAAGGAAAGAAACAAAGCCAAATAGCTAACATAAATGAAATTTTTTGATAAAAAGTATTTTAGAGGCAAAGAACTTAAGTGGAATAAAATAAAGAAAAATGTTTTTATTTTATTGCATTAATGTATGAACATGATATCAGGCAAGTGGCTGTCGCGTACATGGCATAATCAGGAAGCCCAATATCCACTCTTCGCAGCAAAACAGGCTGAATATCATCGGCAGTAACGCGTACGTAGAATGTTAGCTTCTAAATGCTCGCACGGAAACAGCGAGGTGGCCACATGATCGAAATCATATTCGAACATTGTCATTTAAATTTATCCATCAAATACAGGCAATTTCATGGTTGTCAATTTGTTTTATTTCAACCTCCACCTCAAAAAAACATCCGTTAATATATATTGAAAAAATTACAATCAAGTAGCTTTTCATCGAGATAAAAGAAAAATTGATTGAGAATTGAATAACCCGCGAAACAAGTGAGAAGTCAACCAAACCATATCATAAGCATGTGCAACCTCGGAACAAAATTCCCCAAATAAGTGTCGGTCTTTTTATTATTATTATTTATTTATTTTATTTTATTTATTTATTATTTTTTTTTTTTTTTTTTTTGCTTTTAGCAAGGGGACTTGATGTCTCTACAGCAAGTTTATATGAAACCCGATCATCAAAATTTGCAGTACAACACGACGTTTCCAAGGTGAATATTGAAGGTTTGACTTGTCATGATCGCATCCGTTTTAAATATAATTCAGAGCCTCTGCTCAACGAATGTGGATCCTTCCAAACAACCTTCCTGATCTTCGAAAGTTCCCGACATAGTAGTAAGTTAACCGACTTAGAATTATCGTAAGTACAATTTTTCCCCGTATTAAACCAACAGTAATTCGTGACTTAAAATAAATCCATAATCGTAATACACAAAGTCAGTGCTGGATACGTAAATTATCGAAGATCTCGAATGAAAATTTATTGAAATTTAACAAAACTCGTGCAAATAAGTTTGTGAGTTTCTTGAATATTCAACCAAATTATTTACTACAATGTATTTTATAAATTCCTTCCTGAGGCTCCCAAGAGAAGAATATTGAGGTTTTAAACTAAATTTGAAACAGTCTGCAAGTTTCCCCAAACTGTCATATCGACAATTCTCATAACAATTACACTTATAAATGCATAAACTGTCCTTACCTCCATATGGCAGCGGGCAACTTTCCAACGAGCCCCTTGCCAAATTTGGCCAAGGATGGCAACTTGTAGGTTTCGTAGATTCCGACTGCATCTTCCGTGTTCCCGTTGAGAACCACCAGAGGATGTTGGTAGTAGGCCCTCCAGTTCTCCTCAGAGATCGAAGGCAGGGGCGTCGTCTGACTGGGGCTGATGAGCACCGTTGGGGTGTCATCATCTGGTTCTTCCTTTACAGAAATAATGCTGGGGGAAAAAATATTTTGTTAGAATCCATTGCAAGACAAGAGAGCGGTATAATCAATGAATATGAAGATTTCAGCTTGTATTTTCAGTCATTAAAAGAAAACATATGTACAATACATTTCAGAGCAGAAATGTATTGTCGCCCTACGTTTTTAGGCAAACATTTTGCTCTTAATAACGGATTATGTACAATCGGCGCAAAGATAACCTTATGCAATTTAAGAATTCTTCCTGTTTCTTGGCATTACAACACAGAATGGGTCTTCGTTCGCTTCAATCTTTTTCCAGACGACTTCGGATTTGGTCTTTCTTTGCCAATTGATGATTTTCATGAGTTTCAGGGCCTTGAGGACATAATCTAGCCATTGACTATCTGGTCTTGATGTATTGCACATTGGCTTCCAATACAGAAGTTTTGCCACTAGATTGTATGTCTCTCGAAGTGATCGAGCCAGGATAATAGAAACAAATTTCACTACATCTTTTTTTCTCCTAATATTTGTTTTTATTCTCCTATATTCCTTTATCCTCTTAAGTTACTGATATCTCTTTGTGTCAAAATCCAAGTTTCAAAGCCATATGTCACTACAGGCCAGCAGGCAGGACCTGATTACCCAAAAAGCACGGAAAATCCCTCAAAATTTTCAGGAAGCCCAAAAATTACTGAAAAACTGCCCAAACATTTCAGATTCAGCTTTTAAAGAGATTGCAAATATTAGAACTGGTTTAATACAATTTGGCTCAACTGTATTACAATGCGCTTTTATAAAAATTAATTTTGTGACATGATAAATCTATTTCAACAAATAACCACCCTTCACTGTTCAGAGTTAAGTTACAGTACAACCGTACTTAATGTACAAAACTTTTTTTTGTCAGGTAGGAGGAGGGACACACTGAGCTGGATTCTCACGGGGTCCCTTTTAAGAATACTACTTGTAGCATCTGTGAATTTTATTTAAATGTGCGTTGAATTTTAAGAAAAATTTCGCTAACAGTATTAAGATTGAAACGAAGTTCCTCCCCCTTTCAATCCCCACGGTAAACTTAGTAGAATTAAATGAAATCAACCTTTCCGATAGTAAGGTATTATACAGTATTTTGATAAATATCTTTCAAATGATGCCTATATAGCTAATGGAAATTTTTTTTATCACAATATCAGTAAAACAACATCTATTAAGGGCACAAAGGCAACGATAAAAGATTATATTTTCCTCGTTTTTAATAAAATTATTAAAGCTATTTTCTCAGGTAGAGATTTTTTTTTCTTTAAAAAACAGGATAGTTCAATGCGACCTTTAAACTCTTTATTATTAGCCTCACCAGACGGTGAATGGATATGCAAATTGCGCCTCGACGAAGAATTAACGAGAGGTTGAAGAACAATTTGACCTAATGTATAATATTAATGGAAAGAAAAATTCTTAATAGAATCGAGTTTGTTTACGGAGCTCAGGCCTCGAATCGAAGAATGTAGTTCCTAACATTGAGAACCGATTTTATATTCTTGGCGCTCCCTCCAACGTCATTACTTGGGCATTGTTCTCGGAGAGTTGGGCGTAGCCTTTCTCTCGGATTTAGGCTACAGCTGGTTCTGGATAACGCCTAAACCTCGAATATTACCACAGGCATTCGACTGGTTTTGTTTTCCTATCTGTTGCCACTTCGAGCATAGAAAGTATCAAATCTATACAGACGATTGTTCAAAGGGTGTGTTGCGTTTTTCGCTCTTGAAGTGAGGGAAAGGACATACACAGAAAATCCCGAAGTCTCATATTTTTCAGAAAAAAATCTTCATGATGGAAAATAAAATCTTTTTTATTACTATAAATGTGTTGGAAAACGTAATTATAGGGGAAAAAAGAGGTAATGTATTTATAGGTAGAGAAAGGGGATAGTTGTGAATAACTATACAGCTTGTTAAAAAATACATATTCAGCCTCCTGTTAAAAAGACTTCGTTTTTGATGTCGTCACAGAGTGCGACCTTAAGGGTCTCGTAGAGCTACAAAAATGCACATGAAAAATGTTTTACGTAACTTCGTGATAGACAAAAGGGGACCCAAAAACGACTTGCTACAGGCCCCCAAACTTGTAAATTCACTCACTGACGCTGTAAGCATTCAGAAAATTTCAGTTATTCTGACCGATTTAAAATAATATCTAAGAATTGCTCCAGGAAAAAAAGTTATATATTTCATGATGGGTCCTGTCAACAACGGCTGGTATCGCCGAAAGAATTTGAATGGTCACTTACAAGAAGAGCCATTATTTTGAAGTTCAGACAAGGTGTGGCAGTGACCATTTTTGATTTTTCTAATTTTTTTATATGTCAAAATAGGTCATGAGAAGTGAACATTCTGAAATTTTTAGCCTTCCAAAAAATTTTTTTCGCGCGTTAAAAATTTCCTAAGTTTGAGGTTTTGCAGCGCATTTTTAGAAAAATTCTAAAAGTCGCATTTCAGTGCGCTTTAGCTCTTTACAGAAACACCACATCACGGTTATGTTTATATTTATTGGTTGTACTGTATCTAGTGATGATGACTTCATAGTTATTTTGGTTGGGGGTTGTTGCTTTCATCAGATAAGGAGTCGCAAAGTATGGATTTTATCCGTTTTCGCGCAAGTTTAACCAGCGTTATTTCCCCCCAAAAAGCCACCCCCCGAAAAAAATTTAACATATGCTGAAAGTTTATAGTATAAAGAGAGTAAATAGCACAAAATTTGTTTGAGGTTTAATTTTTTTTAGTCGAGAAATGCCCTGATATTTTTCAAATTTTCAAAAATTGTGCTTTTTTTTATCACAATTAACTCAAAACAGCATCACTAGGAAAAAAAAACCTTTTATATATTATGGTACCTGGCTATGTGTAAAACATCATGAAAAAGAAAACAGCATGGGATCTCTTCCTGTTTTCTAGAAAATATTGTTTTTTAATAGCTCATTTTATGCGTTTTCTCGTGCGTAAAACGTGTGTCTAGTATGCAGATTAGATCAGCTAAAACTTAAAGGATGTAGTAAGAATGTATATATGTGTGTATAGAGAAAGAGAAAAAGACTAGTAATACATTATTTTTCTGATTTTTACAAATTGATGGCATTTTAATTGCAGGTAAATCAGAAAACGATAAATCGATATCATAGGGTGGTCCTTATTTATATGGGAATTTTTTTTTTTTTTCGGAATTCAACAAGTGACGCCCCCTAGTTTTGTGACACTATAATTAAAAGTTACGTGTGCAAAATTTGAACTAGATCGGTCAATAATAACACGTGCTCCTAGGCCGTTGATCTTTAACACTTTTGAGAATTTTCTCACAAATCTTCGAGCTTTTACTTCAGACCCAGTTACATCGCTTCTCCTAGGTTTGCAAAATATTTTTACTGTGAGGTAGCACTAAAATTAATCTTTTTAATTACTTTATCTAAAGATTTTGCGTAGAATAAGAATGAAATAATGCTTTAGAAACTTTCCTTAATCGTACGCTTTTCTCAATGTATTTGGATAGTGTGTATTTTTTCCGATAGTCTTGGACGGTCTGTAAAATAAATTGCTTTGTGACTCATATTTGGGAAATTCTTCGATTAATATTGTGCTCCTCTTTCAGTTGTATCATTCACAATTTTCAGTATTTTAACGATATGTCTTCCCTTTAAATAGCTTCCTTCATTTTGCCGTAAATCATGATCAAATGGGAAAAAATCTTTTAGTATTTGTAACTCATCAAACAATCTTATTGACTCGTAATTGATTCTATAAAGAGGAAGATCTTTACTAAGAAAGTATTCCAAATCATCTACTGTTATCTGAAATTTGTTAAGCAGTCATCAGACACGTCTTTCTTACCACAAGCATTTTTTGGACTAATCTTTTCCTATCTTCAAAGTTAATTCCTTCATCCAATACGGTCAAAGCTACTAGTTTATCCCCTAAATACCATAAGTGATTTATGAATTCTCCAATCACTGCTTCTGCTGCATGTTTGTCGTCATTTGGTACGCTGCTAGTTTTTCAGAAATATTATATTATTCAAAGGAGCCTCGATTGGGTTGCTGCGAAAAACCATGTCATCATACAGCATTTAATTGTAAAACAGCATTGAAGGGCTTTTTTTTCATGTAAGGTCAATTTAAATTGTTTCCTAAATATAAAAATTTTCAAACAAAAATTCTTTTTGCACCCATGTGACTCAGGGATAAGTTCCAGGTTGCCGAAAACATATCCCTATAGGAGGAAGTTCACCAGGAAATATTATTGCAAGTTATGAGAATTCTCCGTAATCTTTCTCAATTCCGCTTTTTACGAACAATAATATGTCATCAACTTCGTCTTTTAGAATTTAAGTGGTATGTGTACTTGATTGAAATGTTATAAGTTCTGAATGATGGAAATCTTTCCACAAAATTTTGAAGCGCTTAAATAATTGAATATCTGATCTAGAACTAAGAAGGGCAAGAACTTCGTTAAGGACACACTCTGCAGTACGATTTCAAGTGCATGATGATGGCAATCCAAATGTAATATATCACCGTTCAGTTTTTGCTCTAAAAAATTGCATGCACAATTTATTTGGTTGGTATTGAAAGTCATTGTACCAAACAGTACAGCTAGAACAATTAGCAATAAAGAGCTATCATCTAAGATATCAAATACAACTGAAGAAATATCTAAGGAATTCCGAGTAGCTGTTCAATATTAGGACCTGAAGCTATCACGGTAATCCTGTCGGCGTTCTTTTTCCAGTTACATCTTGATGTAGCTTTGTATCCCAGTGAATGACTACAAAATCTAAATTTAAATTCATGAAATTTAATTTTACCTCTCGAAGATTTTCTTTTGCTCCCTTAAGGAATGTACGATTGATCACTAGGTCATTTGGATTTACATTTACTGCATCTACATAGGCTGTAAATAAATGAACAACTCCCACACCCTCTTTATCCCTAATATGGCATTTGTCTAACAGTGATGAAAAGCGAGCAGATATCAATAGTTGTCAAGCTTTTTTGCATTGTTGTAGACCAGCTGTAGAAAACAAAAGTTTAACAGGTTAGGATAGATACCTATTTCGGTTTCTAAATCTTGTGAATCTCAAGAGTTTGATGGTAATAAAGGACTATGTACTGAAATAGAAGAAAATTAATTTAAAGTATAGATTTCTACATTGTTCCGATCTGGATTTTTTTTTTAAATTTATATTTTAGCTATGGAAAATACAGTATATTATGTTAGGAGTAATCGAGGATTTTTCGAAATTTCTATTTTAAAAATTAAAAATTGCGTAAGCATTTAGTTATGTTTATAACTAAAGAACAGCGAATTAAAATATAATTGCAATTACTTATATTTATAGCATTGAAACCCTGCGACTCTATTTGCCAAACCTATTACATACACAGGGAATTTTCTAAATCAACACCCCCAAAGCCTGGAGGAGGCAATTTGTTGTTGTCAAAGATCATTCATTAATGGCCTAGGACATTCATTAATGGCCTATAGAATCAATTGTGTCCATCTTGATGGGAAGAAACACGTACCCCTGCCGCTCGGTTGGAACAAGCGTGGAAGAGCGGTACGCTTGACCCAAGGCCATTGGTGTACATTTTATTCCTTGTAACATGTTAAATTTTACAGAATAAAAGTGAGAGAATGGTCGGTATGGAAGTAGCAGCTCCTATTGAGGTTCAAAAATACTTTAAATATAAAACGTTAGAATATTTTCACATAAAAATGAGAAAATCCGCAGTTTTTCCTTCGAAACTCAAAGAAGGGGGCCCTAGGGGCACGTGTAAATATTAATGGATTGACTTTAAATTTTGCAAGGATCATTTATTTGTACAATGGATCAAATTGAGGGGGCGTCGCGTAAAATATCTGAAACTTCAAAAATAAGGACCACCCTAATATATATACATAATATATATACATATATATATACATATATATACATAATATATATATACATAATATATATATACATACATATATATATATATATATATATACATATTATATATATATAGGGTCTGGTGGGGAAGTGGTCATAAAATCGTAGGTTTTCATCTTAGGTGGATAATAAATACAACAAATTCTTTAAACACTTCAACTTTTTTTGTTGTTATTTTACATTTCATTATTAAAGAACACGGTACATTGAATTTTAGGAGGAAAAATATTGATTTTAGTAGTTTTATAGCACTTTCTTTTCCCTATGTTTTTATGACTACTTTACCCCATGGGGTGGGAGAAAGTGATCATAGCATGGGGTGTAGTGGTCATAGTTAAAAATAGATGCAAAACTATTATAAATAACCATGATACTTGTATATTTCGGTTGTTTTTATACTTACAAGTATATTCACGAGTACATGCGTGTATACACGAACATATACGTGTCGTTTATACACGAGTAAACACGTTCCTTTATGAGTAGATACATGTATACATCAAATACATGAATGCACGTGCCTACTCAATTATACATGTGTATATATGAGTACATAAGCATGTATACGTGATTACCTACAGGAGAGTATACATGTCAACATGAGTACATACGTGTCGCATGTATATACGTGTCACGTGTACATACGAGTAAATACGAGTCATCATATGCGTGTATGGACTGGTATCTGGAGAAAATACGTGCATATTTGGGTATTGATGTGTATATTAGACGTATATATATGCATATATAAGTGTACATACATATACGGGTATACCCGAGTTACTTCGCGGATACATCCAGTGCGTCTTTGTACGTGTCTGCTCACGTATATATAATATGGAAGCACGAATATATACGCATGTATACGTGTAAACACGATTATGTACCTGTATAGACGTATATGCGTACATTTACGTGTATACACAAGTACATGTGTGTATACACGAGAATATACATGTCGGCCTACAAAGTGAATCTAAGCTCTTGGGAAAAAATCAAAGGGGTGTGAGAGGGAAGGATAAGAAGCAAAGAATCATAAGGAAGTTATAATCACTGACGCGCTACATGCACACAAAGCCAGAAACTGATGGATGCAAAGCAGGGCACACATTTATTGCACAAAGATGATTTTACCTAACATTTAAATTTTTAAGAAATATCTAGAGCATTTGCTGAAAGTTATAGCCTGTAGTAGCTCTAATACACGCATCGCAACAAAGGCGCAACGGCTGATGAAAGTTTTTCAAAAGTCTCGTTATTGGAACAGAGAGTGATCATTGAATGCGACGCGTATATTAGAGCTGAAGGCCGCAAATTTCATCAATCGCTTTGAAACTTTCTTAAGTCCTAAAATGTTGTGTAAAATTGTCTTTGTGTAATAAATTTGTAACTTTTTTTTTTTGCATCCATCAGTTTCTCGCTTTGCGTGCATGTAGCGCGTCAGCATTGTGTTTGTGACCATATGTTCCTTATGATTCTTGCTTCTCACCCTCCCCTCTAACACCTTTTAATAGTTTGCTCAAGAGTTTAAACTCACCCTGTACACTTGTATTTCTTATGCTATGTGTCTACTCGAGTACGTACGCGTATATACGTGTTCTTATGTATACGAGTATAAGCGAGCATATACGTGTATAGTAGAATGTGTAGCTGTATGGATCAAAAATACTTGCAGACACCCATGTACGTATTTACTGGCGTATTTATGTGAACACATCTATTTACGTGCCTACACGAGTATATATGCTTATGTATACGCATATACTCGTATATTTAACCCCTTTTACTGTAAGAACAATACCTATTAAGTAAAATTAATATTTAAATTGTATCTGCCTTATACGTAAAGATTAAGTGACATTAGAAGAACAATATTCGTTAAGCCTAATATTATGACCACTTTACCCCATCTTACTTAAATTGTTCTAAAAAATTAAATAAATTCAGCTAACTGCTAATAAGTAAGAGTTCCTGAGACATGTAGGAAGCTTCCTGTACAGTCAATTTGTTCCTAATTCTAACAAACAAAATTTCCCAAGGAAGTTAAAATAGGTGTTTAGATTTTAATTTTTTTCATATTCACGCAAAATCATTTTTTTACCGAATAAAATTTTGCCAGTCGTAAAATTTTGTATTCAAAATGTAGTTTCTAACTGCCCTACTCTAAAATAAAATTTTCACATTCATTCTAACATTTATTTCCAAGCCTAAGCCATTTATTTGACGTATGACCACTTTACCCCATTGACCACTTTCCCCCACCAGACCCTATATATTGATTTATCGTATCATTCCCAAAATAATTCTTTCTTATTTATGTCCATAGCAGTGGAAGAAATTTCATGAATAATATCTGCTTCACTTTCCTCTAAATGTATTTTCTATGTCATCTTCTAATACCTGTTCAGAGTTCTGTTTCTTTTGGTCTTGGTCAGGCATCTACCAGTCAACAAGGAGAAAATAAAGAAGAAAACATTTTGTCAATCTCATGTGAGGGGTGGGCTCTCCCAACTCGTAAAAGTACACGATTTTCAATGAAATAAAGAGAGTTTCTTTAAGAAAAGTTTCTTTATGGTGAGAAAATCGGGAGAAATCAGACGCCCGATCAAGTAGAACATGCAATGAGAACCGAGATGATTGAAGACAAAAATATTCCAACCGAACAATGTCTGACAAAAAGTCAAATTCAAGCTGGTTTTAGCCGATATACAGAGCAAAAAAAAAAAAAAAAAAGCAAATAATACTGATTTATCAAGAACCGACAGCCTTTTTGAGGTATTTGAAGATAACATAAAAAGTAGACATTTGGAGGAAAGTGAAGCAGATATTGTTCATGAAATTTCTTCCATTGCTATGGACATAAATAAGAAAGAGTTATTTTGGGATTGATACGATAAAACAATAAATCTCTCTCTCTCTCTCTCTCTCTATATATATATATATATATATATATATATATATATATATATATATATATATATATATATATATATATATATATGATATCGATTTATCGTTTTCTGATTTACCTGCAATTAAAATGCCATCAATTTGTAAAAATCAGAAAAATAAAGTAGTGCTAGTCTTTTTCTCTTTCTTTTATACATACATATATACATTCTTACTACATCCTTTAAGTTTTAGCAGATCTAATCTGCATACTGGACACACGTTTTACGCACGAGAAAACGCATAAAATGAACTACAAAAAAATTATTTTCTAGAAAACAAGATGAGATCCCATGCTGTTTTCTTTTTAATGATGTTTTACACATAGCCGGGTACCATAATATATAAAAGATTTATTTTCCTAGTGATGCTGTTTTGAGTTAATTACGATCAAAAAAGCACAATTTTTGAAAATTAGAAAAATATCAGGGCATTTTTCTTCTAAAAAAATTAAACCTCAAACAAATTTTGTGCTATTTACTCTCTTCATACTATAAACTTTCAGTATACGTTAAATTTTTTTCGGGGGGTGGATTTTTGGGGGGAAATAACGCAGGTTAAACTTGCTCGAAAACGTATAGAATCCATACTTTGCGACCCCTTATCTGAAGAAAGCAACAATCCCTAACCAAAATAACTATGAAGTCATCATCACTAGATACAGTACAACCAATAAATATAAACATAACCGTGAGGTGGTGTTTCTGTAAAGAGCTAAAGCGCACTGAAATGCGACTTGTAGAATTTTTCTAAAAATGCGCTGCAAAACCTCAAACTTTGGAAATTTTTAACGCGCGAAAATAAAAATTTTCAAAAAAAAAATTTTTGGAAGGCTAAAAATTTTTAGACTGTTCACTTCTCACGACCTACTTTGACATATAAAAAAATTAGGAAAATCAAAAATGGTCACTGCCAAAATTTCCGTTTTTTGTCTGAATTTCAAAATAATGGCTCTTAAGTACTTGATGAAAACACTTAGCATTTTCGCATCTCAGAGATAATACTTCAAGTTAAAAGTTTAGCTTGACTTAAGTGTTAATCTTCGCAAATTTCTTAAAAATCACGATTATGGAGTAGTCTTTTTATGCAATGTTTTAACGTCTTAATTTAAAATTAGTGTGTATGCAATACCTATTTTTTTCTAGTTTCCGCTTCTACAGCTGTGGCATCGACTAGGCATTAAAAAAAAAATCTGTTTTTTTTTTTTTTTTCGAATACATTAGTAGTACCGTAATTCATTATTGAAATCAGATACTCGAGCAATAGGACTAAAATTCGGTATTTTAATGTCAAGCAATACTAAAAATTACTGTTTTCTTACGAGTCAGTTTCTTAAAAGTAAACTCAGTTCTTTTTTTAAAAAAGTACTATTTAATGTTAGGTAGTTTAGAACTTGAGACTCCACGCCACTACCAAAAACTTTTGAGATTATTCGCTTTCGGACATCTCATTTTTAAGTCATATTACCATACTGCCAATAGTACTAATGTGGTAAAATAATGTATGTATATTAAAGCAGTTATGTCCCCCCCCCCCCCTGGAGAAAATTCCGGTTGCGCTATGAATCAGTGAGTATAATCACGAAACATTTCGTCAAACACGGGAAAATTTGTCACAATTCCAAGAACTTCTTAATGAATACACCTCTTTCATCTCAATCCGCCAATGAATGCATGTAAAAGTAAGCGTTATGCACAAAAACACGCGAATAGCATATTTTATGAAAACATCGTAAATCACACCGCAAGTTACTTTCAGACAGATGTCGACTAATGGAATGAAGGTCAAATTGAAAATTTCCAACTGAAGTAAAGACTCCGCGTCTTCAACCAAAGCAGGTTTTTGCGAGTTGTTATGAAAAAAGACAACCAGCATGCTACAGCCGTTCATTCGCAGAGTTGGGAGTTCCGTTCGCAACACCACGCTTTGACGATTTTCATAGGAGGTTGCTTCTAAATGTGTAAAAAAAAAAAAAAAAAAGAGTTCATCACAGGAGAGAATAATATTCTTTGCGAAAGGAAGCGAAAGGCGTGCTATATCCATTTAAAAGAGCTAAATTGGGGCAAAGAAAAGGAAAGATATACAGCGGAAAAGCAAGCATGTCCTCCTTAAGATATAATTCTTATTTAACTCTTTGGGGAACGGAATAGCAGAAAATGAAATGAACCCATATTGTACAGAAGTTTTATTGCTGTTTAGATCAAGTAAAACTGGTAATCATTTGATAAGCCCGAACTGACATCTTGAAACACATGCATGTTTGAAACATTTGTTGATGGTATTATAGCAATAGCTTAACGTGTCTCAGTATAAAACTATGTGCTTCCAACAGTTGCAATACTTTGAGTCTCTAATCGTCCCACCAATGGATTACCATGAAATAAAAAGGGGACAATTTTTAACTACGCTCGACGACGGGCCCACGCCCACCCATACCAGGAATAGACCATCCAGAGTTACATTCGGATTTGCTACCAAGAAGTTTATTCCCACCGCGTCCAAAAGAGTTCACGTTTGAAATGTTTCGCGCCTTGTGGTCACGAGACATATCTTTCTGTGAAGAAACAATATTTAATAATGCTGATATTATTAGAAGACCACGCAGTTGAGTTGTATATTCTTCGTTTTTTAACTTTTTACAAACGAATTCTAATGTTGAAAGACAACAAGCTGGTAACATGATATAATACAAAGATAAAAGCTTAGTTCTAAGGCATAATTTAAAAGACTTTGCTAATTGAGAAATTACAACCAAATAGTGATTATGGCAAAACGAATGAAGGTACTCTATACCCAGTACGTAGTTTCACTTTTTATTTGAATTAAACGCCGCTAACAGCCTACATATATAGTAGCTGTATTTAACCTAACAGAGCATTCTATGGAAATGCGCTTACAAGCAAATTTTTTATAAATGCACTAAGTTAACCTCAAATACACTGACATTTTTGCGTATAAAATACACTTATTTCCAAACACACTAAGATATATCAAGTCAAAACACGGGGCTATCATATGGAAAATTAAAATTGGAACTCGTAGATGTTGTAAATTCAATCATATCTTTCAACTCGAACCTGTTTAAAAGATACTAATATAAAAACAATTGTGTAAACAGGGGAAAGAGCAAAAGCGACCAAAGAACAGAAAAAGAAAGATAACGGAAGTAACAATGAAAAATAATTACAACATAATTGTTTTCCAGACATCAAAAATTATTTGCGTTGATAATTCATTTTACTCATCTTTTAGCGCTAAGAATTTTCAATATTTTTTTTTTTTTTTTTTTTTTTTTTACGTAAAGCCTTTAACTGATTTCCTGATTTTGATTTACGTATACATTATAGCGCTGTTCTAGATTAAATGTGTCAACACAAAAATTCAACTTTGTAAATGAATCGATTCCAAAAGAACGTCAACCTGTTTTCCGTGCATCGTGACTTAATGTCGAGTGAAATGAAGTGGGAAAAAATTTTTTAGACGCGATTTTATCTCTCTCTCTCTCACTGACGTAAATTTTCGCCGTAAATAATGCACCTTTTTTTAAAAAATATATAGTAAGTAAAAATAACCTTATATATATATATATATATATATATATATATATATATATATATATATATTGATTTTAATGAAAAGTTATTCTTGAAACTACTATAAATAAACCCTTCATAAGCAGTATGTTCATAATTATAACTTGAATGCTGTTCTGAAATATCTGAGTAAGAATCCATAATTTATCAGTTGAGTTCTCCTGTTTCCAAGTTATTTCTAAATAGAAACTAAAACTACTGTGACGTCGTCGGTTTCTTTGATTTTGTTTACGTAGTGAGTAAATAACATCAATTCAAAGTCACCGGAAGCAGCCTTCTCATTCAATGAATTATCTGTGCATTTCGGTCACTCCAGTTTTTTTTTTTTTTCCAAACCCATCATTAAATTTTTGGAGCACTACAGTCTAGTGCCCATTCTTGGGACAAGACTCTTACTTGGGACATTCTGCCAAATTTAGTTTTGAGGACTGGTACACCTGTTGGTATTTTACTAGTAAGAAATAAATGGTGTTACAGAATAAATGAATAGTTATCTTATGAGACTATGTCAGTTAAACTTTGATGTATCACCTTTATTGGTTATTTTTATGATTCTGAAAATTTCGAAAAAACATGCGATTTTCAAGTATGGAAATAATTTTGGTTACCTACGCTAACTGAGCAGTATTTAGTTTGAATTTGTTTTACAATTCATCTCGGCTATGTAACTGCGCCTTATTTGAGCGAATTCATTTCCACTCAACTAATTCATTTGAACTTAGGCTAATTTATTTGTAGTCAATTTCACGTATTATGATGGAATGAAGATGAATGTGAAAAGATGTGAAATAAGGAATTATTTGGGTTAACCAATTGCTTTTATGCTTCTAAATATAGAGGGGAAAGCAGAAATATTACATTCAAAAGAATCATGAAAGCTGGGGAGACATTCATTTTTTTCAGGGAGTGTACATTCTGAAATTATTGAAAGTTTACAAGATTATATTATTTTCATCTAATGATTATTTTTGTCTTTATTGGGTTGTAAAATAAACTTCTTTAAAATTATAGTTGGTGTCCCAAACTATTACCTACCGCTGACCTTAAAGAGATCAAAAATAATTAAGTGTCTCAAGTTCGGAGGGGGGGGGGGTCTCTAACTTGGCATAATGCACTTTTTTTTTTGTTTTATATTTAAAGAGACAGATCTACACATCTATACCTGGTCTTGAGGTGAAGTACTAAGGCACATCCTAAAAATAGAATACTTCGTTCGAATGGAAAACATATGATTAATATGCTACTAAAGGTAAAAGTTCAAAACTGTCCCAAGTATAGGCTATAAATAATTATAAATTTGTAAGGGATATAATTCAAAAATGAAATATTTTTCATTTAGTACAATTATTTTTAGCTACATAACTATGTTTAAATTTAAAGAACAAAACACAAAATGTACAGCATTGAAGTTTACAACATTACGTCTTATTATACTTACATCGCATTTTCTGAATGACTTTTTTTTAAATAATAATAACAAAAATAAAAACATCACAACATGTAGTATACGATTTGAAAAGATGCACGTGTTTCAATCTAGACTTAAAGTTTCTGTGATCTCCCGGCAGCCATTTTGGAAGTATTCTTACCCGGATTATCCGATTCGTCGGAGGGGGAGGGGCCATCAGGGTTCGAAAATATATTTTCGAAAATATCTGATATTTTGATACATATCGGACATTTTGATACATATCCGATATTTTCAATCAACAAAGATTAAGTCATTAAATAGTAACTGCTTCCTTAAATCAGTGCTGCTTCTTTACTTATGTTATTACTGCAATGCATCAGTTTTAAAACTAATGTTTCCTTCATTATTTATAATCATAAATATACACTTTATATAAAAATGTACGAACTTTGAACGACATAAGGACAAATTATATTTACAATCATTTGTAAAATGTGATAATTAAATCTAGTAGAAATAAAATGTAGCATAACTGATACATTTCTATTAATTTTAATTGAATTACTTAACTAAAGAAAAATGAGTAAAACATCTAATGCTTAACTACTTTTACGAATTTTATATATTTCAGAAATAAAAAATATGCATAAGTCTCAGTACACATCCATTAAACATTTTTTTTTCTGACCACTTAAAATTGCTGCATTACAAATAATTTGATAAATAGAAAATAAAGAAGATTATATTTAAATTATACTAATGATATATTAATGTTATATGAAAAGATTACTTTTGATTATTTATAATTATAAAAAAATATTAGTATGATTAATACATTTAATTTTTATATCGCAAATGTACTTTGAAAAAAAAAATATCGAAAACTTCATGATATTTTCAAAATAAATATCGGATATATATCGTGATATATATATCATGATATATATCGACCGATATATATCGGCGAATCCTGGGGGGGCAGTGAATTGAATTTGGGCAAGTCTCTATCATTTTTGGTTAATCAAGGTTACACTGAAAATTTACTAATTTCGAAGCATTAAAAGAAAACACTGATGTCTTGTGGGAGTTTTTTTTAATGTATATTTTTGTTTAATGATTTGTGTATGTAAAAAATTTCTCAGTGCAGTTTTTTTAATATTAGTCGATTGCTCAAGCCTGCTTTCTTGAAACTTGTTCTCCTGGAAAGTGCAGAATGAAAAAAGAAACCACAAGCACGACAAACCTAATTTGTATTCAGAAAATGAACGCCGAGTAGTAAAAGTAAAGCGCCGTATACATGCTAACCATAAAAAGATCAAAAAACACGTGAAAAACCTTGACACCGTCCTATTTTCCATAAATTTAAATATGCAAAACGCCTTCAGTAATCATTTTTAAAACATTTTTCTATCTAAACACAACTGCTTTATTCTTCTTTTTAATTATAAGAGTAGATTAAATCTTGATATCTTGATCAATGTACGATTGTACGTACAGATTCTTGGTGTTCTAATTTTCCCTTTTTGATTCTCGGGAAGCAGTTGAAACGTTTCGACTCTGATGGAAGCGAGGCCTTGAATGTACTACGCGTTATAGATATGCCTAATAGATACCATTATTACAACAACGCACGAAACTATAACAAAAGGCAATCTAGTATTAAACGTCATAATGACTCGGTTCTCCGTTGAGTTGAGGTGAAATCTACGCGTTGCTTATTTCGCTCGGAGGTCGTGAAATGTTCTAGAATACGAAATTCATGAGAAATTAAGACTCAATAAAATGAAAGAAAATATATATGTATGGGTGAATATACGCAATTTGAATTTCAACGGCGCATAAGAAAAACATTTTTTTTTTCATTGTTATCGTATGCTTTATTAATAAATAATATTGTCCTTTATGTGACCCACACAGTCAATTCTCGATAACTGTTTTATTTTAGCATTTATTGTTGAAAATGGTTCAAAATGTATTTCCCCCCCCTCTGGCCTCCCCTTTTTTTCTACTTTTTATACATACATGTGTAATGTTAAATAACCTGGCAAAATGTATTTTACAATGGGCATACACCTTTTTTAAACATCAAAACGTATTCTATCAAAAAATATTGTAAAAATATTTATTAACATGCAAAAAGTTATTCTTTTTCACGTGACATAATAATTATGTCACCCTCACCTGGCAAAAATTAAAAGATTTATTTAGCATTAAAGTTGCTAAAAAATGTCTTTGGCTGCGAACAACCAGCGTAATACTGTCTAAAGTTAGAAGCAAGCTAATGGGTTCGAATAAAATTCAAATAATATTGCATCAGTTCTCTTCGCACTGCTACAAAGCGTGCTTGGGCCAGTCGTTTCAGTACTTCCCCTGGTAAGTATATATTTTTGAACTTTATAGTTGCCTACGTTTGTACAATGCAATGTTTATTGTGTGAAGACTTCACGGATTACGTTTAAGTTCTGATAAAAAGAACACGTGATGTTTTTATGGATTATGTGTGAATTTGACACTCTTCTGGCACTTTGAAAGCCAATAGTGTAGTCCACTGAAGACCTATTTTCCCCATGTGCCGATAAAACAAAAAAAATTCACACTTCATCTGACCTTCATCTTTGCAAATAAAAAAATAACGAGAACTAGTGAAATATTGAATGTTAAACTTAAAAAAAATTATTTTCTTTGAGAAGCAAAAAATTCGTTTACCGTATATTCACCCATATATCATGAAGGCTCGTCATAACTTCGGACGGGCGATTCCAGAGAGGTACCGTAACAACCTTGTCAGCAAAATTGAATTATAATACAGTAAAATATCCTTACAGCGAAATACCTGCTTCAACGAAAATGTTCCGTTCCATCTTAATTGCCACTACATTGCTTGAATTCCGTTTTCCATTAAAACGTAGTTCCCATTACAACGAACAAAATTTCCAGTTCCTCGAAGTAATTAAATAAAGATTGGAGAGATAGAATGTGAGGGGAAAACCTTTCCTTTTTTTTTCTTTCATTGCTCCTGATTTGATGATTTTGTTCTGATTTGTGAATCAGGAGCAAGTCGGTGCCAAACACATTGTAGACAGTAAAAATAAGCATTTCCTTGGCTTACAAGATATTACAAGATGTTAGATTATTGTACCTAGGGATAACTGTGCAAGTACAACTTCGGGTGAGAAAATAACTAATACTTTCACAATTTAAGGTTAAGTTTAGGCTAATCTTAAAAAACTTTAAAATTAGGAATTAAAGCGTACAAAATGTGTTTCAAAATATCGAATTCATTTCATTTTTAACTTTATCTTCACTAATGTTATTTAACACGTAGAAAAAAGTGCATGTTCAATGTTCAATGGGAAATTGGGGAATTGCTTAATAGTATGTGTCCATACCATGCTTGTCAAAAAATGAGGGCAAGCATGCTTTTGATGTCATGTGAAGATGTTTCGAGAAATTCTCTGTCCTAAGTATCAGCTTGTAATATTTATTCTGAAATATACCATGTTGATGGTTGAAAGTAAGTAACAAGCTATGGAGGATGTTTGAAGAAGATTTAACTCTAGCAGCTTACAGAAGTATGAATAGCATGTAAATTAATGATGCAAATCAGTTTTACTCAACATAGAAATTCGAGGAAAGGAACAAGTTTTCTTTGTATTTGGAAGAAGAGATGAATAAGCGTTGAAGGTATAAATGAAAGTACACGCAATTTTTTTTTTTTTTTTTTTTTGAAGTGGTAAAGAAAGGAGAGATAGAATAAAAGCTGGCTTAAATAATCAGTAGGACCAACTTTCCCAACAGGCAGAGGGGTGGAAAATGTTGCTTAAACAATACATTTCTTAAAAACTATTATTCTTGAAAGTGAAATATTAGCATTCTTTTTCCATAGCGACGTCCTTTTCTTATAATTTAATAATGTTTACTTTCACACAATTTTTAAAAATGAAACATTTTTCAACCATGGTAATAGATTAATGTAAAACAATAAATGTGAAGATGGAAAAACGGGAATCGATTGAAGAAAAGCAGGTGTCAATGCGTTTGGCCAGAAGTCGCAACAAAATTGGAATTTGTTGCGAGATTTTTAGTGTCATATTGAAGTTTGTTATTGAGTGATTGACATTTTCTCTTTTAAATTTAATTTTTATTTTTTAAGTGTTTTCTGTTAATATTAAGTATTGGAGGCAAACGAAAATGAGTGACGAGCGAAAACGGCTGAATGATTTTAAATGAAAAAAATATGCCTAAATTAAAAACCGAAGAACAAAAAAGAGTCTTTAGAAAGCATTCAAAACGTGATGCATATCTTTAAAATTGGCAGTTAATCTAGAGGAAATTTTGAACTATTTGGGATGTAGTCCAGTAACAACTTACAAAATACCATCGAAAAGTTAGGAGTGGTAAGGATCTCACTTGAGTGAGCGTAATGACACAGAGGATTCAAATCGTTGATGGAAAAAAAAATTAATTTGAATTTTGTCATCTTGAATTCAATTTTTTTTCACAATCACGAGTATGTGTGTGTATGTAGGCGTGTGTGTTTGCGTGTAGGGGTATGTGTGTGTAGGCATGTGTGTAGGTGTATGTATGTGCTTGTGTGTGTATATGTATGTGTGTGTGTGTAGGTGCGTGTATGTATGCGTGCAAGTGTAGGATATTGACGAAACCTGGAGACGGTTTTCGCCAGATGAGCAGCATCGTGAGGAGCCGGTCGACGGTGATGCTCCAGAGGGTGCTGGCGGGAAAATAAAATCATAGGACATCAAAACAGTCAAATGAAAGCAATAAGCAATCGTGATTGCCCCCCCCCCCCCAAAAAAATAACAGGAAAGATGCTATGAAAAAGAAAGATTACTTCATTTTTATCACTATTTTCATTTAGACAGTTCATCCATTTCTGGGATGTTAGAATGAGTTTTATGTCAAATATACAGATGTGTGCAGCTACTGCGATTACCATTATACATTACATAATACCTTGAAGCAAGAATTACAGCAGAGAGAGATTTCTATTACAAAATGGTCTTTATTTAACAAACTGAATTTTCGTACCAAACTTGTAGTTCACCAGACGTCATTGGGTTTTTGAACAAGGAACAACTTAGCCTCATAGAATTTATTTGAATGTCACGATTTAAATTCAAAATAATTTAAACGATGTTTTATGCAGAGTTCAAATAATTTTTAGAACTTAACTCCACCCTCATCCCCCAAATTAACAAAATAGAACGAACTAAAAGCAAGGACAATTGGTTGAAAAACAACGTCAGCTTGGACTGCTGTGTCGTGTGGATAGAGACGCCATAAACACTAATCAGCTTCTGGGAAAATATACCCACTCGGAATAAGCAGAACACAGATCCCCAGATACAGACCTTTTGTGTTCGAGTCGTTTGCAAAGCATGACATCTGCTGCCGTAAATAGAATTGCTCCATGGTGTTGAAATTCGGTGGGGGAAAATTCAGTTTCCTGAACCCTTCTTCAAGGACATGTCGCGTCTCATGCAAATAGGAAACGCATGGAGACATTTCCTGCTTGATTCAGAATTATAAGAAACTATCCAGCGACATGTGGTTGATATTATGAAAAGGCAAAGTGAAAGAAACTGGAAAGACAGAAAATGATTGTTACAAAATTAATAACCATTTGAGCAACTGTAACTGTGACAATTTTTTAACTTCCAATTAGAATAGCGCTTTCGATTTTAGGTATTTTTCGATTTTACACGTAAAAAACAAAAATCACTCATTTCATATTCTGACTAGAAGGAACTTTTTTATATTTTTATTTTACATATAAGGTGAAAACACCAGTAGTGGCCAGTGTTTTTAGTAGTGGCGACTTCAAGATTTAAAACGCACTAGTAGTAGCCACAGTGAAGTATATTTTTAAACTATGGGTCTAAACTATTAACAACCTCTCTTGAAACTCAATGAGCCAATTATAACCCAACCCTTACTGAATCGTCCTATTTTCTGAAAATTTCAGAATTTCAATTTTTTATCCATTTTTTCCCAAACCTCAAATTTGATCCAGTAGTGGCTACTCCAAAATATAAAATTTCAGTAGTGGCCATCTGACATTCTCCCATCCGAAGTATTTGTATTAATTACTTTAAATTCAAATAACTGATGAATAAAATTGATTCAATATGATAGTTACATTTCGTACTAATATATTAATCATATAATTATTTCTCATTTCCTTCTTCAAAGTATATAAGTAGTCTTGAAGTGGTCACTACTGGTGTGTTTACTTTATATATTTTTCTCATCACGATTTTCACAACTGCATCCCCTCTTTTCAGATTTTGCCTAAGCACGTCAGGATTTTTTTCAAACTTAGAAACTGATATTCGAATTTTGTTTAATGTACACGTCCAAACTATTTACACAAAGAATGCAATGATGTTTTGTAAGATTTTTCTTGGTCAAACATACGGTTTTCTTCTAAACGGTAAAAATACATGCGTTTCATTCTTCATCCTTCAACTTGCGAACAGACCTGTCATTTCAGCGATCAGGGAAGGGGGGAAGGTGGTTCATTAAAGCCCCCTGGATTTCAGAAACAACGTAATTATTCATTTTTGTATGTACTTTGTTGTTTTCCCCCTACAAAATACATTGAATACACACCCTTTGCCTCCCCCTCCCTCCACCTGTTTGAAATGACAGGCCTGCTGCCGTATTGAATCAGAATTTAATATGCATAAGATATCAATATCAACCTCTCTACTTATTTCAGAGCGTACGTAAATTTTAAATCTTGAAAAGAACTCAGGCAATTAAAGTATGAAAACACGTTTTGAAGATAATAGGCATCGCAACAACATTTTTTTTTTTTTTTTTTTGTTTCAAACTAATCCCTGGGGAGTAGTGCTGTCACCGGTGGAAATGACTATCGGTAGACAAATCAATCCTAGAAAGAAGGATTGCACATCGATTTAGGTACGGGTTTAACCAACCAACTTTCCATTTTGGTACTGATCAGAATTTAATTTGTATGGAAGTCCACGAGAGAGAACTCAACCCTCTACTCTTAAATTTTGTATGAATTTTGAATTTCAGAAGGAATTCAGACTACTTACATATGAAAATAGGTTCTGAACAGGAAAAGTGCATCCACACATTTTCAAGCTCTAAATTAAAGACCTGGAGTACTTTGCTGGTTGATAGAAATGACTACCAGCAGATAAATCAAAGCATATCCCTAGAGAGGAGGATTGCGCATGAATTTGTCTACTGGCAGGGGGTGCCCACCCCCGTTAAGGTCAAGGGCGCACCTCCCTAAATGTCACGAAGACCCCACAAAAGCACCTCCCCCCCAAATGAGAAAAATACCTCTCAAAACACTCCCCTAAAAATTTCAACGGCTCAGTCAACACCATGACCCCCCCCCCCTCAGGTGGGCACCCCTGCTCCTGATATGTATTGTTTTGGAGAAACGACTGTAACTCCTGGTGCAAATAAGCGTTCATTATCATATTCCTGTTGCCAGGCAGATGAAAATAAATAAAGTTAACAATATCACGAAACTCTCCAAAAGCTGAAACCGCCTTTATCATATCGAAAATTACGGGGATAGAATCAAAGCAACACGTTTCCTGAAGTTGGCTGTTTCGCGCCTTTTCTATCCAAAGACAAAAACTTGTTGCCACAGAGAGGAAAAGGTTGAACACAAGTTTGCGTTCTTTAATTATCGAGTGAAAGTCATTGCAGTCACGCCTGAAAGATCCTATGCGAAAACAATTCAGATTCCTCGGGGCCTTTTATGTACGTCGCTCGAAACGAAGAAACAAGGACTAATGGTAATTGTACAAAATTCAAAAGAATAAGATTTTCTATCAAAGTTTTTTTCCCGCCAGGATTAAGATATTTATCAATATATGCACAATTGTTTTGTAGGAGTTTTTCAATAGTCGAGAGGAGAAATCTTGTTTAACGATTCAATTAAAATTGTCAATCGTTTGAATACATTTTTTTATTGTGCCTGTGAACGTAGTCACATTTTATCAAGGCCATGTCGCATGCCCAAAAGAAGGATTTTAAGGGTTAAACACTTTCCACAGAACAAATAAAAAGTAAACGAACGTTTCAATTGAAATTAATGTTCTATTTAGTGTATGTTCAGTGCTTTCCCTCTTTTAAATATTTCCCGCCTAAAACTTTCATTATAATTCATAACTCTCCATTCCCCTTTGCAACGAAAAAAAAAAATATGTTTGAAAAGTTCAGCGAAGAAAGAACGTGTGAACAGTCAGGAACCGCGAAGCCATTTGCTGTTAAAGGTATTGCTATTTTCTATAATGAGGCTTTACAAATGAATGCTTTTCTTTACATCACAAAAAGGTTGCAACAAAATAGAATGGCATTATTTTGGTTCATAATTTCATTTTCAATAAAATGCTGTTTCATTTTAAAAGTTAGCCCACAGAAGAAAAAAAATTGAATGTGCCTGCACTTCTTTTTGCCCACTTTTTTAGTTTCCCACGAAACTAACTCCCCTTGACTTGACACCTTCCTTGTCTTCTACAGAAGTTGTAAATAAGTTGGATGGGCACCTGAAGACAGCTCAGCTTACTTGATCTAGATCAGTACCCGAGCACATCGATCCCCCAGAGTTATTAATTCGTTCACTACGCCACTGATTGATACTAGCCGCATACATCTCTCATTGATAGCAATCTAAATGGGAAACAATCCCGAGTGAGGCAACTACAAATATGGGTGCTTTAATTGATAGAGCTTAAGAAGGTCAACGCATGTCATCATTATCATTAAATTATACACCAATACGGAGATATTTAATGGAGCTGGCTTTCAAGACGAAGAGGCAAGCCACAGAAACGAAACTGAACATAGTGGTAAGCATTGAGAAGAGATAAAATGGAGGGAGTGAAGACTTTCATTCATGAAACCAAGATCTCAAGTCACGTGATAGCTTTTAAAGCAAAGCGTTGGAAGATATCAGATTTCTTTCGCTAGTTTCACGCAATACATGTCAGCCATTCGTTGTTGTTGAGTCACATGACTTGGAATCTTCGTTTCAGCTTTTGCTAAGCCAATGATTGGGATAGCTCCCTCCATTTACTAGTTTATGCTCTAAGGTTGTAAAGGAGGATCTTTTCTCAAACTTTTGGCTAAAACAACAATTTAAACCATAAACCACATTTCCCGAAAGAATAATATCTTAACTTGAAAACAATGTCTTTTTCTTAATTGTTCCCTATCTCTGTCAAGAACAAGAGAAATAACATCCTCAAAAGCTGGACATGCTACTTAAGAAATCTGAAAACTATGCTGACTGCATACCACTTCCTTTCTTTTCGTAGATAGTGATTAATGTTCTGTCATGAAATGGGACAGTGAATATAAATCCTGCTCGTTTGAGGAAATGCGGTTTTTTAAGTTTATTATCTACTCAAACAGATTTCCACCTTTATCCTCAAGATTTTTTTTTTCTTATTAGAAAAGTGTCTTCCCCGCCCCCAAGCTGTCTTGGTGAAGAATGTCTTTTCTCAGCAGCAACCTAAATTTTTAAAAACATTTTATGTCAGGAAAAGTGAAGAATGAAAGGGATTCTAGCAATAATGATTTTATTGGTCGAACAGTAAGCAGAATTGTTACACTAGAAATACAGGAAAATATCCAACCTCACCTCGAAAAGTCTTTCGCAAAGATTTCGAGAAGCATAATGGGCCTTAATAAAGAAATTATTCAAAACTTGTTCCTCTATAACAGAATTTGTAAATCGGTTAACACAACTGCTGCCAAACTACGTGATGATTCATAGTATGTGAATTTAGCTGAGACCAGTGTGTCTCTAAGCCAGTTTTGATTTACTAGCATCTTCCCAGTTGCCAAACATCCCTAGTTTTGTCTGTAACTGCATTCGTGCAGACTAGAGTCCAAATGATTCAAATCTGCACGAAAACGGCAAATCCAGCAGACTACGAGCTAACTTGTCGTAGCTTCTCTCAACTAAGCTACGAATCATCTCGTAGTTGGCAGTAAACGTGAAATTATGTAGAAGGAATGCCGTAGCAGATCGCGTTCAGATTTTCCATCCTTCCTTAATACGCGTATTCTTGCAGCTTATAAAATCTTTTTAGTTTAATAAAAACTGTCTTTTTCTATAAAAAAAAATGTTATTCACAGGGATAAACTCGGAATTCCTCTTTTTCAATTGTATTTTCCAAAATTCAAGGCTATTCGGTGCCTCAAATATAAATCGGTAAAACACTCCCGTTTTCTTTCATTTATCCAACCATTTTTTCAGGTTTTTACAAATTACCGTAAGTAAAAATCCTCAGCACTTTCCGAGTGCATACATACTCCGGTGATTAACATCCTGTGTGTGTGTATGTAAATATAAACCTGTTTTTAACGCTACAATCTATAACTCTTATGATGAAACTAGATAACCGCTGACGAAATTTGAGACTGTGGCTAAGATCCATACCACAGGTGGAGCACTTTCCCATTGTATTGATATACAAAACTTCCTACTTTGCATATTGAGTCATACATGAATGTCCGTTTTTCACGAAAAGGCACTTCGCCGTGCCTCCTCGAACGCAGAGTTCCATTTTACGCGGGGGGGGGGGGTAAGGAAGCAATCCACGTGCCTCTAAAGGAGACGACCAGACAGCCTTAACTTGGGCGTGCATTTTAATGCGCAAAAAAGTCTTGGTGTCCTTTACATTTCTTGCTTCACTTGTCTGTTGTCATTTTAGTTATTCTTACATTTTAAAAACTGCTGCTGTTACCGCAAAATGCTATGATCCGAATATATTTTTTGCCGTAAACAGCAAAATAGAATCGTCCGATACCACGCGACGAGGGAGGAGTCAAGTGCCTTCTCGTGGAAAACGGACCGGACACTTCTCTTAAGCAGCCTAAATGCAGCGTTTATTTTGAAACACCATTATGTATCAGTTCTATCATCAAAAAAAAAAATTTTTTTTTTTTTTTTTTGAGAACGAGGCACTGCAGCAGAAATTACTTTTCACTACACACTTAAAAAGCAAAACGTTCAAGCAATGTTCTCCTCCTGGTAAGATAATGATATCTTTATGCATATAAGTTAAGAAACGAATGCTTTAAAACAAGATAACATCAAATATTGACTGTCAATATGCCGCTGGATTCTCACAAGGACATGCTTTCAGTATGAAGAATCAGCGAAGCAAAGCAGTCTATTTCTCAAGAACATAAATACAGATAGGAGTAAATACTTTGCTTTTTTAAAATTAGAGTTCCTTCTAGAAATACTTAATGACATTATTAATAAAATGATGGGCGAAAGAAAATGAGATATAGTAACAAAAGAAAATATATGAATGAAATCGTAAATTTATTTCGTTTAACTTTTTCATACAACAAAAAAATATCAGAAGCTACTAACTCACAACTGGAGATTTCTCAATTAACAGAAGGATAATTGCTCACATATATTGTCACTGTATGGAACATCAAAACATTAAACAGAAGAATAAGAATACAAGCAAAGATAATTGAAAGCATGAACAACTTTTAAAAGAAAAGTATTTAACCGAGAACGTTTCGATAAACAAACCTATTTTCGAGATTAATTTTATCTGGTATTTGCAAACCAACGGTATTCATTAAAATTTCCATCTAAATCAGGAATAAAATGAGTCCAAACTATGATTTCCTGAATGAATTCTAAATGAGTAAAACGCAAGCTTCGACAAATCATGAAAGGAAATGAATGGATTCTCCGACTTCAGTTTTGTTTCTAATGGGCGTCAATGGATTTTCAGTGGTAAATTAAATCTCATACGCTGATGCTAGATTAAAATTACAGATCTCTTCTTGGTAATCGGAGCTTTAATACAGATATAGAAAGTCAAAAGTTGCTTTTTAATCAGAGTCGCGTTAGTGTTTACCAAATAAACCCCACTGTCCCGCGAAGTTTCTTTAGATTCTATAAACTTGATGGGGGTTATTGTTTCGTCAACGGTTTAAAAAGTGAACAAAAAATACGGCAGTCGCGAGTAATATAGTAAAAATGTATGACATCTACTTACTCATTGGCACAACGACTGTAGATAGGAGAATGTCTGGAAAAAAAAGAAGACATTTTAATATCATTAAAAACAAATCAACATAACATTAAAAGTTCTACAAAAAAAAAAAAAAAGAATACTTAAAATAGACAAAAGTCTATAGACAAAAGTGGATTTAAGATAGTAGCAGTTTTCTAAAGTATAGTAGAAGGCTCGTTTTTCCGCACATCTTGGGGCTAGATGTTTCGTGCAAGGGGAGCTCATATGGGGCGGGAGAACAAGTGGGGACTCAAGGCCCCCTTTGAAATTAGAACTTTCTTGCTTTTAGTATTTTTTTCTTTGCAAAAATGTAAAAACATTTCTTCGAAAGCAATTAATGAATAAGTTATTTAAAATGTCAACTTTGAATAACTGTAATCTGTACTGAAATCGGTTTCTATGGGGGAAATTTCCAGCTAAACCATGCGGAAAATATCTGAGCACCCCCCCCCCCTTAAAATTTTGCATATGGGTGCCCTTGGTATCGTGATATATAGGCTTTGGCGTTATTTAGATCATATGAGGCAGTGAGAAGCAAAGGGATGTACGTGCCAAAATTAAAAATTTGGCATTAACCAGTATAATTAGCAGGAGAACCTGTCCTCTGCTTTGTAACAAATGACGGTACTAGAGCCCTGGTAGGTGTTGCTAAATAGCATGATTTTGAAAAGCCTACCTAAGGTCTGAACTTTAAATGCGTTTTACTCGAAGCTTTAAAAATTATACTTACACCCCTTTGCTTCTCACTTCCTCATTTAGCAAATTTAGAAACTAATATTCAGATTGCTTCAGTTTATAAGCACTTTAAAATAATAAGTTTTAACTGCGATGAGTATTACAACACTAATGACGCAATTTAATATAGATATTGTCATTCACAAATATATAGAAATATTTATTCAAAAGATAGCAAATTACCCTGCACTTCTGCTAGCTTCATGGTTTGCATAGCAGCTGCATTTCAGAGAACCATCTGGTATTTATTTTAGTCTAACACTAGATAGTTGGGGCAACCTAACCTGGAAGCGTCGCAATGCTGTGATTAGAATCTGCGTAGCTTTCACAGCGCTGCCAGGTTGGGTTGCCACAACTATAAGTACTAATTGTCATTTTAAAGCTTTGAATTGAAATGGAAAGATGAAAAAACAGCTTCAAAATTCAATTTGCCTAAAAATTACTATGTAGGGGAAAAGGGGGGGCACATGTGAGCACGGGACACATGTGAACATTGTATGTTTTACTAGGATAACGTCAAGCAAAGAATCTGTAAAAAATCTCAAGTAATAGCAGTACCAGCCTTACTTTTTTAAACAAACTTTCAGAACAAGGAGCCAGTTTATGTTCCTGTGGTGACAGCTTCTTGGTTTTATCAGATGCTTATGAACTTTTATCACTGTTGTCTTCGTGTAAAAAACATATTTTAAACTAATTAATAAGCTAAATTTAATTATTGCAAACCATTATATGAACATTCACGTAAATTTAAGCTAATGTTTAATTTTTGTAATTAAATTAAAAATTCTTTATTTTTGAAAATTAGTTCTAAGGTAGATGAAGGGGCACTTGTGAAACGCAACGTGTTGGGGGCACATGTGAACAGCTCCCTTATCCTCTCGCGCAAATATAAATATTAGTGTAGGCTTATTATAACTGTTAAAAGAGATATAGAGATTTATAATTATTATCATGCTGCACTCAGTTTGTAAATTTATTGTTGATTATTGTTACATAATTGCTAATTATTTGTTTCAATATTTTTTATTTTTTAAATTCGTTAATTACTAAATAGTTGGCTAAAATTTTATTGATACACAATATTTACAAAGAAAATAATGGCATAGTGTTTTTCTTTAACTAAAAACTGAAGTGTAGAAAATTTTAAAATTCGTCATCATATTCTGTATGAAGCTTAAACGCTTTATATAACAAGAAAAAACTTTACATGATAAAATTTTCTTTTTATAGTTTAGTCTTATGAGATTTTTTCATGTCGATCCATTGATTAGAGCATGCTATGAAACTTTAAAATTTGACAGTGAGCAGAGTTCTATAATTCAGAATTTTTTTTTTTCTTAATGACAGCTACTGTAAAATTCAAACTGACAGTATAGGTTACAAACCCTTAAATGTAATTAGTACATACGTAATGCTTCATAATAACGAGTCTTTCGTTGAAATATGATGCTTGTCCTGTAATTTTCAATCGTGTTCACATATGCCCCAAGCATGTTTACATTTGCCCCCCCCCCCCCTCCTATAGGGGCACATGTGAACAATTGAAGTCATTTTTTAAAAATTCCATAAAGTATAGAATTTTTTTTTTTATCTGATAAAATTCCATGGCACAAAGGAAAGGCTATTCAATCATGGGGACTCTTTTGCTGTGAGAAAATGAAAATATTTTCTGAGAAATTAAGAAATTAAAAAATAAATGTTGACATGTGCCACCTTTTCCCCCTATACACGGCGGAACAGGTTTTTTTTTTCCTTTTATTTTTAATATTTTTTTTACTGGAACACTTTTTATTTACTTCTGAACAGTAATGTTTATAGAGAACTGCGTCTTATATGTCAGCGTTGTAATGGTATTCTTCTGCGTTACTTATTTTCTAATTATAGTAATAATTGATAACAATTTTGAGTATCTGAGCCAGGAAACCCCACCAATATTTCAATCACAGAAACCAATAAAATGATGCTCGTTTGAGAAAGCAGTTTCTCTTAGGGAGGCGGGAGGGGGCATAACCATTATTTCGCCAGCCCGTTCTCGAGAAATTATGTTTAAATCAGTGTAAAAATAAAGAGATGAGAACGTATAAGCGGGAAGGCACCAGGACGAGGATTTCCGTATTAAAAATCATTGTTTGCTCTTTTACTGCTAAAAATAGTAGTAGACAAACCAAAAAATTATAGAAGCAATAGAAGAGAATTTGTCAGTTCACTGAGGAATGTACGATTTAAATTACATTTTTTTAAAAATATTAAAAGCGACTAATATTCGAAAAGTACAGTACTTCCAGGATCTGATTACCGTACAGGCCTACTAGGCCTGGGGCCCCCCTCTTCCTAAGGGACCCCCAAATTACTTAAAGAATTATACATAGCCATTTCAACTATACAAAAAATACACACATTTTTAAAATAATAGCCATCAGGGGGCCTCACTTTTAGTTAGTCGGGCCCTGAGTACTTCCCTAATGAGTGTACTGAAGATGTTACAGGGTTGCCACTCAATGTTGAAAAAAAAAAAAAATCCCGAGTTTTCCCTGTATGAAAATGAAACATAACAAACGAGCAAACACTAATGCTTGAAAAAGAACATTAATATCTTGATAATATCTCCGCTGGGAATAAAATCGAAACAAACTAAATAAATAAACAAATAAGGGGAAATAATTAATAGAATTCATAATAACTGAAATAATAGCATGGTGATTGAATATATTTAACTTTTTATGCAAGTTAAAACAAAAAAAGCCTTCTCTTTACCATTCACTACTTGGACCTAAAAGTGTAAAGGTTAAGCAGAACAATGAAAATTGACGACTTATTTCATACACTCTAAATTAAATTATCATGAAATTCAAGATATATCTTAAATAATAAAAAGATTGTTTTTGTAATCAACATTTTAATATTTACTTTAAAAAAGAAAGCAAAATTACCATTTTTTATTTTACTTTACTTCTGAGCTTCATTAATATTATCATTATTACAACTAGAAAGTCCCCGTCAAAGTATGACGGGGGAAATTGCTTCTACATTTGAACGAAGCCGTTGCCTGTTTGGTGATATTTTGATAGTTGAAATTGTAACCCTGACTCCGGTGGATTAACCCTAAACTCCAGTAGGTAGCGTTACATTTGTTGACCGTTTTATCGTTTCTTCATTCCCTGAAATGACAGTCTTACCAGTAAGACCTTAAGCTACCGGATCGAGTTCAGCCTTGTCAAAATAAAGCCTTTCCCTGCATGTGAAACATTACCAAAACATGTTATCAAATTATCATGCCGTGGCGCGAGTTTCACTGTTGAAACACGCGGGTTACTCGATCATCGGCGAGTATTTATATGAGAATTTATTTAGTTTTTTATTTTATTTATTATTTTTATTTATTTATATATTTTTTTTTTTTATTTTTATTTATTTTTTTTTTTGTAGTTTATATATTTGGACATTGATTTTTGCACCTTCGATTTAAATAAAAATATTTTCGCTTTATTTTCCAGGTTGTTGAGGATAATTTCAAAGTTCCCTGGATTCCCCCCCCCCCCCTTTTTTTTTGAATTCTTTGTGTTTTTCCTGTTTGTTCAGGCTTTTCTGTTTCGTAGCAACCATGAGTTAGAGTGTTATAGTGCATGGTTTCAAAATATGGATTTTATTTTTATTTATTCAAATTCGTTTTTTGCTTTTTAAAAATAGTATAATAGAAAAGTTAAACCAAAAAAAAAATTAATTTTCAACTGAAAATTGAATTTAACAGCGTTTATGTATGATTCAAAATGACTTGAGAAAGCTATTTGCATCACTTCCGACTTCCAAAACAGGAAAACTAAACAAATTCATTAAAAAATAAATACTAAGTTGAACCAGTTCCTTCGAAACCTCATTTGCATAACAAAACCAGAAAAAAGCATTAACAACTCTCAAAAAAGCAGCCCATCAAGCTACCCATATCCAAGCGAATGGAAAAGCAAGAAGCAAAAGACGATATATTTGGCCTTCTCATCTCATTTAGCTGGCAGTGACCACATTTATCCCATTGTTCGAACGGTGTAGAGATCATTCAACCCCTGAGGAACTAAGAAATCGTGGATTAAGTCGGCTGCTGGAACCTGATTTGGCAAGGATTCGAACTCGCGAAGTGTTTTATTTTATCTGTTGGAGAAATCCACCGAACTCCATATCTATTGTTATGGTGAATTGAACATTCCGTTTTCTTAGATGTGATCGAAGAATGAGGATTTTCCAAAGAAGTTATCCTCGGCGGTGGCAACGAAATCGGGTTAAACAAATTCAAATACTTTTAGATAACCAGCAATTTTCACATCATTCGAAAAGTAATTTCGCGTATTTTCTGTCTACGAAGCAAAATATATTGAAAGCGTGGAAAATCTTGTGATAAAGAGAATGAAACTGTTTTTAAAGTCTTTCCTTTCAAAAAGTGGTTCGTAATTCGGAATATTTATCCAAAATTAATGGACGGATGATCTGGAAGCGGAAGCAGGCCAACTTTGTTCTGTAATAGCTGGGATTCGCGAAAGTAGTACAAATAACATTAATTGTTTGAAAAGGTTGTGGATTTTTTTAAGCTCAAAAGGCTTTTAGGTAACATAAAACTTGGTTTTGAAGTAATTTTCTGCAAAACAAACTTTACTATTTCATTTTCAAACAACAAAAAAACACCCTTCTAATTTTTTGAACATAGCAAGAGCGTGATTTCATACTAGAAAAAAAGATATGATGCAGATGTTAGTCTGGAGAAATACATTAAATCTACCAATTAAAAAAACCATAAAAACTGAATTTAGATAATGATTAGCACCATTCTGCTATCCACAGGGTACTCTTTATTGTTTATATTGAAAGAGAAAAGTATTAGCTTAAAATTGATATCTAACTCAGCTTAATTGACTGAAAAATAAATAAATCAGGGACATTTTCGTAAATTCTCACCAAAGTGGCCAAAAATCAAATTTTTGAAAAGAATCTTCAAAATTTAGTTTTTATACAAAAAATCTGGAAAAAAAATTGAGCTTGTCTCACAGATATATATTTCTAAAAAAATAATGAACAAAATCCGACACATGACGGCAGGGCCGACTGTTTAATTCAGGTGACTTGACGCGGAATGATCCATTTCTGAGCACTTTGTACATTAAATTACATTGTTTTTCATTAAAACTAAGCATGGATATTAAAATAAAGTACATTTTAAAGAATACTTATTTTGCTATACTAAATTGCATTGTATTTTGAACTTTTCAATTAGAGGTTTAAGAGCTGAAATTCTGAAGCTTTATTTCAGCTGTTTCTTTAGCTTTATGCTGTCTGCAAAACAAATCTATGAATTAGAACGTACAGTTGAACTACATTTTGAGGCCATATCAAGAAATATTAAAAGATTAAGGGAATAAATAATTCCACCTTCAAATGTTGAATCTGGTATTAGACTTCCAGTAATGATACTAATGCCGGTGACACTCTGTACAAGATTAAGACTAAATGCAGAAGCATGCAGTTGTCATTTCGCTTCAAACTAATAATTCTCGTTTCATACCGATTGTCACAAAGAGAACTTCAGCCGAAAACATTCTCCGCGCTTCATTGGTTCAGTATCACTTGACATGCCTTCTTGATATTTTTCGCTTACTCATTGGTTCGCATTTATTCCATAGTAAGAAATTTCTTTTATCCAGAAAACTATGATTTGCTGACTGGGCTACGACGTCATTTGAAGTGAATCCTCCCAGTTATATGATCCATAGCAAGTTTACTTGACATAGACATTTTGCTGCTGTCGCATTCGGCGTGAAACAGGCATTGGGGTAACGACACGAGTAACAGACAAGGGTCCAGTACACTGTTAAAACCGGAGGAGCCAGATAGGTGCGATTTTCCGCCTTAGGGTGCAAAGACGGAGCCATAGAGAGTCACAGAGGCTAGGAAATATTGTTCCGATATCTTTTAGCACCTTAGTGGATGAAAGAAGGTAATGAAGGGCCATCACCTCACACAGTAGAAAATAGCGACTCTTTTCCTCCGCAAAGGTGCCTCGCTCGCACATGCGCTGTGCACTCCGGGATAAGTTCAGTTCAGCCACTTGAATGGCGGACGATGATGCTGCAACGTAGTTGTTGATACATTAAATTTTCACATTGAATTAACAACTAAACTGGATTAAAATTCAACATTTCTGGGACAACTTCAAAACCTTGCGTAAGTACAGTCATTTAATCATGGTATAACATTTAAGGCTTTCCAACAGGCTTTTAGTGTTTTCAGAGTCGCGTTTCAACAAAGTAAATTGAGTACTACTTCTTGTTTATAGTTAACCGTTTTAACATAGTGATGTATGGCTTTTTCTATCATGTTTACTAATATATGCTGTTACTTGCTTGTCGCGTCAGCGGTCTCGCGGATTTTCCCCCAAAATGTTTATTGTTAGCAATACGAAATAATTAATAAGTAACCGTTATGAAAATTTAACGATGTAACTTAACTGCTACAGCAGATACACTAAATGTCTTTATCTTCTCAATAAAATAGTTGCGTAGACGAAGCAAAGGAAAAAAAAAAAGACGCTTGGAAAAGAAATCTCTCTGTGTGTTTCATGCCATGACTCATTACGTAAAAATATTTCGTTGGTGTTACTTCAAAAAAAAAAAAAAAAAAAAAACAAATGCATTGTCTAGACGCGTTTATTATTATTTTTTTTCTGATTTCTGTTTCCAATGCTTTTTTATTATGTGGGCTGCCAAATATTTGTTTTGATTTTAATGTCAAAAAACTTCCTATTTAAAAAAGAAAAAAAAAGTGCTTTTTTAGATTACTTATGTTCAAATAGGATATTCAAATGTCGAACCATATATGTATACGTATCAATATGTTACTCTCGATTAAAATATTTTGAACGTTTATAAAACGCCTGCAATTTATGAAACGATTTGATTTTTCCGTGATTGTAATATACCTGAAAAATGTTGAATGTGTCCGTAAATTATCCATAGATGCCTACATTCTTAATTTTTGGTATTATGCTGTAGTAAATGTCAATATCCATTTAAAACTACAGAGCAATCCAAGGGTTTATATGAGAGTTAGCACTCGGATAGAGGAATTGAAGTCATGAATGCTTCTAAATTATGTTGGAAAGTCTGAAATGTGATCAAATGCCTTAAATGACAAATTTTAACCCAAAATCAATTCAATGTGAAAAACGTACCAAGACTTTGTATATCATAAGCACAAACAATAAACACAATAATATTCAAAAATGCACACAGTACGGGGGAGGGGGGAAGAGGATCTACTGTAGAAATCAGTAACGGTGCCATTTATCTCTCTGAAGGTTCCTTCTTTTCACCGCCGCTCTGTCTTTTAAAAGGTGCCCGTTTTTCACCCTAATAAGAGGTGCGATTTCGGCTCCGTATTGGGTGTCGCTGGTGAACAAGCGATTCACCCCTGAAAGGTGCCAAACGCAACCTGTAGTTTTAACAGTGTACAGACAGTCGTAAGTTTGGATTTAAATAATTAGAATTTTAGGCGGGTTAAACTGATGTTACTGCGACCCATGAATACGGTGCAACCATCTAGTGTTATCAGAGTGAATTTTATGAACCAGTTGGTATTTACAAGGCAGTGGTCAAAAGTTACGAACAGACAGCACAAAGTCAGCTGGTGTTTTATGTTCATTTGAATATAACAAGGTTTTAGAAAAATAAAGAACTTTTGCACATTTTGAAGAGAAAAGGGGAATTCTGTCCATCACTCATCCTTTCCTCATCTCTTCCTATCTGTTACTGGGTGTCATCAGAATTGTCGGCGTCTGTTACAGGGGTCGAACCTTTTTCCGAAACTGAGCAAATAAAAATAGAATTAACTAATTCAGAGGATCCAGAAGCAGCCAAACTTTAGATGAGATGTAGTTGCATGAGAGAAAAATAGTTTTAAAAAGTCTAAATACATTAATAAGCTCAGAAAATTGAGTTAACTTGAGAGGGATGTCTTAAACATGTCTGTTACTCTTTGCCGTTACTCTAGTACCTGATGTATTCCTTTCAAAGAAAAGGCAATTCAAGTTTTTCAATTTATTCAATTTCATACTTTCTCATTAAATACAAGACATGTTTGAGTTTAAAGTTGATTTTTAACTGTGACGACCCATCTCCGTAACCCCCACGACCCAAACTTGGGGTCGCAGCTCACACTCGAGCACTTAATTTATTCAAGGAGCCGCTAGGTAAATAAGAACTTGTTTTCTCAAAACTATTTTTAGCTGAATTTTACATACAGAAAACACACTTAGTTTAACAACATAGCAGTGAGTACTTTGACATGGGGTTGGTGGAAGTGGAACTCGATAGGAGCTATGAATTGAGGCTATTATTTCTGATAAATTCCAGCGGATCCAGCCTCTACGTAACTCCGACCCACGCATCAGTGTCTTGTCAACTGCCCACGCATCTTCTCTTCTTGGGGGAAATTCCCAATCGAATTACTAGTGTGGGAGGACAGTGTTTTAAGAACGAATAGATGTGTCCAATTGTCTCTTAAAACACAGTTAATTTTTTTTTCTGAGAGTTATTTGTGTTATTGTGGGCTATAAAATGCTACAAATACAAGCTGAAGACATTTGTGAGAGTTTTCAATTTTCAACACATATTCTTCGCAGTAACTGGTTTTCAAAGCAATTGATCAACGTTCTTTTTCAATTCTCGAAATGAAGTTTTTTCCGAAAACGTTATCAATAAGCTCCAATTAATGATACGACAGTCGAGATTTACCATATTTTTGATTTTTTCTCTGCCCATGCTAATTAGTTTCTTAACTGTGAAAATTTATAAATTCAACATAACAAAAGAAAAGGGGGAGGGGAGTGATTGTAAAAAGTAATTTTTGCAATTTTTTTTTTTTAAATAAATTTTCATGAAGCGAAGCTTAAACTTTTAGCAATCGGCATATAAATCAAGGTAAAAATAGTAACACTTTTACTCGATTTCCAACATTACTGTTTCCAGAGAACAAAAATCCAGAGAACGAAGAAAAAAAAATAGAAGATTACTCCTTATTCTCTATCCCAAATTTAGAAGGGATTGTAGAAAAGTTTGAAAGAATATACGATGATAAGATTGAAGCTTTTTGTTGAAGTTGAACGAGTCGTTTATTTTTCGGGACCTATTTCCACCTGCACGTAATTAAAAAGCATTTTTTAAGTAGTCAATTTTGATCATCCTCAGGAGTACTTAATTTCTAACAATCAAGTGCAGGAGTCTTACATTCTGCAGAACTTTAAAAATTCAGAGACAGAAAAGAAGTACAAGAACTGAACTCTCGTGTGATCCCACGTAAACTTAGACCTGTTTAAATACTTCGACCTAAGGATATAGAAATCACATCATACATTAACATGCTACCTGTTCTGGGCGTATTATTACGCAACCTGATGTTGTACGCACCCTGTCATTGTCGTAATATTACGTTCCAGTTTAATACTTCCAATCCCTCCTGTATTTGACGCAATGAAATACATTACATAAATGGGTAATACCACAATTCCTGAAACGTATCCTTTCGTCTTTTAAAGAGAGTCTTTAAATACCAGAGAGTCTTTAAATACCATAAAATAGAGAGAAATCGAAAGGCAAACACCTTTAAAACAGTAACAAGCAGTTGCTTCAATTTACTAAAATGCCAAAATAACAACTTAAAAAACACTATCGATATACAAGTATATTGTACCAGGTGAGAAAAAAAAACTAAACTTGATGAATTGAATATAGATAAACATCAAAAATCTGGATTATTTTCAAAGTTTGAGGAGTTTCTAAAGCCTATAATCCACAACTTGATGCTTACTGACTTAAAATTAATTTGTTAACATTGTCAACAATTAATTTTGTAACTAAATTTATCCATGTTTTGCTTTGTGCTACGATTAAAAAACTTGTCCCAACTCAACAACGACAGAGCAGGTATAACAGAAGGTAGTTATGAAAAACGTTCAAAAATCCAGCAATGTCGATAAAAATACAAATGGAGGAAAAAGGCATTTGTTGTGGTCAACTCTCACCGTGAACCCTACTAAATGTGCTGCTAAGTTTGACGCAACCACTTGGCCCTCGAACTTCCAAACACGGTACTCTCTCTTTCCAGTTTCCAGTGTCGCGGCCACCGGTATTCTCAAAACAAGGTTAGCGTCACTACATTTCAACGATTCTCTTGAAAAAAAGAGAAACGACCATAGTGACTGTCCATGCGAATCAAGCAAGCAGTACTTAATTCACAGCCGAGAACTTGTCAGGGAACAAGGTGCTTGAACTGGCTGATATTCTTTTGTTCTCGAGCGCACTCTAAACAATGTTTTAATATTAGCTTTCGTCTTCTTTTTTTCCCTTTCCAAAAACAGCAGCTTTGTTTTCGTTCGCCAAACAATGGAAGGCTTCGAGGATGGATAAGAAGTTCGCTGGCTGGCCAGTTTACTTCGCGTGATGTAATATACAGAGAAAATGAAAGGACCTTTAATACAGCACTAGACGCATAAGGATGTTGTGAGGTTACTTTGTGGTAAAATGCCTTCACTGTTCTGATATCCAACTTTCTCCAAGTCACATCTTTAGCTGTCTTGCCATACGAGTCAAACTGTTCAGTATAGTCTTTGTTCATATCGACCAGATAATCAGCTTTTGCATTCTATGAAAGTTACTCGAAATCACCAAAGCTGTCTTCGATAATTTTGGTCCATATTAGACCATTCTACATTTTTCATGGACAAGACTACAACGACGACAATCCGCTTTTTCTCTACTGAGTATACCTATGATACATTTATTTCTTACCAACTAATAAAAAATGGTTTGAGAAGGTCTTGGCTTGCCCTAGGCTGTAGAGCCGAAAAAGAAGAAGAAAAAATGGTATCATTAATAGTTAGTGCTTTCTACGGTGTGTCTTATTTTTAAAGACGTTATATTTTCATGAGGCATCCTCTCATTTTGTTCCTTTGGATGAAAACATAATAATGTCTTAAAATAAAAACGGAATAATATTTAGAAATTGCTTCCACTGCTGCTAAATTTGTCAAATCTAGCCTTTTTTTTACTTCAATTATTATTATATTTACGCAACTTGTCATTAATTTTAGTTTGTGATAATTTAGATTGCTATTGATGTTTTTATTCTCATTTTATTAAATTATGTTAATTATTTATAGCTACAGTAACTCTCAACCAACAACTCAAATATCAATGTTTCTTTTTTGGTACGCAAATACTATCAATGCATTCTTTTCTGTAAAAAAGAATTTTAGGTTCTTAGAAATTTTTTAAATAATAAGAGTTAGTACTGCTATTGTGAATTCTGCAAAAACGCAATTTCTTCAAAATCCTAATGGCAATATCCTCATCGAAACAATCATAATTATGGACAAGAGATCAAATTTACCCCTCATATCATAGGAGACTTCCATCAGAAAGGAAATATGTGACCTTGTATTTTTATTTCAAGCAAGTTATGGAGTAAAACACATGCTTTCTATTAATCAGCCATCAATGTAACACAAGTATTTGAGTTAAAGCATGCAAACCACAAATTTTGAAAAATCATGATTAAAATAATTTGTTCAAGAATCTGCAAAACTGGCGTAGGGGTAAATAAAGAAAGAAAAGAAAAGCATTTTTTTTTTCAATAATTCAAAAAGAAAATTAATGAAAACTATCATCGACTTAATTGCTTGACATTGCTCTACCTAGCGATACATTACACAAGATCTCAATTCCAGGCGTTAAATTATTTATGGCTTAACTGAAACCAGGATGACAAGGCAAAATAGGTAACTAATAAATTTCAAATTAAAAAGAAAACAGAACTAGTGCGAAAAGAATAAATTTTGAAAGAAAAATAATTCTTAGAAGGCCCTGAATAAGATGTAGTAATTTTAAGTGCACAGACACACGGGAAGGTTTTGGAGTTCTTTCAGCAAATTGGGAATTTCCACCCACCCAAAAAAGTAAGTTCGGGGTGCCCCTAACTACAGCATTCAGAGATTAACTATATTCAGGATTCATTCAACTTTTTTTAAAAAAAGTGGAAGACTCCTAAAAGTTCAAATAGTGAATAGGGTTTGCATAAACACCCCAAGCACTATAATAAATAAAGCAAAAAATTTTCTGAAGTCATGTGTCCAGTTCACATAGTAATTATTCTTTTAACCTACTAAGAACTGATGTAAATTGACAGGCTTAACTTAGCGGGTAAGACCTAACCTCTGACAGGCGGATATAAGAATGAAGAACCTTATCTACGAACATCACACTTACCCTCATTGCGTCAGCCCTATTTGCCTGTTGTGCAAACAGAACAATTTCAATCAGCGGATACCACAAAAATGATTTTATCTATTTATATGAGTTCCTTGTAGATGCACGATCGTGCGATGAAAGAGGTAAATGCGCATTTGCAATTTTTCTCAACATGTAAATTGAATACGTAGGGTAATGTTTTTCAGCAAAATTTTTAGTTGCATTGACTCTATTCTAATGAGAAGGTAATAGAACAAACTCATCGCATCATTAAAAATAAAAAATAAAAAAAGTGTTACACAGACCAGTGAGTTTTGAAAGCACAGAAAAATTTAACAAAATCAATTGAAAAACATTTTTTTTTCAAAATCAACACGAGCATCTTTTCTACCATTCTATCTTCAGAAGAAGATGGTGTTACAAGGGTGGTTTGATTTTTAATTATTTAAATTTTCATAATTCAAATTTCCCTTAAATATATTTTTTTTTTTTTTTTTTGAACGAACTCGATTTGATGATGTCTCTAAATTAGAACAAGAACCTAATATCAAAGTATCGTCAAAGAACTAACTGTCCGTGTTTAAACAATAAATGTGATTAGCAAAACACAATGTTATCGCATAGATAAAACGCAATTAGAGCTATCAATAGCTAAAGTATTTGATACAAGTAATTCAATTGAACGCAATATTCAAAGCTAACGTTTTGAGACAATAATATGGAAAAAAAAAAACATTGTCTGGAAATAGATTCCAAAGATTGTGAAGAATATCCAATAAAGTTATTGAACCGATTTTTTTGCAGACCGTTTGATCAAGGAATGAATGCGTAAATTTTTCAGTACCAGAACGCCAATAAGATCACCGATCAGAGGTTACTAAATTTTTTCAATTCGCGGCACCCTAGGAGGAATTAGAAATTTTATCATCGTACCCTTCTCTCTAGTCAATCTTTATTACGTACAGAATACCAGTAAGTAATTTAAACTTGAACACAACAGTCAGATTAAGATATCCTACTGAAGCTCTGAGGCGACGATGTATGTTACTGTAATAGTCTGAAATCTTTATTAGAAGATTCTTGATTTTAGTATCCAGTTTCTATTGAACAATTCAGTAAAAATTCTTGAGCAATTGATACATAAAAAAATTAAAATATTACCAATGCTTAGTGCCAAAATAAAAGTTAGTGCTAAAACTAAACGAGTGCATATTGTTTGCGAAACGAGAATATATACCTTATGACACCAACTTACTCTAAATAATATCGTAGGTTATATTCACATATAGTAAAAAACTTACAAAAGTTCAACTGTTATCTCTTCCTCTGCAATTTACCATTACTTTGTGTAATTTCACAATAACGAGTTTACATAATCTGTTGGTCTTACAATATAAAGCATTGTTTGATGTGTGTGTACCAGGTACATGGTCACACCGCTTATATGGTCAATTTTTTAAATTCAAGGAAAAGTCGTGGGAAAAACCTCGTTAAAATCACATACCTGGTCACTACCTTTCCCTTATTGTTGATTATATAGCCCAAGGTCCGCACTAAATGCGCCAAATGCGATAAAATCGTAAATTCGGCGAAAAAATTTCGAATTTGGCGAATTTATTGGCGAACAGAAAATTTTGTAAAATATACACAGAAGAAAAAAACATCTCCTTTCAGATGTCAGTTTAGATAAAAAAAATTAGGTCCGTTCACAAAATTCGGACCCCTAAAAACGGACCCTTCGCAAAATTCCGACCCCTAAAAACGAACCTTTCATCACACAACTCCCAGACTAGCAATCACTGAAAGTTGTTTTGCGCCACTGTACTTGCGCCTCTCGCTGATTGGATATCGAGTGCGCAGCGTTGGCGCGTTTGTTTCATTGTGTTCGATGTCTGAAACATCGGAGTAAGATAGGAATGCAGTCTTTACTTTATTAAAAGCTTTTATTTCTACTCTCAAATATTTTTAAGAATGATAAATATCACTTTAAGTTGTTTTTAGCCATTTTTCCTTTGAAAAATTACATATGATTTGTGGAAAAACTGTAATTAATTTGCATTTTTTTCCTCACAAAATTCCTAAAAACGGACAAAATTACTGGATTACTTCACTCTGATTAAATATTTCTGCAGACAAAAATACATTAAAATGAGTAAAAGTTAATAATTTGACTAAGACTTTTGAAATTTGGCTAACACTTTAAAAATTGGCTAATTTACTGGCGAACACTTAGAGAGGATCGCGCTAAGGATTTCGAAAAGTTTTTTTTTTTTCCTTTCTTTTTAAAATTTTCTTCTCACTTTTAAAAATCAGAATTAATTTACATAATCAACGGTTAACATCCAAAATCTTTCTGAGGTGTGCCTATGCAGGATATCCATCACAAGGAGCCTTAGACCTTGAACCTGGAACGGAGGTCAGTGTAGTGCCCTAACGGGAAAAATAAATGGGACCAAACTAGGGAGAATCCCTAAACTAAACGGACTGAAACTCTTGAAAATACAATCGAACCTGTCTATCTCGAAAACCTCTCTATGTCTTTTTTCTTGCATTTGTAGCATTAATTCAATGTTTTCCTCTTTATCTTGGGATGAAATTTTCCGAAAGCCTCAATATCTCGAATTCTGATTACACTGTATTTCTTGGATTCTATCTCCAGCGATCTTTATCAACTGTGGAACTCAGAGAAAAAAGCATTTTTCCTATTAGCTCCAAGTCTTGCGAGATATGTAGCTTAAGGAAAACTAACGTTTTCTAGCAATTACATCCACTCGGAAACTTTGGGGGGCATTGTTAAACAGTTGAAAGTGCTTCCTGAGTTTCACTTTCGAGTGCAGTGATACCTTTTTTTTTCTTGTGTTTTCTATGTTTATATCCTGCTAATATTTAAATTGTTTCGAGTAAGGAAACTAACGAAAAAGATGATTTTCATCATAAAGAGCATGCATAAAACTTGCTATCGAAATCGTGCAATCGAAGCATATCATACTGTAAAATGTTGAACATCATCAATGCAAAAGAATATGTTAACTCTTTAATTTTGTTCCAGTTGGTTATTTTAATAGCTTTTATGAAAACCTCTGTAACAAACTCGAAACCACAGTCTCTCTTTTCTTCTGGGTTTGACTGTATATTTGTTTTCTTTCTACCTGACTTGTCTATGCACCGGAAGGAAGGAGTTCCGCGAAGGATCGAGAAAGAAGGGGGGGGGGGACAGAAGTCAATACGAATAGGGAAGTTTTCGATTTTTCAATTTTATTTTTATCTGATAGAGTAACATGTATGAACATCATAGGTGAAAAAATTTTTGCGATACGATAAGTAGTTTTTTTTTTAAATTAATTTTTAAAGTTCAAGCGCTTGTGACGTCAAATGGCATAGGAAGTGACGTCATGCGCTCTTCCGATAGGGGAGAAACCGAAGGACGTACATTCGACTTCTTCGAAGACGAAACGTAAAAGGTTTTCTCCTCGCATTTAACTCCTCGCGTTTCTGGAACATTAAACCTCTCATCCTCTCGGAAATATTCTAGTATTATGATTGATGTTACTTGAGGAAGATTATTTAGATTGTGCTTTAACGAATCCGGCCTCCATAGTGTGTTCAAAAGGATTATTGAATTTCTAAAAAATAAAAATATCAGCGCGCTCAAAATGTCCGTAGCGAAAGCAAGGGATCTTCGGCGGAAGGCTGCCCATTAGTGCCCTGTAACGTAAACTCGTGACGTTTCAGAAGAGCGCACTTTTGCCCGTGGATTTTTAAAAATTCATTAAAAATCAATCACGGTGTTTTAAAATTCGGCGATGGTGAATTTTTTAGTTTTGAGGGTCAATTAACAATATCCAATAGCCAAAATATGAACATTTAATGTGTTGCAACTTCCCTATTGGGAGAAGGAGAGGAGACTCACCGCATCTTTTGTAACTGCTCTTTTGGGATCTTTGTTTGACCAAAAAAGGAGGAGGGATTGAATTTTCCTTGAAGTTTGTGGAGCCCCCTTTTTTTTCAATTTTCTTATTCCCTCTTCATTAGTGACAATAGCGCACCTCCACGATTGAAAAATTTAAATTGCACAGTGAAAGGAATTTTTGCTTAATTCTCAAAGTGTCCAACGTAAAAAAAAAAAGGCTAAATCGATTGAGAAATTCTAAGCCTCTTCTGATCTTTCATATTTTATTCTGTAACAGCTTTAAGAAATATTTAGAGGTTTATTTTAATACCGTTAATCTAGAGTCAATATTGGAAGTGAATTTTGTTTTCCCCCGCCATGTATGGTATTCCAGTTTATATTCTTCTTAGACGTACCACATGACCAATCGCAGGGCTCAGAACTGCATAAAAAATATTTTAAACTTGTGCTTCATTCGATTGGTATTTTACACAAGATGAGTAAAATAAGGAATTTGCTACAAACTTAATAGATTTTCTTTTTTCTTATGGTCTCAACAGATTGTATAAACGTACTCTTCATTTACTTTAAAGACAACATCTAAAATCTATCGCTATCTATGTGTATATTCGTCGATGTATATTTATCATTTATCAATGCATTTTCCGGCATAGTTTGACCACGGAGAGATGACACATGAACTAAAGGCAGAACACTTCATTTAGGTTTGATCAGCAAGATCGAGCGAGCAATTTTAGCTTTATTCCTTGCGCGTTCTCACTGATCCTACCAACTACAAAATGAATTGTTCTGTTTCTGATTCCAGATCTCTTCGTATTCAAATTATATAAAGTCTGTACAGATACCTATACTCACAAACTATCCTCCATAGAAAATGAATAGATTTGATATTTCCACAAAATACAATTTTTGCAAATCAGCTGTGCAGGAAATCTCCAGTCTTCATTAAACATCTATTATGCAATCAAGATCTCACAACCCACAAATGTCCTAACGCGTTCCAAAGATTCTTTGAAAAACCTTTGTTGATTATATAATTATATAGATTAAAAATATTTTGTGTGAACTTAATCTTATTGCAGAAATAGTTTGTCCTGAAACCAGGGTTCTCGATTCTGTCACGTTTTTCCACAAATTGCATGAAGACATTTTAATGGTTAAAATGAAACAAGCTGTTCTCGCTTTACTGCCGTGCTAAGCGCAAAAGTCGGATCTGCAGCCGAGTTAAAAATGAGAAATAGCTGTTTAAAGTTTTATGCCTCCATATATTTGAATTTGTTTAGAAATATTTCTCATTCACAAATGAGCCAGTGAGAAGCAAAGGGATTAAGTGGCAAAATTAAATATTTGGAGATAACCAATACACATGGTAGGTGAACCTCTCCTATGTTTTGGGGCAAGAGATGGTACTAGTAGACCTGGTAGTTGCTGCTATACAGCATGATTTAGAAAAAAATTTCAATGAAAACCTACCTAGGATGTTATCTTTAAATGCGTTTTACTCAAAACTTGAAATGTCCACTTCCCTTCTGTCCCTTTGCTTCTCACTGCCTCATATGATTATACAACATTGTGTTTAGGTAAAATACGTGAAAAAGAAAATCCGATAGAATCAGATGGCTGGGGCACATTTTTAGACGATCAGTTTGGATCAAGTTTCAAAACCAACTATTTCGAAGATTGTGGGTACTTGGAGAAGATGGAGGCCAACCCACAAGGTGGTTGAGCAGTATAGAGAAAGATTGTAAAATCCTGGGAATAAAGAGGTGGAGAAACCTAGCAGAAAGTCGTACCGCTTGGAGGAAGCAGACATATTCCTGCACCAGGCTGTAGTGCTGCTGAAGAAGATATGATGAAGAACCTCCTGGTGACCGTAATTCATTTTTGATAAAAAGTGCATATACGACATTTGTGCTTAGCACGGCAATTTGGCTAAAGCATTTCACTTAATGGCATTTAAAAAAGCATCAATGAAAAATCAGGACAGAACTGTAACACTAGATCCATAGAGTCCCGAGTTGCTTCAAATAGTCTGTGCTAATCCTAAGTGTTTATGACTTATGTTGTGTGTCTTAGAATTAAACATGTACTCTCTGAATTGGAAAGACGTTTTTCATTCATTTTCTATTTCAGAATATTTGATATTTCTGCAGTGTGTTAATATTTTTTTTTAATTTTATTTTATTCCCTCATATTTTCAATGAAACGGTATTTAGAACTACATTTACTAGGTACCGAGGTACCTCTACTGAAGTACGGATGTCAGTAACATTCTTATGACTTCTTCCCTTGCGGTGATCAGGTGTTGGCTCCAATAATGTTCAGTTAAAAAACCATTATTAGTTTTTAAATGGGAATCCTACCTGTAAGAAAAATCATTCTCAAGGTACCGAGACATGCCCTACAAAACCAGGAGCAAGCATCAAAGGCTCCAAGATCAAAGCATCAAAAGGAGATAACGGTAAGTGATAAAATGAATGGAACTCGAAGCCGCCGGAGGGTCTACCACCGCCAGAGGTGGGGCGTCAACACGGCATTGAGGTATGGTCACAATTATCCACCCCTTTAGCTATCATCAAGTTAGCTATTGTTGAAGGAAGTCAACGTCAACTAGGCGGTCCCCAAAGTGATGGATTCTTTTGATGGCGGTTTGTCGGTAGGGTCCCTGACTGTGGTGAAGTATGTTTTGTACAGGCAAAATATCTTATCCAACGAATTCCTAACAAAACAACTATCAAAGAATAAATGTTGTCTCGTGCCAGCTAGGCTTGCAATTTCGGGTGTGCTATTTCACTTTTCCAACTGTGCCGTAATTTGGTGTGAAGTCCGACTTCCACAGTACACACACATGCCATAAGGACCCATTTATAAGGTAGGCAACCATTCACAGCACAGCACATTCGCACAAGAGAAAATACATTACATATCCATGCTTTGCTTGAGTCGTGATTCGAACCCAAGACCTCCGCATCCACACGCAGACTTCTCTAACCACTATTAGAAAATACAAGTTCCAATTTCAGATTTGCTTCCAATGCAAATGAGAAAAAACTATTGTGAAACCCTTCATTAACGGACACTCATGGGTGAGACAAATCTACCTACCGATTGTGAACAGTAATATTATATTCCTGAATACGGCTTTGATTCAAAACATCGAGCTATGCTTCATCAATGAAGTAATGTTGACATAAGAGGTACCACTATTACCATCATGCGATAACTTTAAGATTCTTTAATGTTTTTGACAGTTCGAAGCAGAACAAAGCGACATTTCGATAAATGGCGTAAAACATTTTACGAACAAAGGAAAATGGGTAGTGGTCAATATAGTGACCTCCTTTTCATTCACTAATGAACATTTCTGCCTGCTCTGACGAAGAAGGAGATAAAAAAAAAGTACCCTACCGCATCAGAAAATCAGTGGAGCAATTCAAGTTAGGGCTCCATAATGAAGCAAACAGCAATAAAGGGAGAAATTAAATTACCGACCATAAAGACATGAAAGCGAAAGGCAAACGGAAAAAGAAATTGTTTTCAGGTTACACATTTGCTTTGTCATAAACTTTCGCTTATCACGAATTGATTTTTGTACGAAGATTGAGGCAGTGGCGTACCCAGGGGGTGGGCTTATAGGGCTACAGCCCCCCCCCCCCCCCGAAATTTTCAAAATTAATTATAAAAATTATAATAAAGAACAAGTTTTTTTTTATGATGTATTTTTGAAATCTTACATTCGTATTGATATCAGAAAAGCGATACATGAACTTTTCTTAGCTACAGTTCATAAGTATCTCCCCCCCCCCCAGCTCAAAGACTTTCGAGCTCAGCCCCCCCCCCCCGAACTGATTTGTCTGCGTACGCCGCTGGATTGAGGCGAGTTTAAAATTAAGGTGTTAACAAAGGCTGCTTACAGAGTAACGATGTAAATCCAGGACCTACGTTTCTGGACGGGTTGAAGTTAGTCCGAAAATCAACTTCATCAACGGAGAAATAAATACTATGTAATGACTAGTTTTAAACTAATTTCCTGTTGGAGGCAAACGGATAAATTAGAAATTTTTCAGAAGTGAAAAACAGATTGAGGTTTTGCTGATCAACAAAAAAGAGCAGCAGAAGAATCAGCTTGAACAACATTAAACAACTTTAGTGTGGGTTATAAAATTGGTATAACTAAGGACTTTTAGAGGGTCGTTTTCAAGATAGCTTTTGATAGAACCTGCCAAAAGAAGAGTTTGCTAAGTTTGAGTGTTTACTATTGCAAATTTTGTGAAGGCTTCGATCATGGAATTGCGATTCTTTCCATGATCCGTTTTAGATCATTCCGAAAATTCTCTAAAAACAATTATGATTAATGCATAAAATGTCAATAATGATAATTATCTTCATCATTTTTTAAAGCTATATATTGTTTTAAAGTTCGAAAGAATCTCTTCTTAAAATCAATCCTGTTAACTTTTGCTTTCAAATTTTTAAAAAATCCTTTCCTTTTTTGGAATATAATTTAGTTACGAATGAAATTGCACAAAAAGGTGAGAATTTGAAAGAAACTAACGTTAGGGAACTCAAGCAATTATACATAAAAGATTCAGATTCAAATCGAAGATGGGGAGGGGAAGGAGGGTGGAATATAACACGATAAAAATGCTGTCATAAATCAAAACGACAGTTATGACAAAATTGTTAATGCACAAAACGTTGAAGTTCAGTGGTGAACGAATATCCAGTTTTACGGGTATTAGAATATATAACGAAACTAGAGGTCGGATTTCGAAACACGGCTCCAGTCGATATTGCATTAATAATATCTAAAGCAGAAAGAAAATTTAATTCAGATTAGAATCCTTTCATACCGAAATGTCTTTCTGAGCGATAGATTACGAATGGTAAAACAACTCAAAGAAGTTGATTCATTTACCCTGAAACTTTGCATTTAGAAAAATCTTGGTTACTGATCATTTTTCCATTTTATATCAATAAAGTTTTCCCATATGGGCAGCAAAGCACTCCCTGCTTATAGGGTCTAATTCGTGTTTTCTGGATACTTAGTACAATATTACTGTAGCTATTATAAAAAGAAATGTTTTATAACTACAAAGAATGAAAAGGGAAAAAAATTACAGAAAACTATTGGGTTATGAGAGAATAATATTGACAGTGTAAATGTTTAAAATGTTCCCCCTTCGGGGAGAATCTTCCAATAACTTACCCTAGACCATTAATTAAGACTTGGACATTCTGAGGTCGCTATTTAAAGAATCTATAGAGTTGAAATTTTAAAGTCAAGAGAAATTTGATTTTTATTTTTAGTGGTGGGGTCAGATTTTAAGTCAGCTTAGGGGGCGAAGTGGAGCTAAATTCGGCTCTGCTTTTGTCCTCCCTCAAGACTGAATTAGAGAGTTATTTGCAGTTCAAGATTTTTCTAGAATGGAGGCAGTCAAAAGCGAAAAAGATGTAAGTGGAGATTTTCAAGTTTTGAGTGAAATGCATTTAAAGATGCAGTCCTAGGTAGGCTTTCATTGAAATTTTTTTCTAATTCATGCTGTGTAGCAGCTCCCACCAGGGCTTCAAGTGCGATCTCATGTACAAAAACAGAGAAGAAATCCACCTACCTACACTGGCTATCTCTAAATTTTTAATTTTGGCCCTTACATCCCTTAGCTTCTCACTGCCTCTTTTAATGGACCTCAACTGCCCATTAAAAAAAAAAATGTATAAAATCCTTATATATTATTTCTGTAGCCTGTTTTTGGTTTCTACGCGAGATTTTCCTCAATTCTTGATCGATTTCTTTGACTTACACCTTATTTTAAAGCTTATCGTGCAGGCTACTGACGAAAAATAGACTCACGATCTAAAAATTGTTTTTTTCGGGCAAAAAAAACCTGTTTTAAAGAACCAGAATGAGGTTTTCGGTTAAATTTATAACTTTAACTTGCACTGTTAGCGACAGAGCTGAATAGCTTGATCGGCAGAGCGTTCGACTGGTAACTAGGAGAATGCGTGTTCGGGCCCACGTCCGGACAATCTGCATCAAAAAAATTAGAAAAATATCGCGCATTACATGAATAATGAATAACAAATCTGAGGGAATACGGGAGGTAGAAACGCTCGTAGCTGTTATGAAAACTTGATGCAACACGGAGCTAAATTGATACTCAATTGTTAGTTTTTTTTTTTTTTTTAGCTTTGGCTCTGGTAAGAAAATTAAAGCATAATGTAAGCGAAAATATAAGTAACAGGTTTAAGATTTCAGACTACATTGGAATTGTTTTTTGTTCAGTAAAATATAATAAATCGTATGTTGAAATATAGATTCTTCTAATGAGTTTTTGACTCTTTTTACAAATAAAAAAAAATACTACCTCAATTTAAAGGGTAATATATATATTTTTTTCTTCTTTTTGCAAAAAAAAAAAAAAAAAAAAAATAGCGTATCACATTTTTATTACATTTGAAAAGCTACGCTTAAAAAGAACTAAGTTCAAATTATTTTGTATTTTAACCGTGCTGTTAAATGATGAACACGTGCTGCCATCTAAGTCATAACGATTCAAACAGCCTGCGATAACAAATTGTAAAAAATTTTAAAAATAAAAACACTTCTCGGCAAGAAAAAAATTTAAAATTACCTGTGGGTATTTTTTTTTTTTTTTTTTTTCGGTAGAGCGTTCGGCTATAAACTGTCTGAACTTCGGGCCAGTTCGGGTTGTCCGACATAATAGCAAATTTACAGTAATATTACGCATTACATGTACTCATAACATACAACAGATAACACACAAAAATAAAATAAATGCAGTGAGAATGCTATTTGGTGTTTCGACTCCTTTATGCAGGCATTCAGATAAGTTGACTGCTAATCTAAGGGAGTTCTTCCTTTTTTTTTTTTTTTTTTTTAAAGCTTTGACTCCGTCCAGACCACTGAGCATAATGTAAGCATAAAAAAAGTATTAGATATACCTCAAGGGAATCCTTTTTGTGCGGAAAAACATTTTCATTATATGCTGAAATTTTGATTTTTCTAATAGCAGTGTTCGAACTTTTGTACAAATGAAAAAATACTACGCCAAATTAAAACTACGAGTTTCAATCTACGAGCAAATCTTTAATTATTTATTCGAATACGATATAAAACATTAAAATTATTATCAACTTCATTAGTAAGAAATCATTTTCTACTCCTCTGCTTTCGGCTGAAAAAAAAAAAACATTTTGTCTACGTTCGAAAAATTACACTTAAAAAACGGACTCAGTTCAACTGGTTTTGGTTTTGAATTTTAAGTGTTCGATTAAAAGAAAAACAAGTGCGAGCTTTTAAGCCGTACAGGTTAAAGAAGCCTGCTATGGGAAATTGTTGAATATTCAAAAATAAAAATACTTCATTTTTTCAACCGAATTTATTACTTCTCTAGAATGTTTGCTTCAATCGCTACGTGAAATCTTCTTCATTCTTTAATCAAATTCCATGTTTTACGAATAATTTTAAATCGTAACATGCTGGCTAATGACAAAACATAGACGCATGATCTTATTATATTTTTTTCGGCGAAAAACTTTTTTACTGTGTTTTATTACGCATTCCTTCAATGAATAGCATTCGAAAAGGAAGGCACAGTTGCTAGGTTTGTTGGAGCATCTTACTGTTAATCAGAATGGTGCCAGTTCGAATCCGTGCCACTAAATATCTCTTTAATGTTTCTTTTTTTTTCCGTCAGATGCTCACATGGGCAGGACTGTATTTGCCACAACCTGTTTTCACATGCAAAATTACTGATTTTTCACGTGTCACTCAGCCACACTTTTAATGATATTTATATTTGAATTAAAAATACGTACAACCAAAAGGGGAGCGATGATCAAATTATCACAACGTTGTATTTAACGAGGTTTTGTTACTGATGTCTTCAAATTACATGCCTTATCTTGTGCGCTTACTTTTTTCCGTTTACTTTTTTCGGTTTTTCTTCATAATATTCTTTCTTTGAAATTTTTAAAGAGCGAAATGCCTTATGAAACGATTCGAAGTACAGTGCGGAGTTCCGCACGGGTCGACTAGTCAAAGTCATATAAAGAAATTTAAATGTTTGCCACTGATAATTTATCTAAAAAAATTGTTTTTACCACTTTTGATAAATTTTAAGCAACTACGAACTGTTAAAAAAAAATGCATGTAAGAAAGAGTTGCCTGAAAAAATATTGCGTGAATCGAAACAGACAGCCGCGGAAACAAGTTATAATTTCAATGACATTTTGTCATAAAATACTGATACACCCGAGCATTCATTTTGGATTCCAGCAGTCTGGGAAAAAAACGCAGCAGGGGGGGAGGGACGTAATCTATTCTACCCACCCACTAGCTCTTTTCCTCCCACCTGCTAACGCTTCATTTCCGGTGAGGATGAATTATATAAATGGAATGCATAACTCATTTGCTTTGCCAGGGCAATGTATTAATGGAAAGGTCGGTGATGAAAGTCATTAAAACTCTCAGTTATAATTTTTCCAAATTATTGAAAGGGCAAAATAGTGCATGTTTAAGAACAAGTTGCCGCCTTACGCACTTTTAACCCTTTGAGAAGCGGCGGATTTGTTTGAAGACTTTTTTTTTCTCCATTCAGCAAATTGTTGAAGCCACTGTGCTAGTTAATTGAAGAAAAAAAAATGGTGGCTTTAAACGACAACACAGAGGCACAAAGTGAACTGTTTTACCCATTTCCTCCAAAATGAAAAAAAAAAAGATTTATTTTGCTTCTTTAAACTATCGTGTAAAATAACGCGAAGTAATCAATTGTTTTCTACTCAGAGATTTACAAAAAAATTTACTTTATCATCGTTTCAATGAAATTTAAACGGATTTATTCTTCAACTCTACAAATAAGAAAAATGAACCTTTCCCAGGGGTTCAAAATAACATATCTCACGCTCCAACAGAGAAGCCTGCAAAAGGAGTTCTTGTGGGTCGTTTTTAACTTTGATTTACAGAGAATTAAAGATCAAATTTTAGCCGGCACACAGGATATTGAAAGATTAGACTTATTTTGATATGCGAAGTGTTAAAGACCTAATCCAAGTTGGTTTTTGAAAATTAAACACCGTTTCATATACCTTGACCAGATGCATGCTGCTCCTAAGTTTTGCTGAATTCGAGTAATATGACCAACTTTTATTTGATTATAATAAGTAATTTATAAATTCAAATTTAGTTTATTTGCAAACACAAAAACTTTTAAATCAGAGGCGTGCAGCAGGTCCGTAATTTAGGAGATCAGAGGGAGTACTGCCTTCCGGCTTTGAAAAATCAAAGCTTTTTACATACAGGTGAGTGTCGTTTTGGGTGTTTTCAAGTAAAATTTGCATTTAGTAGTACAATCCCTTTGTCCCTTATGAAATGCGAAATGACGAGCTTGACGTGCTGTCTCACGTTTCGCTGATTTAAAACGAATTCAATGGTAAATTTCAGTTGATTTAATGAAATTTCGTTAAACTGGCTTTTAATCTCGACGTTTAATTTATTTATAACGAATTCAAGTTCAAATTTTAACAGATTAACAGCAAATCAAAGACTACATTTTAGTTGATTTACAACGAATTAATATCTTTTCACTTTAAAAACAAAGGGATGTAGTTCCGACGTTTTGTTGAGTTTTAACGAATTTATGACCAAATTTCAGTTGATTAACAACAAATTAAACATCAAACTTTCGGTTAGTAGTACTCTCAAAAATAAAAAGATAAAATTGCAGTTGATTAGCAAGCAATTGAAGATCAAATTTTTGCTGATACACAAAGAATCAAAAGATCGAGTTTTAGTTAACATTTAGAGAATGAAAGAGCAAATTTGATTTGATATGAGAAGATTTGAAGCTCAAATTTTATACAATAAATTTAATATTGTTTCATATTGAAAATTTTAAAGTTTTGTTACGCAGTCCCGAAAATTTGCTGTTTTGCAATATATTTAAGATAAAATTTTATTTGATTAATAACGAATTAAAAATCAAGTTTAGCTGATGTACAAAATGTTAAGTACCATTTTACTTTGAGAACTTTTAAACCAGTGGGAAGTCTTGTTTTGTTTATTAACAACAAATTCAAGATCAAATAAAATCAAATTTTAGCTAATTTACAACAAATGAAGCATCAAACATACACCGACCGACTTAGCCCAGTCTTAGAATAGACAACTGACTTTCAAAAAGGGGGTTGGCCATCTCGAAATTCCGATGATTTACAACGGATTCTTGATAAATTAACAAAAGTGAACGAAAAAGTTTAGTTGATTTTCAAAGAATTTATATCGTTTGACTTTTAAAACATGCATACAGCTCCGACGTTTTGTTACATTTTGAAAAAATTTCAAATCGAAGAATGCAGTCGCAACGTTTTGTTGATATACAACGAATTCTGATGAACAACGAACTCAATATAAATTTTTAGTTGATTTATCCCAAGTTAAGTAAATATCGATTCGTTTGGAAAAATTTTAAACAAGAGTCATGCAGTCTTGACATGTTACTGATTTACAACGAAAAAAATCACATTAAATATCTTTTCATGTTTAAAACAGGGGCCGGCAGTCTCCACTCTTAATTGATTTAAAACGAATACATGATCAAACTTAGTTGATTAACAAATTCATAATAAAATTCCAAATGATTTACAACGAATTAAAGATCTGATCTAGTTGATTTAAGCGAAAACTTTGATTGTTAAATCAACTATTGACTATAGGCAAATAGTAATAAACAAATGTTTGACCACTTTCGCAGTGATAAAGAATGCGTTCATTTTGAAGCAACATCCAATGACAATTTCAATTGCAGGAAAAAACAATTACAGTTGCTTTAATACAAGAGTATTATCAACGTGATACAAACATTACTTTTTGCCAGTTGGAAACAACATGGGGGAAGATAAAATTTTGTCGAGACACAGAAATCATTAACTTTGGAAAGGTAGATGTGGTCATTTGGACAAGCCGGAAACTTCTACACGCTAAATCCACCAATGCGTGATGTCATTCCGATAGTGGTGCGGATCATTGTCTAAGTTACTTGAAGTGTACAATTTTGCAATTTATTTTTGACGTTCAAAGTTATCTTAAGAACAGTTTCCTGTAAGCTTGGAATTTTTTCCTGTACTTACGTCGGATTTTTCGTCAACAAAAAGGAACCAGTTGCAAAATTCAATAGTGATTCATTGCACCAGAGTAATGAATTTAATCATTTAATGCGACAGAACTTGCGTCATAAACAGATTTATCGGGTAATTTGCACAAAACCATCAAATTTTTAAAAATTGCACAATTAAGTGCATGAAGAGAAATCGGCAGTATTATTATCGATGCTGAGTTTATTCTTTATCAAAACATACAAATTTAGTTAATCGTGAAATATTTTTTAAAAGCACGTTTTGAAAATATTTAGCCACAATTTTGGTATGACAGCTGTGGATTAATCATGGATTACAACTTAAATTGTTAACTTTCAATGTTTTGTAACCATCAAAATTAAATAATCAAATTTCTTTTACTGCTAAGTAATTATTAACCTGTTATGCAATCAATTGTTACATTGCTGATACTTTATCGAGATTTTTTATGATCAAACTACTTTTAAAATGCAACTTGTCATTTAGGATCATACTTGACTTTCTCGTGAAATATGTAATACACAGTAAATGAGTTAGGTACTGCAAATTGAAACACGTTAAGTTGAAACACGTTCCCAGTGCTTTTGAATCTTCATAAACAAACAACCATGTGATGTTTACTAATCTTATGATCAATACCTTTCAAAGTTACATCATAATTCATCAAACTCATTTGCGTGTAGCATTCAATTAAAAAATATATTTACACAAGTAGTTATTTGATTATCCAGAAAAAAAATTCTGGAAACATAGAAACTGACAACACGCAAAGACTCGTGTTTACTTCCTTGAAAATGACACCACTGTCATCCAACTATGTTTGTTGAAACTTCAGCGAGATTGTGGAATTCCTCCAAAACAAGATAGAAAATGACAATCTGCACGATTGTTGGGGGTATGGAAGATGCTGCCCCACAGTAAATAGAAGAAAAAAACCTACCTGTTTGCTGCTCCAGGGGTTGGGGGAGTTGAGTCCCCGTTGTTTGCTTCGTCGCTACAGGTTGTTGAAGCGGTAGCCGCTACACCTGCTACGCTGGACGGCGACGAACCCGAAAAACCAGTCTGATCTGCTTCCATGGACAACCTTCTAGGGAACCAGTCCTCCCTGTTTGCTGTGCAACTGGCTTCTCCTGTGCTTCTAAGTTCTAAACACCACACAATCCTCACGCTGCTCCCAGAACGCCTCGGATTTCAACTCTTCGGACACTTCCAAGTGTCCGAACGCAGTGTCCGAGTTTGAAAATGGCGGAATTCGGTGCGCGCGAGGTTGAATCACCTCATAGTGGCAGGTATGGAGGGAAGCAGGCTAAAACCCACAGTCAAGAACTTTCTCTTCAGATACTGACAGAGTCAAGGAACTCTTTTTTCCTCGGCAAGTTGGCGCAACTTCTTTCTCCCGAGTATTGCCGCCGGGATGACGTGGCTTCGTCTATTAATCGCCGATTGCAGGTAGAATGGCGACCACCCCTCCGTATCCAGAAATGGCACCGTCCTGCGGTTGCCACGGCTACGGGACCGTCCCACCAAGACAGTGCAAGGTCATCAAATCACGGTGGAGGAAAAGGTGAGTTGTGGATGGATGCATGTGTGATCGCATGGGGAGGAGGGTAGAAAAGTTGTGTTTTGTCTTTTTTTTTTCCTCTCTCTCTCGTGCAGGTGAGTGAATTGAGGTATCGGCATGCGGTCTTTCCCCCCATTCTCCCGCCCACCCTTCGGAATATCCCTCGGGCAATCAGTGTTTTGTTAAGCTTGCAAATGGAGGACGATAAAAAGCTTTTCTCGACTTGTTGCATTTCGTCGAGACATGGTAGACCGTCTCGCTTCTGACATTTGAATTAAGACAACTGAAGCTGCATTAATTATATTTTTGCATTCAAATGAGTTCTTATTTATTTGGTTTTATTTTTTCTCTTAGATTTACTCTAGCTCATCTATTTACTCTTTTTATTTTATATTTATTTTATTTATTAATTTATTTTGACGCGGTTAAGTTTAGTTTGCTTGTATGTTATGCATGAGTTCTTGAATGTTTTCAACAAAAATAATATTAATTAATTTTACTTTTCAAAATTCAAACAAATTAATCACTAATGTAATTAATTACACATGATAAAATAGTCATCAACAGTTTTATTTAAAATTTTTCATCATAACTCAATAGAAACTAATTACTTTTTTTAATTATTTTTTTGCAGAAGATAAATTTTTTTGCATCCTATTGATTCTCTCTCTCTTTTTTAATATCATCCTTTATTATTTTATTTTTGAAACGATAACTTTTTTCTCATCATATTAAAAAAAAATTTTTTTTACTTGTTTATTTTTACCAGACAATATTTTTTTTGCATTATATGTGTTTCCCCCCCCCCCCCCCAAAGTTATTTGCGGTCGTTGTTGGAGAGTAGAGTTTAGAAAATTTGAATGAAGTCACTTATGCGTGTGTGTATTTCAAGTAGATAAAATTAATTTCCTTCTGCGTGTTTTTTTTTTTTTTAATTTAAATTCTTTCAATCTAAAATTGCTTGTAAAGTTTACGTTTCAAAAGTGGATCTTTCAACTTTCCTACTGAATGCATACATATTTTTACTTTACCTATAGGCGCAGAACTAATTCATAGTAAGAATTAATATTTTTTTATAAAACTATTTTATGTGTCGAAAAGCTGTGGATTTTTTTTTTTTTTTTTTTTTTTTTTTTTTTTTTTTTTGTGGTAATTAAAATAATACCTCGATTTTGAAATATCTTGCCAGGAAGATGTACTCTTCTAATGCCTGTTTAGAGTTATAAGGAATTTAAGTAATATTTCTCACGATCATGTTAATGACAAGAAAAAACTCTAGCAAAATAAATTATTTGCTACGATTTAAGACCTTGGATGTGATGATCAGCTAAAGGAAGGGGAAACCGGTTTTAAAAGCAATCCCTAGTAAGATGAAACTTTTTTTTTTTTTTTTTTTTTTTTTATTGTTGTTTTTAACGATGTGGACAGATTTTTGCTTGGATCTGTCAGGGATATTTTGTAGATAGAATTGAATCATTTCATGCATTTATGAATTTGAATTTTCTGCTTTAAGAAGTTCTATTCTTCAACTAAATCTAGAAAGATGTTTCATCAAAACTATTTTTTAAACGCTTGTTAAAATTAGTGACTATAAAGTACCGATTTTCACATGCAGGCGGTACTTGATAAGCATTAAATTAATTAATTTGCACTATTTACTTCTGAGCCTTCAACTGGATTTATAAAGCAATTTTGTCCATCCTATTTTTTTCCCCCAACCTGATGCCTTCTTAAAAAAACTCACCTCTTAAACTATTGTGAATCAAGATCTTATATTATTTGTTGCGCACATTTTAATACTTTTAAAAAAATCTTTCAAAATAAAATTGCATAATTATAATGTAATTAGAATCTTGATCTTGATTAGCGATCTATAGTACATGAAAACTTTGTATTTATCCATATATCTTATAGCTATCAAAACAATGTGATTCAACTGATGTCTATGTTTTTTTCCCTATAAATTATTTGCTTTCATCTTTCACACGTGGATTTACTTCTCTCTTTCCCACTTTTTTCTTTCCTCTTCTTCTTTTTTTCATGTTAGTTTTAATTTCAGCTTTGCTTCGCAATAATTCATTGTTTTTTCTTCATATTATCTTAATTTTAGATTTTTTTTTTATTTTATATTTTATCTGCGTTACTTTTATTTCTACCTCGCATCCTCATAATTTCATGGATTTTATTCGAAATGAAATATTTTGCGTTTTGCATTTATTTACACTTGTTATTTTAGTCCCCCTTCTCCAGTGTAGCTAAATAGTACTTCTTACGTAATGTTGTAATCATTGCTTTTGCATTCGAGAATGTTGCATGCAAAATTGATTCTCTCTTTTAGAAGATAAAGTGTCCCCCGTATTCCCCCCTTTTTTTTTCAAACACAAATCAAGCGATCAATGTGCAGAAAAAAAATTTGAAGGAGGGGGAAGGGAGTAAACTTTTTTTTTTTGTACTTCTTTCATCTTTACTCATTCTCGTCATTTCGAGTTTGAGACAAAGGTGGTACTTGATGCAACCTTTAAAAGGAAAACAAAAACATGCTCGCTCATATGTAAAAACATTAATTTTTAAAAGTCAGGTGGGGGGGGGGGCGGTTAACCATACTAAATGAAGAACCTGGCTCTACACTTCTTACTTACTTTTGCGGCTTTTGCACTATCCGACCCATGCGATGCACACATTTTAAACAAACTGAATGAGAGGCATCACTTTTCCCAAATGACAACAAACCCAGCTGTTTCTACTTTTAATAATTAGTGGTTCCACGAGTGAAAAATGAGCCTGTCTTGAATAGACAAAAATAAACTTCAATATTTAAAAAATAGGCTAGAAGATAAATAGTTAGGCATACTTATTTACAGGTATAAAGAAAGGTAGGTCAATAAAGAGCATAGAGACGCATAGTCAATGAAGAGATTTGCACAGACTACTCTGTGCTTATTGTTTTATATATCGTCGCCTCAGAGCAACAGTAAGACAACTAATCCCAGGAATAACAGTAAGATATCCTACCGCTGCTTTGAGGTGACGATACAGTAGCCCCTCGTTATATTGCACCTCGTTATATCGCTCTTTTCTTTTGTGTCCCGAAATATTAAAGCTTAAAATAAGAAATAAAAACTTTGCTTTAAGTTTGAAACCATTTCTGACAACGTATGGTATTGCTCAGAGAAGGTATCTTTCTTCTTTATTTTGACAATGAACAAAAGGAAGCTGTATCTTCTGAATTCGCTGGAAAATCAGCAGAACTTCCTGTCATCCGAATGTACATACCAGAGCAGTATATTTCAGTTTCAAGTTTGTAAACTACTTGACATCTTTTGTATTGATACATTGCTTTTACAATGGGTGAGAGACACCAAGCAGGTGTCATACTAGCCCACGTAGAACAGAAAAAGAGCCCTTCTTTTAGCACAGAAAAGATTTTTGCTTGGTTGCACAAACCAGGATTTGCATCAAAGAAAGGAAGAATGATCTGGACGGCCAAAATAGTTTTCTGTAAACAATGACATCAAGTCAAACAGATTAGAAAGTCTATTGGGAATAAGAGGGTATTGGAATGCTCATTGCTCACTCTTATCTCGCGGTAACTCAGAAAGATTGTCTTCATTTGCCATTTGATGTTTTAAACTTTCTGGCAGTGAAAATTTACTTAAATTTCAATCTTGTTTAAATATTAATAGGTGTGATAGTATATTCGTGAACTACATCGAAACATTAGAAAATCATTTCAAAAAGAACGAATGCTAATATACTTGTGTATTGGACTTACGACTATTTTTAATGACCTCCGTTATATCGCGCTTTCGGATATATCTCTCTTTTTCTTTGTCCCCCGAAAAACGCGATATAACGAGGGGTTACTGTATTTGCTCCGTGCGAAGCTGTTTTCGGTGCTCAACAAATTGAGGGAAAGCTGCTCTCCAGGCAATCTTCAAAAGATGGGCAGAGAAACTCCAAAAATCACCTGAATTACAGAAGTGCTTCCATAGCCAGAGTCACAGAAGGTTGGCGAGCGAAGTGAGCAGGGGCAGGAGCCTCCTACTTGAAAATTAAAATTGGAAACTCAAAAACGCACATAAATAGATAGTAAAATTGCCGGAGCTGGAGCTTCAAAAAAATTTCCGCTCCGGGTCTCTGTCTCACTCTATCGATACAATTTCTGCCCACTCGATGAGTTTTCTATACATTTTATACTAACTAAACGTAAAGGCAGATTCTATAGTCGTTAGTTAGAGACTCTTTTTCTTAACTCCAAAAGACAATATTCTCAACATATTAAGCCAATTTCCAGACACGTTTATATCCATTACGTATAGCATTTTTTTAAAGAAAATTGAAAAAAAAAAAGTTAATATTTATTAACTGTCGTTTTATAACAGTCGTTCTATATCGACTAGATAACCGAACACCCAAAAATAAAATTCCGAGTGAAGACGTTTCTGTACATTTTCTTGCCATTAGACAATTTATTAATATCTCTATATACACATTGTATGACCAAGTTGCAAAATTTTGTAGAGGTTGTAAAATGTTTTTTATCTTTAAATTCCATAGAGTTTATAAAATTAAACCCCACAATAACGAGACCAAATATTTTTGAAATTAACAAAAAAAAAAAAAAAAAAAAATTACACTCGCCAGAATGATACAACTTTAATCATTAACCTCGTCCGATCTGTTGTGTATATGTATATATTATGAAATTATTACCGATTCAGATTTCTTAATTGTTCTGTCTTGAAACGATTTAATTGAAATAGCGAAAAGAAATTAGTGCAACAGTATAATATATGGAGTGGACTGCAAAAGACAAAATATCAGATTGGTCTAAAATGTTGTTTGTTTCAATTAACTAAGAGCGAATAAAATAATAACTGAAATCATGAGATTACTAATGATTTCGAAATTTTACTTTTTCTTACAAAGAAATAAATAACTGTGGGTTGGAAACAATCTCCGGAATTTTCAAACACGTTTAATAGAAACTTCATTACCATCGAACACTTTTCGTCGTTTTCACCATTTTTCCCCTCTTTTCCTCTTTTTCCTAAATTTGCAAAAAACGTTTCCGCTTTAAACTTTCAATTCACTTCAAAACCTAAATAGGTCAAATTTTGGTGCATTTAATTTATTTAATATCGGGTTTAAAAATACCTTGAAAAATTTGATTTCATTCGCGCATCTGTTCACTAATGAATAGCTAGAAAAAATTAGGTCGTCGACTGGAAAATACGTATTTTTCTTTCCTTCATAAATGTAAAGAGTGTAATTAAATAAGAGGCTTTGTGAAGAATATTCGTTAATCACATTCTGACTGAAAAAAATTGTAAGTACTCATAACAAAACTGAAGCCACTGTAATACACATGCACAAAAACTTGCTTTTCCTAATTTAAAGATAGTTGAAACCATTTTTAAATTAAAGTTACATGAGCAGAAATTGATCTAAAACAATCTTCAAAAACTGATTATGTGATGGGGTCGTTTTCAAAATTTTAAAAGCATTTTTTTTTTTGAAAGAACATGCTTAAAAACTTAGGATCTGACCATTTTTAAAATAATTTGTTTAAGTTTAATATTTTTACAAAATTATTAAAATCGGCGAGCTTTCATTGTTTATCTTCTGTCCTATGACATCACAAATGATGAAATGCCATTCTGTGTTGCCATTCACAGAGCAAAATATTTAATTCGCATCTTTACTCACGTGTATTGGCAACGATATGGTTGATAGCAAGCGTTGGCCGCAATTTTAATTCGCTCCTTGATTATCATGACGTGGAAACGCGGAAGAAATATGCGCCGAAATGCATCAATTGTGACGGCATCAGGACCACACCTTGTTCGAAAAATCGGACATTTAAAAAAAATAATTAAAAAAGAACTGTTTGGAAAATAAAAGTATTTTCTGGGTCCATGTTTTTTTTTTTTTTTTTGTTTATTCTATCAATTTCAGTGACAGAAAGTACTACTTTTGACTGAAGGAAACAACCCCATTCATTCTACAATGTGATGGCGACGTGATTAGAGACAATTAATTAATTAAGGGTCATGAGGGAGAGGTGGGGGTGGAAAATATCTACATATCCGTACTTGGGGGGGGGGGGTCAGTCTCATTCTTACGTAATATTTTCCAAGTCGATATTTCATATTAGAAATCGCGCGGTCAAGTGGTTTGGCAGAAATGCAGAAATCATATTTCATTCGCTTCTGTAAGGTAAAACATGTATTAGAATGAACTGTTTTTTACTTGTTTTTCGAAAAATGATCAAGAAAAATATAATAAATGATTCGCACTGTGTATGTTATGTCTTATTTTGAATTAATATCGCATCATATACAAAAAATATTTGTCGATAAAACATTCAGTCTAGATTCCTTTTAGTAAATATTTCTCAGCACAAAAAAAGTTTTTTTTTTTTTTTAAATAATAGTGAATTTAATAACGATTCCATGGATGTGAGATTCGTTATTTTATTATTGTGAAACACGAAGTGGAATCTTACGTACGATAGGGGGAAGGGGTTTGAAGAATCTTACTTACCCTTACATAGGAGGAGGGGGTCAAAAATTGCCAAAATCGTCCTTACGTAATTAATTAATGGTTCCTTAGTACAGAAGTTCCTTCCTAAGTTTTTTCCCCCAAGAAGAGAACAGGTACTATAAGCTCTCGATTATCAGCAAGCGGCTTATCCACGGGTTTTCCCATTTTCAGGTTTTTCTTCTTTTTGGCAATAATAAACTCAAGGTAGATAAATCCACTCATTTCAACTTAACAAGCGAAAAATGTATTTTTAGACCAATCACATTTCTTTCTTCCCCCCTCCTTTCCAATGTCAAAAAACATTCCACGGTCACCGAAACCTGACCAGTTGAAACCTGATTTTTAAATTTCCACTAACTTACTGCTTTAGATCTACACTACTTAAGGGCTGTTCATGAATGATGACACACATTTTTTTTTTAAACATTTTTTGGTCCTCCCCACCCCCTATTGTCCGAAAGTCACACTTCATCTCTCCCCCCCCCCTGTCACACGTCACGATATTTTTCGTTAACATATTTCTATAAAAATGCGTGATATCACACTTTCTGTTACCCCTACCTCCCTTTTGTCACAATTTCAAGACTCCGCCCCTGAAAGTATGACATCCATTTGTGGACAGCCTTTACTAATTTTTAGATCTACACTACTTGCTCTCGTAAACGAGTGACCACACAAGTTTTGTTCGAAAAAATTAGTCTCCTTTCCTCTATACGTTTTTGGTATAATCTAGCTTGATCTGTTTCAGTTGATTTGTTGATTCCATTTGCTGGCGTATGTGTGTAATCCGTTAGCAATAATGAGTAATATTTGTTTGACTTTTACATACATTTTTTACACAGACTGTTATCGTTCTTCAGCTATAGTTTTTATGTTTGCCATTGTTATTCTTTTTTTTACGCTACTGTAAACACTAACATCGTTTTTTATTTATTTTGGGGAAATTCGCTTAACTGCAGTTACCGAGCCACCCTATTATATAATCGGGAGTATACTGCGTAATACATTATTTTGATAGATTTGAGTTCATTGTGTAAATTGCTCTCACTCTACTGCTAATTTCCCAATTCTGCATTGCTTCAAAAAAGTGGAGGATGTGTTTTATTGATTAATTTAATTAAAATAGGTGTAGGACATTTGCATATGAATACATATTGTATGTATAATACAATATTAAAAATGAATTATAGTGGAAGAGACTTAGACTAGCGTTTAAAATAACGTTTAGCAAAAAGTTCAATACTTTTGAGCACCTCTTCTAAATATTTTTCAAATGAGCTAAAACTTAAGATAATTCTTGGCCAATAGGAGGTCATGTCAGCCTAATCGGAAACTAGGGTCCTGATCCTTGAGAAAAATCGGTGTAATATAAATTTTATAAAAGTTTTGGGCGGAGAGGGGCCCGGCGAACAAATTGACAAGGGATCCTTCATGGCTGTCGGCGACCCTGCTGCAATTTTTCACAAAATCGAATCAGATTAAAGAGTAAAATTTCGATATTTTTCATTTTCAAAAATAAGGACCACTCTATTGTACAACTTGTACATGTATTAAAAATTGCACAATAAAAGGACGTCCTTGTTTTTCCTCTTTCTTCCCATACTTCGTTTCATTCCCATAAACACCTTCCCAGGTCTAGGGGATACGTTTGCCCCTCTTTTTGGTTTCACATTCCCAGAAGAGCTCTAGAAACTTGCCGATTAACTAACACGGCATTATGTTTGAATTCTTGAATCCAAAATTTATTAACTTGGTAAAATAAAATTAAATACCCTTCGCATAGATATCAGAATACAATGCGTATCAAAGTCGTTCTAAATACCAAACTTGTTACATATCCTAACTATAATTGCTTAAAAGAAAAGTTTCATTAACCACAAGGACACACAATCAGAGCTATTTGTTTCTTGAAAATATTTGAAAGATTTCATAATTAGAATTCATGTAAACGCAAAATGAGGCCATTAAGAAGCTCTTGTCAAACATAATTATAACAGGGTTTGAAATAGAGCGCAGGATTGCGCGAAACGCGCACAAAATCGGTAAATCCCGCGCAATCCAAAGGTCCGTGCTGGATTCCCCCCCACCCCCCAGGGGCGGATCTAGAGGGGGGCGCCCCCTCCCAAAGCCTTGTGATTGTAGTAATTTTTTTAAGGAAAAAAAATATTTTGAGACATCTGTTTTACTGAAAAAGAAGGATAGGCCTTAATTGGGAAATAAATTATATCCCTATCCTCAAAACAAAACTTTTTTTTTCCCAAAATGTTTTCTCCATCTTTTACATCATTTCTTGATTCCAACTACATAAACTTGGACGATGTCTAAATGCTGCTGCTCTCAGAGTATACCTATTGTTCGTAAGACCAAAGAGAGCCTAAATTTTCGTTTTTATGGCTTTAATTTCGAAACTGGGGGGAGAATCCTCTTTTCCTATGCCCTTTCACAAATACCTTTATATGTAGCAAAAAATTGCAATTTAAGTCTTTTATTTGGAAAAAATGTCAACGGAAACTAGCTTATCCAGCCCTTATCACTTAACTTGCTTAAAAGCAACTTAAATGAAATTTTTCGGGACTTCAATTACAAACGATTTTTGATAGGACCCCCTCCCTCCCTAGTTTATATCGTGATAATAGCTTTAAAAGGAGGTTTTTGGAGGAGCTCACGAATCTTCCATCCCTTTCTAAAATATGTATAAATATAGTTAAAAATCGAATTTTTAAAGCCTCAAAGGCAAAATATTTCCAGGAAGGAAGGATTCTAAGCACCTTCACACTTCCTTTAATGTAAGCAAACATTACCTAAAGGTTCATTTTTAGGCTGGACAGCTGAAGAGCTAGAAGAGCACCCCTCCTCTTCTAACTTCTCAATGTATAATGACAAAATATTTTGGTATCTAAGCTTTATTTTCAAAAAGTATTTTGGGGTCAGCCCCCGAAACCTGACCTTTCTCTGTACATCATCAAAAATTGACAAATTGCGTTTTTAGCTTCCTAATTTTCAAAAAATACTCGGAAATTTAAATTTTGAAACATTTTTGAGGGATATTCCTAAATTCACCCCTCACCCAATGTCTCGATACACAGAAAATTGAGTTTCTAAAACTTCATTTTAATAAAATTTCTTGGGAGTTCGGCGTTTGTTCAAAAATTTCGGATGGGCCCTCCCAAAACAATCGGCTGGATCCGCCACTGCCACCCCCCCCCCCCATAAATTCTTAAACTCGATAACGAACCCCATACCAGGAAAGCGGAGAAAATAAAAAAACATTTCAAAATCCATTTCCATTTTGGAAGGATGGAAAAAATTTAATAAAGCGTTCGTCAATTCAAGTTACATCGACGAATTCCGATTCGCTGGCATCAACGAATTCCGATCCGCCGACATCACACGATTCCGATCCGCTGGTCGAAATGCGATCCGAAAGCTGCTGGAAACGACAGTCCGTTTTCGAAAGGTATAGGCAATTTTTTACTTCAACTTTTTGATCGTCAGAAAAAAGTCTTCGTGCTGTAGAAATATTATTCTAAACAATGGGACCGAACCAAATTCGGATAATTAGATCCAGAAAATGGTCTATTAAAAAAAATAATTGAAAGTATGTGTAGGTTACTTAATTGTAAAATACTTTATTAAAAAAGAAATAATAAAATAAAATTGCAAAATTAATGAATAATTATTTAAAAATGTGTGTGTGGGGTTGATATAACACTAAAAAAATTATAATTTAAAAATGAATAAATATAAAAATGAAATAAAAAAAATTCTAAACAAATATTCAGAACTTATAAAAATTCTCCCTCAAATTCAAAAAATACCCCCCCCCCCTGGAATCTGAAGTAAAGGGAGACATTCCCCCCTAGAAATTGAACCCTATTTCAAACCCTGAATTATACCTTGTTCATTCCGAATTTCTGCTTTAGTATATACAGTCTGAGTAAAAACTTTAAGGCCAGTAAACTTTTTTGAGAAATTGGACATATCGTTAACTGAGGATCAAAGCATAATTTGAGTGATAATTATTAACCTTAAATTCAAGTAAAAAAGACAAAAATATCATTTGTAATTACTCCATTATTAGAAAATATTACAGATCAGCATTTGAGCCTGAGTAAAATCTTTAAGGTCAGCATAGAAAAAAGCACAGGAAGAAAAAAATAGAAACATTTAGAAGCTTGTGTAGGAGCCACGTCTTCGAATTTCTTCAAATACCATTTATACCATTCATCTTCGACAGTAGATTTCAGATCTATTGATGAAGCAAAATGTCTCCCATTTGTATAAACTCGTTTTGCTAAGTCGCCCAATAAGATCTTGATTGGTTTGAGATCTGGAGACTTAGCTGGCCGTTTCAAAGTTTCATCGTTGTTTACTTGGAATCAGTATTTTGAATTGTTACTCGAATGGATAAACGCATTGTCTTGCTGATATTTCCAATTTTTTCCAGTATTAAACTCAGCCTTTGGGAAAAGATGACTTGCAGGGACATTTTGATATGCTTGTGAATTCCTTTTACCTGGAAAAAGCGCAACTGAGCCCATACCATTGTAAGCAAAGCAACCCAAGTTCTGACAAAGCCTCCAACTAATTGGCGCTTGGAAAATGTTTCTTTTACTTTTCGTAAATCATGCCAATAGTACTTCCATCCATCTGGTCCATTCAAATTCCAATTTTTTTTCATCAGAAAAAATTATTTATATCTATTGGTTATCCTAGGTCATGACTTTCTGGCTAAAGATCAAACGCTCTAATTAATAAAAAAATTACAAGTTAAAGGATTTCCACATTCATATTAACTGCTGTGATGTTTATTCTATTATATGTACATTTAGTCTTTAAGAAATACTGGTGGCCTTAAAGTTGTTACTCAGACTGAAATACTAACTTTGAATATACTACAGTTTTTCTGGTAGTTGCATACTTCACAAAACCTGTCTATTGCGTTTTTCCTTACAAATAAACACAATAATTAATAATTCAATAATATTAAAATTCTTTCAATTTTATTTTCCAGTTTTCTCAAAAGTCTTTTACTGGCCTTAAAGTTTTTACTCAGACTGTATTTATTGGCCTAACTGTGGTACCCTTTATCGAAAATAGGGTTGATAAAATACTACCCATGTACTTAATAAAGCAGTAAGTTAATCCTTTTGGGGATAGTTCTTACAGAAATATATATATATATATATATATATATATATATATATATATATATATATATATATATATATATATATTGACGCAAAATTGAATTGTTTATGTAATAAACCTGTCTAAGTCCAAAATTTCGAATTTTAGGAAATAGAAATTACCCATACATGTGTGTTCTTTCAGTTTAACACATTGTAATCTTAAACAAAAAATTTTAATGTGATGCCAAAAATGCTTTTTCAAAATTTTAGAGCTTCGCGTTTGACTGGTTTTTGAAATAAACAATAAACGGTCCAATTGAAGATTGTAAAAAAACTTAAAATAAAATTTATTTCAAGGAAAATAATTTTACGAAGTTTGAACTTTTTTCGTTTAATGTAAAATGCTATAAATATATTTTATGAAAGAAATAAATTGTGAGTAAAAAAACAAACTAAATTCAATACCGAATTTAATATGAGTCCCAATTGCATTGAAGTCACTCAATAATTCAAAAGCCTGAAAAGTAAAAGTTCAGATTTTACAACCAAGAAAGCTTTGGGGAATTTTTATGCTCAGTAAAAAACAAATACGTATTTTCGACAAACCTACGCTTGTAAAAATGCTGTAAATAAAAGCCGAATTTCAATTCAAAGTTTTTTTCCTCTCTTTCTTGCTCTCCTGCTGAAAACAGTTTATGCTTGTCCCGACGATATCGCAGTTAGAATTATCTTCTGAGGGGCTTTTTGATCAAAACAGCCCTTACTTGTGTATAAACTACTGTATTAGGATTGGAAATGATGTTAAAACAAACCCCCCTGATGTATATTTTCATTCCGTTTCACGCAGGGTGCCCACCGGGGGGGGGGGTCATGGTGCAAAGTGCCCTATCAAATTTTTAGGGGGGTGTTTTGAGGGTTATTTTTTCTTTTTTTCGGGGGGGGGGTAGAGGCGGGCTTGCACTCTTATAGGGATCTTCCTGGTTTTTTTGGCAGGGGGGGGGAGGAATCCCCCTTGTTCTTGAGAGGGCACCCCTGGTTTCACGTCAGTCCGTCGAAGAAGTACAACTTGTTATACGAAAGGAAGCTAAAATGTTGTCACCCGAAAAGGATAAAAAAAATCCCAACGAAATACAAAAAGAAACTTTGTGTCACTCAAAATATGAAAACTATCTAGTTCCCATACCTTTTTTTTTTCCAGAGGAAGTTTTTGCGCATTATGAAAGATTGTCATAAGCTAAAGACATATCAGAACGAAACCACACTTTCCACGACTCTTCGGAGAAGATAAAAGAGAAAATTCCTAAGAAATAATAAACATAATGTGGGGAAGAAGACGAACGTAGAAAAAGTTGAAATAGGATCGTAATATCTCGCTCTAATGCTGCTCGAAGTCAGGTAAATCGGTTGAGGGAAAGTAGATTTGAGTTTTTTTCTGTCGTCACTGGAGCCTGACGCGAAACAATAATTTAACCGTCCATTGCTGGTGCAGAAGGAAGTGGATTGAGCCGAACTTTTTTCACCTTAGTAATTTTTTTTTTCTTTTTTAGTTCAACAGCTACTGTTTGGCGTTTGAAGAGAAAGTTGTGTACTTATTTCGCTTTTTATGAAGACAATAATACATGTATTTTTTAATTAAGTACGAATCATGAATTCATAAATTGAGGGCCATTCCACGAAAAACGGAAATTTTGTCCAAATGTACCCCTTTGTGGGTAACCCCAGGTAGGGAACCACTATGTAGTTGTATAGAAAAAAGAAAAAGTCTTTTATTATGATAATAGTTCTATGTATTATTATCGTTTTATGTTTCAGCTCTTTTATGGAAATACCAAATAAAAATTGGGTAAAAAAAAAATAAATAGATAGGGGAAACTAGGGAGACTTGACCCATGATGACTTTTTCCATGAAACGGATATTTAGAGAAAATTTTAGTAATATTATTGGTTAACAAGTCCCACAACAGTATTTTGCAGGGAAAAGCCATTTCAGAATTGCCAGTGGTTTTCGAGAAATTCAGTGTTAAATGATACTGCATATTAAAAGTAAAGTTTGAAGATTTTGGAATTTTTTAGATTTTAACTTCCACTTTTGAGGGAAATCAACTTTAAAAGTGCATTCTTTAGTCACTTTCTTGTGACTATTTATTGATACACAGTAGTTTTATATAACTTTAAGGGTGTCCGGGACACAAAAATCCTCAAATTTTGCAATTTTTTTTTTTATAATTTGAAAAATTGCTCCGTTTTTTTCTGTTTAAGAGGACGTTTGAATCTTGTTTCTACCTTAAATAGAACGAAAGTTATAGTTATTTTTGTTACATGCATCTAACGAATGTGTACATAACTTTAAAACTTTAAACGCGTTTTTCTCCATGATGCAATTTTTCCCGATTTCTTGCATTCAAAATCTTATAAGTCAGGAACCGATAGAGATAAAGTAATGAAACTTGGAGCATATCTTTTTCAAGCAATTTACTTTAATTTTTATTCGGCGAATTTGAAAAAAACGTTTACTGCAAAAATTATGATTTTTTTTTAAAAAAGTATCTTCGAATTTTTCGAAATTTTTCTTCAAATATTTTTTTATTTTTATTGAATCAATATTTTTAAAATCGCCGAATAAAAATTAAAGCTTAGATATTTGTGCATACTTTTTTGAAAAAAAATTGAAAATTGACCAACAATATTTTGAGTTATAGCAATTTAAAGCAAACCCATTTTTTTGAAAAAAACTAATTAAATTTAAATAAAAAAATAATTTTTTTTTCCTATTTATGTTATGATTTTGCTTATTAAATAAATGATGAATCAGTTCAAAAAATTTCGAAACTCTAAAGTACATAATAAAAAAAATTTCAAAATGTTTCCCGGACCCCCTGAATCTAAGTTGCTAAAAATTTAAGATAAACAAAAGAACTTGCTAGCTTTGACCCAAGCTAAGTAGGGAGACTTGACCCAAAGACTAATTTGATATTTTTGTTTAATTTTATGTTTTGTTTAATGTATTTTTAATTTTGAATAGATAAAAAACTGTCATTTAGGCCCAATGATTTGATTTTATTCATGCAATCACTCGAATATTGTGAATATGAAGACCTGATTTTTTTCTATTATACACAATATTTTAGTCTAAAAATAGTTTTTATTTGACAAATAACTAAAATACTATTAATCTATGAGCCCATTCAGTTGTTACTTTGTAAAATATCTTTGATTGTTCTTACATTCATGAGGAGGGTCATGTCTCCCTAAGTGTTGGGTCAAGTCTCCCTAGCTCTAGGGACACTTGATTATTCGTTCAAATTTTTATTTCGTTCTAACTATTCTACAAAAAAAGAAGGGAGTGAAAAATCAAAAATTGGGTCAAGTCTCCCTAGTTTTCTCTAATAATGCTAAGATCTAGGGTATTTAAAACTTGGTTCTTCTTGCAATATGCCTTTCGAAACACAAATATATAATTTAAAATGGAATTCGAAGAATATTCTATCCCCCTCCCTCCTTTGTTTTTCCAATGCAAAAAAGGAAAAGAAAAAACCCCATTGAAAATTGCTTCCAAGCTAATTTCTGTTCAACAGTCAATTTCTATTCCTACCATGTATCAATAAGACAAAGCGCAAAATAAATATGATATTAGCAAAGTTTTGCTCCGGTATACAGGTGAGAGGCAATCCCACGAACATCCACCTACTTTCCCATTAACCTTCCCCATTCTTTTTCCCCCGGAGGAGCAATTCGTAAAGAGGGGGAAACCACCCGTGGCACCTGACCCTAAATTCTTCTTTGCACTTTCTCGCCCTCCCTCTCTCTTGTTTCATTCTTCCCCTAGTAAAGCCCCCCGGGCATTTTATTCTCCTTAGAGGGGCCATACGGGACCACAAAGGGCGCCGTCATGTCTGACTAGAAATCTTGGTATTTCCGACTGGCTTCTTGGGATATCTTTCCTGCTGCTCGGCTACCATCCAAGTTTTAGGTCATGAGTCATCTTTTGTTTACTTTTTCACTTGTAAATATTAGCAAACAACAGCGTATTGACTCTCATTATTTTAATATATCAACTCAAACGGAACGTTCTGTAGGTTTATCAAGAGGAAGAGAATAGCGTAGCATTTAATAAATTAACATATTTACGAGATTCATATGTATTTCGAATCGTCACAGATGACTTATTGCCAATTGTAAATCTCATTTTGAAGAACTCAAGTAGTGATATTTATTGTAACATCCTCATTTTTGATACCCCCCCCCCCCCCCAGAGCCCGATTTATTCCAAGTTTGGAAAACTCAGTCTCCCTTTCTGGTCTCCCTTACATCTTTGGGGAATATTTCCCGAAAATACTACGCACATTGGAACTAAACTCAATAATGCTATTCGTATTAGAATAGGCCCAGCAAAATCACATTACAATTAACTCCCCCTCCCTTCGGACACATGCTATTTTGTAAGTTAAAGTTACATTTATTTGAACTGCAATTATTTATAAACGACCTTCTCGACTTCACAATCCTTATTACGCAAAAACACACAACATCCAGCACATAACGTCCAACATCCAACCCCTGGCAGTTCTTTGAATTTTGACGTCTTGAATTCAAATTATGGTTGCGATAAAAGCCATTAGTAGAAACAAGAAACCCAACGAATCGCAATTCGTGATTGTAAAACATATAATTTGATATCAAAAGCCCAAAATTCAAACTATTTTTTTTTCTTTTTTAATAATCAACTCTTACTTTCTACGAAGTTTACGATTGGATCTTTTGGCAGGGGTGTCGACTTGGGGGGGGGGGATCCTTGGCGCAGACCGCTGCTCCACTGGATTTAATTTTTTGGGACGGGGGGGTAATTTGACAGGGTTTTTGATCTCACCTTGAAGGGGGCTTTCATTCTGGGGGCACTCCTCAGCATTTGAGGGGGTGCGCCACTGCCTTTGGGGGGGATGGACACCCCTTAGGGGAGGATTCTTTGTAATTCATAAAAAAAAATATTTAAATTTCCTTCAAAGTGCAAACAAAATAAATTAAAAAGCTGAAATACAGTTTAAGTCCCGTTGCAAAAAATTTCAATGGACAGCAACTTTTGCTGTTGCTACGGGAATTTCGTTTTTTCTGGAATCCAAGCAATGTAATAGCAATTAAAACGGACTGAACATTTGTGTCTTTGAAGAGGATATTTCATTATTAGTATTCACTATAAGTATCGCATATTTGATTAAATTTCATACACCAGAAATCTCACTAGCAAGAAAAATTGTAGCTGAAAAATATTGGATGACAAATACTATACACTCTGCAGCTTTTTGCACACTTTAGTGATAATGAGAATATGGAGATACAATAGCTTTACTTTTAGTAAATTGGATGAAACAGTATCTAGAGATAAACATAAAAATCAGTTTTAGTTATTTTGGATAATGAAACAATAGAAAGTTCATTAAAAAAAGAAAGGGAGGAGAGAAAACCGCATTGGATTGTTTCCACAATAAAATACCCGAAGAAAATTGTGTCATTCGCCAAGTTCGACTAACCTGAATGACCTTTTTTTTTTTCTCTTCTTACCTGTTATATAATACTTTACACGCATTGATAAGCGCAGATGTTTAAAAGGCTTGTTTTGCTACTGAGGCGACTATACAACACTTTTCAATCTCAAATATTTCGCGAGGCGAAAATTTTTGTGATTACGACGCACTTGCGAAAATTAAAGAATTTTACAGCATTTGGTATAACACCCATTCGACTGCTTTGTGCGTCCACTTGTTATTTGTACAGTTTTCTTATATCCAAATGCACACATTATAACGATCAAATTATGGTATTCAAAAATTTTGCTACTGGTGAATAAACAATATATGAAGAAAAAATATTTTGACCAGTTTTGGAATCACGGTGGCTTCGATTGAGGTTACTTTTTTTTCCAGTCAGTTGTTAGAGCCACTACGTCAGTTGACTGGAATAATAATTTTAAAAAAAAAGTTGACTTCAATCGAAGACTCCAAAAGGATTAAAACATATATTCTTCATACGATCTGAAAAAAACTTAATTATTTTGTCTAATAAGTTCAAGATAAATAGCAAATATTTTAAATATAACAGTGTGACTGTTCCTATTTGTCTTTAAAAAAAATTCGACACCTTAATTTAGTTTAGTTACATTTAACCAAATGTTGCTACGTTGGTTAAATTAAGAGTGTTGGAAAAAAAAATATCCTACAAAATTAAACTCCCTAAGCTCTTATGGTTTAAACATTTAAATTAACAAACAATTCATATGTAGTTCAAATGATACAAAATATTTAGGACGCGAAAATTTTAGATTTTGTAACTTTTTAAAAATTGTAAAAAGCAATCTATCAGTAAATCTTTATTTTCTGTTACATTTTTTAAATAAGACTTTTTATAACATTATGTCCACAATTTTAGGTTATAAAGATTTAGAAGAGGAGAAGTGATTGTAAGAAATGACACCGTTTAGAAAACAGTGAACTTTTGATGTGAAATATAAAAGTCGAATTTGAAGCAAGAAGCTAAAAATGCTATTGGAGCAAGTAAGTAATGATTTTTTTTTTTTTTTTTTTTATAAATCTCATGCCTCTTTATGTATTATTTCATCTTTTCCATGCTACTTTTCCGTTAAAGTCAAAGGGAGGGGGGAGGAGAGCATGAGAGAAGATTTAATGCATCTCAAAAACATCGCTAAAAAGTGTCAAAAATAAATAAATAATCAAATAAGTACTGAAAAAATAAAAACTGGAAAGTAGGGATTTGAGATGGGGAAATACTGAGTCTGTTGGTTTCTCCCCCCCCCCCTCTAATTTTTGAGTGAATTGACTGATTCGAACAATCATTTTTTTTTTTTTTTTTTTGTTCGAAAGATCTGTGCGAGGACCTCATTGCCTCCTTCACATATTTTACTTTTCGATTTGAATAATTTTTCGCTCAATTTTGAGCAGGCCAAAGCAACTTAACATTAGCGCTTACGCGGGGAACTTAGGGCCCATGTAGATCTCAAACTTATGGCGGATTTGTTTCAAACATAGTTTGAAAAAGATTTTGATAAAAAACATGTATAGAAAATATTTTTTTAAAACTATTTTAAAGATATTTCTTGGACAATTCAAAATATTTTAACATTAACGGTAGCACGAAAAATCATTTTTTGGCACCAAAAAAATTGTGCTGATTCTGAATATCGTCGCTTCTTAGCAACAAAAATAGGTGGATGTCTTAATGTTATTCCTGGTATTAGATGTCTTCCTGTTGCAATAATGAGACGATATATTCTCAATTTTTGGTCTTAAAAAATCGGAAAAAAAAATCCTCATATGTATAATAACCAATGATCGAGTAACGTTCCTGACGTCTTCAACAATGGAACTCACGACTCGCGCCACGGCATGATAATTTTATAATATGTTTTGGTAATGTTCAAAATGCAGGGAATTGTTTTATCGTGACAAGGCTGAACTGGATCCGGTAACTTAACTGTTTTACTGGTAAGACTGTGTCATACGGTCAACACAATGAACGCTACCTACTGGAGTTTAGGGTTAATCCACTGGAGTTAGGGTTACAATTTCAACTATCAAAATATCACCAAACAGGCAATTGCTTCGTTTAAATGTAGAAGCAATTTTCACCCTTCATATCTTGACGGACGATTTTCTAGTTATTAATAAAAATCGAAATACCATATCTCTTAAACTAAATATTGACGCAAATTACAGATAAATATGACTTAATCAAAATGAAAGGAATTCAAAGCGCAAATGTTTTTATCAGAACTGCGGAGTTGGTGGGAAAATAACCAACTCTTGACTGCAACTCTGACACCGTAGCTTCGGCAGAAATGCAGACTTGCAGGGAAAAGAATCGACTCTGACTTTAGCACTTGTTATAAGATTACATCTTTAAACCTAAAATGTTATTGACACATTAAAACTTTTCAATGATCTGCTATAATGCAATCAATAAAAAAAAATAATAGTGATATCAATAATATATAGGAGCAAGTTTTGTGCTTATTATCATTTTTAATTATTGGACCGGGTTTCCCACCAAAAAAAAAAAGGGGAAAGGGGTGTCGACGGATCGATTTTTTCTGTTATTCACTTGTATTGGGTAAAAAAATACTTAAAATTCGATCGTTTCAAATACATATTTTTAACATTTTTATTGCGTAATATTACATTAGTAGTGATATGTTACTTACGTATAATTTTATTGTTGTTCCAATTATTACCTTTTTCTAACTAAAACCTCAGTGAACCAGAGTCATTATACTACTTAATATGACACTAATAACAAGGAGTCCAGTCTTGGACGAGTTCATCTCTGCTTGGAAGAAGAGTTAGAAAGTAAGAGGAATTCTTACATCCAGGCAAGGTTAATAAATATCGCAGTACATTATTGACAAAGCTAAAGCTAGTCGGCTGCCCTAGCCTCTCTTTCAGCAAATGGAATCGTTAAATACGGGGGAGTTTAAATTATCAGAGTCACGTTCGGTTATATTTTTAGATTACAAAATGTTAAACGATTTGACAGTTATTTGTCTCTTTCACCAGTTTGAAATTTCATTAAGTTGATTATAATCTTAAAATTTTCAAAATGAATAATTTAACTTATCTATTGCATTACAACTTACTATTAATTAGTGATGTTCCGGATGTCCGTATCCGTATCCGCGGATATCCGAAGGAAAATCCGTCTGTAAAAAATCTGTATCCGTATCTGTATCCTCTACTTTTTTGACGGATCTTAAGCGGATCTTTTCTATTCTAAAAATTCTTAAATATTTGAATAAAAGACTCTTAAATTCCGATTAAATTAGGTTTTATTCCCTATTTAAATTATAAGGTATCATTTCAGAAGCTAATTTGTACTCCCCGTTGGAAAAAGAAATGGGTAATAAGTTTTAAAAGTGTATCTGTGTGTGTCTATTTGTGGCATCGTAGCTCCTAAACAGATAAACCGATTTTGATAGTTCTTTTTTCGTTCATAAGGTGACTTGATCGAAAGTATTCTTAGCTTGGCCTAGTTTTTGCAGAACTTTAATTACTGGAAATATTAATAAAAACCGACTTAACGTTTTTCAGAATTATGGTAGTAAAAACTTACCCGTACGTTAAAAATATTGGCCCCAAATTAAAAGAACAAAGTTTTCTAACAATGTGTGTTCTGACCCGCGAAATCCATCTCAATATCAGGTCAGCCCTCTGGGACATTTTTTTTTTAATTTTTAGTTGAATATTAGTTTTTGTTACTGATTTGGGGTTTCTGTTATTTTCTTCATATTGGTTTTTCTCGGCATTCTTCAAAAAAAAGTGAGACTAAATTCTCTATTTACTGTTTGTAAAGGTGTTCCTGGCTCTGTTATTCTGTCGGTCGGAGTAAGTTGGGTGGAATAGGTCAGTGCTGCATTTATGCTGAAATAAAATGCGAAAAATTATTTCTAGCCTGTCCAGTAGCAGCTTTACACTCTTGCTCTTGTATCCTACATCTACCGAGCAAGCTAGAAATAATTTTTCACATTCTATTTAACCATTAATGCAGCGTTGACCCGTTCCTTGCAACTCTCCCTCAATTTTAACGGAGATTTCCTTAAAGAGAGTAAATCATAGTCTTGATTATATTTTCGCCGTAGATGACATTTTTTGAAGAAGCAGTGTTATTATTCTGACGGGAATACATTCCGTAACAAATTAAACACTTGGATAGTTGAATTGGGTAAAAAAAAAAAAAAAATGAGATCCGTATCTGTATCCGCGGATCTTGACACTAATGATCCGGGTCCGGATCCGTATCCGCGGATCTACTTTTTTGACGATCCGGCACATCACTATTATAAATCTATTTTGTATATATTTATTCAATGGACTCTTATGTGACGATTTCTACATTTCAGAAGCCCGAAGTTGTGGCAGGATAACTCACCAAGATAGAAAAGAGAAAAGAAAAAGGAATAGGGACGCGCTTAGTGGAGCTAGAAGATTTAGAAAAAGAGATATATCCTTGTAAGCATAACGCATTTGGTTTATACAAAAATTTACTGTTTTCAATTAAAAATACCTATATAACAAAGAAAAGATAGTTTTTTTGTTTGAAGATGTTATGAATTTTTTTATTAAATAATATTACACATAAATTTATTGTTCAATAGCATTTTTTTTTATTAAAAAATAATATTGCTTATATGAAAAATAATTTAATTGATTCTATTACCTTGATCCAATTAATTAAAGTCGATACGCTGTATGTAATTCTCAGTTCAATTATTTTCTCGATTTCTCATTATGGTACTATTGAGTGGTGCTTTGTCTGCGGGCCATATGGGACCCGTGAAAGTGATTTTCAAGTCCTGTTGTTTTGATAAATCGAAGCTAATAATTTAAAATTTTTGAAAATTGTTTTTTTCCTCATCAATTCATCACATATTTTACTATCCAATAAAAATTAAGGTATAACAATCATAATAATTGTAAGAATGATTTTAATACAGTCGAACTCGCTTATAACGAACGCGAAAGGACCGCACTTCTTGATCGTTATATCGTTGTATTGTAACCGAGTGCTCGTAGAAAAAAAATAAATAAATAAATAAATAAATAAATAATTCGAGTGAAGTCTCGTTACAACGAGTACCAATACAAAGAAATACTCGTCTCAACGAATTTAATTTCCAGTCCCGATTTATATCTATTACATTGCTGGAATTCCATACAACGAAAGTCTCATTGCAAAGAATAAAATTTGCAGCCCTTTGAAGTTCGTTGAAATGCATAAATGAATATTCCGGTTTTAAAATTAAGACTTCAAAAACTATTACTTACTACTATAAATGACACATAAAAATAAACTAAAGGTTTATTTTAACATATGTCACTACTTAAACGTGCATGATCTACACTAGCGCAGCCAGAAATTCTTTCTGGAGGGAGTTTTTGGTGACAACAGTCCTTACACGCGTATTAACAACTGCATTAGGATTGGCAACAATGTTAAAGCCACGACCTCTTAGGGGTGTTTTTACTCCTATACCCCCCACTTCTCTACGTTAACTCTGATGTTTCGCAACGCTGGATTGGGCGTTTAAGCGATGATGATTTACCCTTTATGAGTTGGCCAACGAGATCCCCAAACCTAACCCCGTGTGATTTTTTTTTCTATGAGGTTTCGTCAAAGACAATGTCTATACACCATTGCCTACAACATTGCAAGAACTGAAAGATTGCATATGTGTATTATTACAAAAAATTGACAGTGAAACACTCCAAAATGTATGTTAAAGATGTATGTCGCGTTACGAAAGGCGCAAACATCGAACATTTGTGAGTAAAAAAAAATCTTAGACAGTTTATCTTTATTTTTGTGTATCATTTATAGTGCTAAGTGCAATAGTTTATGATATATAAACTTAAAAAGCCAGGATATTCTTTCATGCTAAACATGCATATTTATAGATAGACACATGAATATTGTTTTTGTTTCTTCGAAGGATACTTTTATATTAATCTTTTCTACATTTCAGAGTTCTTCATCGCCACAACTTGAGGTGGAATTCTTATCGATGAGTAGAATGAATCAACGCAGAGGTCTTCAACCTAGTTACCGCGGTTCCCTGGAGCTTCGAGAGGGGTGTCTCGAGTGATCTCTATTGACTTAATCAAAGGGACAGACTCTTATTAAAATTTTATTTTCATATAACATAGAATTTTTAAAGGTGAATTGTGTGTAAAATTAATATAAATATTTCATTGATGAAATAAAATCTTAAATTTCGTATGGATATTCTGAAATTTCACCTAAAGGGCCTATGTATGTGAAAAAATCTTTCATTTTGTGCGCTAAGACGAAATCAAAGTACAGAAAAAGATTGGATGTTGAAGATGCGTTCTTTGTCTTTTGCTTTTGAATGTTAATTTATTGAACACTCAAGCTTTTGACAAGCTAATTGCTGGAAAAAAACTAACGTGTTTACAAATTTTAAGAACGTTTTAGTTTCGATAAAAACTGAAAAGAGATAATAAGAAAAGCGGAAATAGGTGCAAAAAAGCGACATGTAGGTATAAAAGACCAACGCCTAACCACCATTCCAAACTGCGTGCTCTAACGTTTAGAAACAGTAAAAGGGGTTTACAAAAAAGAAAACTTTTGTTATTAATTAATATCAATTCTCTCTTCCCCCTTCTTTTTCTTGATGTGTGTATTAACATGCGTGTTCCCATTCCGGCATCTATCACCACAGGCATCTTCGGTTACCCTACCAATAAAGATTAAACTCTAAATGTTTCGCCTCATTTAAAACTGCTGTATTCTGTTTTATGAAATAGAATTCCATTGCATGGTTCAATAATTGTTTTTTAGACTCTACTGTGTATCCATCTCTCCCAACCCTCCTCTCTCTTCTCTCTCTCTCTCTCTATATATATATATATATATAGTACACAATATCGTAGCCTCAGAGCAACGGTAGAAAACCTGAGTGTTGTTCCTGGGATTAGATGTCTTAGTGTTGCTCTGAGACGACAATGTGTGTGTGTGCTTTCAGAGAAAGTATTTTCCATACTTACTGATAACAAATTACATATTTTTTCTCCTTGCATTCATAATACCCGTCAGCCTGTACATTTTATTTGTTTGGTATCATGCATAAAAAGTGAAAATTGCAAAAGAAAAAAAAACACCTTGAAGAGCGAAAAAGTAAACAGAACTTGCAACAGCAAAGGTTGAAATGTCCCTCAAGCGTTTAATGCGCCGCACATGATCTAAGAAAGTAATTCCCCAAGAAAAAAAAAAGACTCATCTAGAAAAAAGAAAAAAAAAACTCGAGAGGGGAGAGAACGGACAGTTCTCTTTCTCGCGGAGAGGAGGGAAAGAAGCGAAATAGGAGAAGCCATCAGAGAGGGGGGGCGGCAAAGAATAATGCTGGGGGACCAAAGGCCTCGCGGGGGGTCACTCAATCGTGTGTCCGCCGCGGTTCACTAAACTCAAGGTCACGGAGCCTCTTCAGGTACAGGTAGGCCTCTTGTGACGTCATCGGACACTCGTGCGCGCACAAGACGGAAGATCCGGGATTAGAGGAGCTGGAAAATGTGGAAAATGTTTTTCACTCCTCTCAAGTACGGGGGAATTTTTAACTCTCCTGCGCTTTGGCAGCGACTGAGATCTATATTTAATTTCGTAGTTAAGTTCAGCAGAACTCCAATTATCCGAACTCCAACCATCCGAATCGCTGATTATCCGAATCGCTTTCAGAATTACAGAAAAAAAAAATATATTTTTTAAATGTAAAAAAGAAATCACTTGCTTATTTTGTAATGAATATACAGTAAAACCCCTTATAACGGACATACTTCAAATGTGGACAATTTTTGATAACCCGATTCCAAGGCAAACAACATTATTAAAACATAGTGTCCGCATTAGAGGGAGTTGACTGTATTTCCATTATGAATGAATACTATTGAAAGTTGTCATTATCATTTAAGCACTCAAGATGGGGGCAACCAAGGACGAAAGTAAGGTGGGATAATCTGGATAAGGTGCGACATTTTGAGAAGAATTAGAAAACGATAATCCTAGTTTACTAGGTACAAACTACTGAAAAGGAATCAAGTGTTAAAATTGTATTATTTCTGAACAAATTGCTAAAAAATCAAACTGATGGCTGAATTGTGAAGCATAAAATGGAATTGACAGCTGAAATTTCACGCAAAAAGCCCTTGTTTTCAACTTATTTCGGACTGCTGTGGATAGAAGAATATAAGTGGCTCAGGATATTGAAGATACACTAAAAGACCTAGCTTCAAAGTTTGCTTTTTTATTGTTAATTGACAGCTCTTTTTCTTCCAAAATAGTTTTTTTTTCTTCTCCCATTACCAACATCCATATAGTAATTGATTAAAATAGACTTTTTCTTTCAGAAAAAAACAACTATCCGAATTTTTGATTATCCTAATGGGGTCCGGTCCCAATTGATCTGAATAGTTGGAACTCTACTGCATTAAAAAAATAATCTGCACTGCATTTAATACTGAGCTTACGAATGTGTTTAAAATAACGAGGGATACCTATGAGATTTTTCGCAAAACGAAAAATATTGAGTTCTTAAAACTCCCAACAGCTAGGCAAGAAATTGCTGCTATTTTAGTTCGTCGATTATTGATCTTAAGTAATGAAAGTTAATAAAATATAATAATGAATTCTATAGTTTATCTTTGTATAATTATTTCTTCAGAACAATTTCTTTAAAATGGTATAAAAAGGTCCGACCAGAGTTCATGTCAGCCCAACTCATGGATATAAAACCAATTTTTGGAGGGGGCTCCGGAAATTATAAAGACATTCCTTACAGTGTTTCATAGCAAAGTTTTCATGACTTTATTATTTATGTTTTTTTTTTTTTTTGTGTGTGTTTAGGATCCCATAAGACCAATATTTCCATTTTTAAGTGCATAAATATTATGCCATAACATACTTTGAATGTGGACGCAGAATATCTTTAACGTTTCAAGTCAATTGAATACTAAACCTTAACATAATTTCTCCGAAATGGTTTTTCCTATGATTATACCACGAGGGCACGGTTATCAAATAAACCCATCCCATCCCCCTTCATTTGAGTTCTATGAACTCAAAAATAATTCGATCATTTCTCAAATTATTTCCGGGATCGAAATGACGCTTCTAGGTACGTTTAGACATTTTTTTTTAAATATTGATTATCGATTCCATCAAAGAAGAATTAATGAGCGAATCGCAAAATTACGTTCCCTTGAAATCGAAACCAGTGAATTAAATATTCAGTCGCTCTGGCCTGACTCCAGTAATTACCTCCTTGCAAACAAAAATGTTTGTCTTCAAATATGCTTCGTGTTTTTTATGTTCTTTCAAAATAAGTATCAAAAACTATTTATGTCATAGAGAAGTCAATTAAAATAATGAATAAATAAATTAATTTATCTCTTTGGAAGCCCCCCCCCCCCCCACACACACTCCCAAACAAAAAAATTCAGCTGCTCTGTCAGCCTAGTCGAAAACTATAGCGGCCCGGTTTGAAATATCGGAGAAGTATTATTTTCATAACTTTTATGAGGGAATGGAGCCCGGAAATCAATTTGGCAGTGGGCCTCCCTTGTCTTTCGGCGACTCTGCAATTATACAGACAATACAAACAAGAAGCCAGGTTAATAGTACAAGATGGGAAGTAATGATTTATGACGTACAGAAAGGAATTACTCGGGTTAAACCGGGACCGATCCCCCACCCCACCCCCACCCTTCTTCCTCAACGTCATCTCTCGTTTTTTTTTTGCATAGCCACAGCAAAGAGACCCAAAGTAACCAGATGTTCCGATTTTGGCCGTACAGTCCCGCTTTTTGTCTCACAGTGTTGTCCGAAGGTCCTGCCAACATATCCCGCTTTTTTGTTAAAATGCTGTTAAAGTCCCCTAAATGAGGAAACATATAAATAAAGTGGATCTTTCACCATTTTTGTGGATATTTGTTGTTAATTTTAAAATTTCTTATTGCACCTAAGATCAACTTTTCGTATCGATACATGCAAGAAATTTTTTAACATTTTAGAAATAACAAAAATGTACTAATCAAAATTGCTTTCAACTGCAAATATGGCTGACATCTTCACAGACATACCAAAAAATGTGTTGCGCTCTGCACGATTCTATAATTGGCAAGAAACTGCGCAAAGTCAAACCACGTAGCTCAAAGTTATTATGAATGACTGTAATATGCAGAGAAACTTCCGAGTTCGTTGAAGGGGTCCTAAGTTTATCTCAAACTATCCATTTCTGGTCAGTGGGACCCCGACTTAAAACTTCACTCCACCACTCTATAGTCTAAAGTAACCAATGGTGACCTGGAATCGCCTTTTTTAAGATTTCAGTTTCGTCAAATTTTCTGGAAGGTCTCCGAACCTCTCCTTCTCATCACATTCTTATAGATAATGGAAAAGTGCGCTTTTACAACTACAAATTCAAAATATATAATAGGAGGAGTGAACCCTCAGGCCCCCTACACCTTCGAGTGAGCATCAAAGGAAAATATATTTTATTATAAACTGTAGAGAAGGTAGGTGTGCCCACCTGTTGGGTACTACGCCATAGAAAATGTTGGGGGTTGTTTTGAGGGGTTTTTGTGGGGTCATGATGTTTAGAGGGCTGGGCACCCCTGGAGAAGGATTGGAAATATTAGGTGCACCAAACATTGCGAAAGAAACGCATGCTCAAATATCACAATTTTTTGTCGTATTTGTCGAAAAAATTGCTTTGTGAAAAAAGTCCCAAGTAAACTTTTCGTCGAATCGACGAACATTTCGTGAAATTTGAGCAGAAATTCCTGATCAGAGAAAAAGGGATTGTCATGAAAATTATGAAATTTCTCTTATGATTAAAGAACCCTCGAAATTGAGCGATTAATTTCTATCTAATGAGAAAATTTTCAGTGCATCTGTGGTGATTGGTAAAAACATGTCAAACGAAAACTACAGAACATGCTCGATGTGTCACGAATCTTCAGAATTCAATTCTGCATCGGGCAAGTAAACGGCAGTATCTGCAGAAATGAGTTTTCGAAATATTTGAAGAAACGCAGTTTTGATTCAATACGAACAACAGGGAAATGTTGGAGTTAGACGACTTTTTCACGTTTTTTTTTTTTTTTCATTGGAAACCGAATAAATAATCTTCTTTTCTAATAATAAAGCTGAAAGGCTCTCTGTCTGGATGTCCGGAGGATGTCTGGATCTCTGGATCTCTGTGACGCGCATAGCGCCTAGACCGTTCGGCCGATTTTCATGAAATTTGGTACAATGTTAGTTTGTAGCATGGGGGTATGCACCTCGAAGCGATTTTTCGAAAATTCGATATGGTTCTTTTTCTATTCCAATTTTAAGAACAAAATTATCATAAGATGGACGAGTAAATTACGAAACTATCATAACATGGAACCGTAACATGGGCACAAGTCAATTGGCGAGATACGAAATTATCATAACGTGGAACTGTAACATGGGTACAAGCGAATTGGCGAGAAATTCACTATACATTATTTGTAAATATACAGGCGAACCAAGAGACCTTTTAATTTTTCTATTACGGACAAAGCTGTGCGGGTACCACTAGTATACAATAAAGCTAACGTACAATAGATGACAAAAATGCAAAAAAAAAAAAAAAAAAGAGAAAAGAACAGAAAAGAAAAAAAAAAATTGCTGTTACTGCCTACACCTGCCCACGGCAGAATTAGTTGTGGACCATTTGTTGTCGTTGTCTTATGCTAGGCTGGCAATTTGGGGTGCGCTTGCTTCAATTTTCCAACTGTACCGTAATTTGGTATAAAGTCCGACTTCCACAGTACACACATGCCGTAAGGACTCGTTTATAGGGTAGGCAACCATTCACAGCATAACAACACATTCACACAAACAATATGAAAAGAACAATAGAGAGAAAGTACACCCATGCTCCAGCCGTGATTCGTACCCAGAACTTCCCATTCCAATCAAACTACTTAGAACACTAGACAAGGCAATCGGCTTTGTGGGTCACTTAATTTCTGTAAAATATTTTTAATCTCCTCGAAAACTTAAGACACGTGAACTCAAACTTCAATAAACGTAACTTGAAAATTTGAGTCATAATGAAACATATTTTATTTTTTGTGTTCATCTTCTCACATCTCTGCTTTCCATCAGTTTTGTTTTGAAAACGAAACTCACAAGGCGAACCAGCTAATACGAAATAATAGTTAGTGATGAAACAAGAAAAAATCGTGTATATGTGCATGTTGTTCAAGTTGTAAAGAAAAAGCTTTACCCATCGCCATATAAGGAGAGAATGCGTCACGCTACAAGCAATTACTCATTATCCATCATTAATATCAAATCTCCCGTGGCAAAAAAATTGAACGGAGAAATTCAGTTCCCCTTTCGCCAAGAGAGAGAAAGAGAGAAAATTCGCCGGCAGACAAAACAGCAATTTAGAGCGAGCAAAACGAAGAAGAGCGGCGGCATCTTCCAATCAAACTCCCTGTTGCACAAGGAGGCGTGACGAAACAAAGCCATGTTCTGATTGGATGAGAGAATCATTGGGAGGCCGAACTGATCAGCCTCCGCCTCGGGCACTTTATCAAGACTCCTGTTTTTATCTGCGGCCGTCTCTAGAGGCTCCCTATTTCGTTTCGTTATCGAAGACGTGAGAGTTTTTTAAAGAATCGCTTATCGCCGGAATTTTCTAGATACATGGAGCGATTTATTAGCCAAGGTGGTTTAGGCCCGTGAGTCAGTGGGTTGCTGATGCTTTTTTTAGTTATGAATTGCTCTAGCGCCTAGTGTGAAGCCATTTTTTCGGCAATAAAATAAAGGATAAAGTAAAATAAATGTGTGTGATTTATGTAAACGTTTCTCGCGAAAAAGACTTGAAAAATGTCAACAAAATGTAATGGAAGTCACTATGTTTTTCGCTGGTTTTTAACAAAAAGCAATAGAGTTCTTAGCAATTTTATTATTCTATCAACAGTTGGAATATTAACAAAAGATTTTTCGACAACATTCAATGATGCTAATTGCTAAGAGTATAAAAGGAGGAGGAGTTGGGGAGTGGGAGTGAGCGGACTTCAACGACATGTAACTTTTACTCTTATATTGAAATGCATTAATTAATTCATTCATTCCATACCACAATTTATATCACTTTCAGATTGTTTTAATCCATAATGGAAATTTATTTTGGACAACTTTCTGAATTATGTTCATCATAAATTTGTGCTAAATAAAATACGAATTTTAAAAAAAATCAATTTTTTTAATTTTTCGAAAATGTATAAAATATAAACCACTGTTTTTATAATAAGAACTGAATAGAAACTTTTCAAACAAAAATTTAAAATAAATAAAAGTAGCCGTAATTAATATCGCTTCAAAAGAAATTAAAGATGCTATTTTTTCCCTTATGTAATACTTTTGGAACTAATTATTACGTATAGTTCAGTAGAACTTTAGAGAAGGAATTAAAATGAAGGAAGCATTGGCTTAACAAAAGTTGACCCAAAGACCCCAAGTCACGTGACTCAACAAAGACGAATGGTTGGCACGTTTCGCGTGAAATAAGCGAAAAAACCCCGATTTCTTCCAATGCTTAGCTTTAAATCTATCACGTGACTTGGAGTCTCCGTTTCATGCATGAAAGTCTTCACTCCATCCATTTTATCTCTTCTCAATGAGTAGAACCTCTGGATAAGGGACACTAAGGGGACCGGAAGTTTTGTCCCTTAAATAGAGGTATCCCTTCTTCGGAAGTATATGAAATCAGTATGATTTCGTACTAAACATAAACTATTAGCATTTAAGATAAATGATAAAAATGATTTACACTGAATAAAATTCAAAAGTAATTAAATTTCAAGTGTTATTCTTTGAATAATTAAAATTTCATAAAAAAAAATTGGCAATGGTATAGTTTTGTTATATACTTGAATTATTTTGAAGTAATTCCATGAATGTACATGAACTTGTTCAATTTCATGCAATTTAAAATTTAACATGATGTAAATTTCAATCAGAGTGATCATTTCAAGCTTTTTACACGAAACTATTCACGGGCTGTTAATTATCGTTCGGCTGTTAGTCTACTTGAAAAAATTAATAAGAAGGGAAAACATGCATGCAAATTTTAGCAAAAAGTTTCACAGTACAGCATATTTGTACACGTTAATGTCAAGCTTTCATCAGTTAAATTTAAGATTTTTAAATTCCAGTAAATCCAATACTTTTTATGATGCCATGATATATTATCTGTTGTAATTTTTCTCTAAGTGTCCCATAAACAGAGTGTCCCTTATTCAGAGGCAAATACATATAGGTCCCCATTCAAAAGGACTAGGACCAGATAAAATGTCCCTTAAATAGAGGTGTCCCTTATTTGGGGGTGTCCTTTACAGGAGGTACTGCCGTATAATAGTATACATTTAAAAATAATATTATACGTTATAGTTAAACTCTAATACAGTGAAACCTGTGTAAGTTGACCACCTGTAGTGCACTACTTTACTGGTCAACTTAAACAGGTGGTCAACTTACAGAGGTTGATTTATATGATAAGGGCTAATTCCGTGCCTGAAAAAAGCGGTCAACTTAGACAGGTGGTTAACTTCACAGATTTTACTGTATTATCTATTAAAAGTAGGAATAACTTTTTGTCATGACCCCGTTTGGGGTCATTGACCAACAGGTTGGGAACCCCTGTTATTGACCATATAGAAAATTGTAGCGGGGGAGGGGGGATTAGTCATAACGAATAACGATCTAACTGTCGCACGGTGAATAAGTGTCTATTTTTTATTCAGATTAAAAGCTACAGTTGAAAAAAAAAGAGAGAGAACTTACATCACACACACACAAACACACACACACACACACAACCTTTTTGGAAAACCATTATTTTGAAAACATTTCCACATAACTATACGCAGGTAGAATTTAACTTCTGGGAGAGGGGGGTGCGATAACTGTCCTAACACGTACATAAAATACCATAGCAAGAAATGTCAAAGCCAAAAGCTCGAGGGAGGGGGGTCAGCCCCCTGATACGATGAACAGTTGCGTAAAGTGTTTCCTCTAAATGTTTCTTCACTACGAAGGTAGTGTTCTCGCAGTAAAGTGTTCCGCACAATTTTTTCCTTTTCTTTTCCGTTAGCTTTTGTAACTTTTTACAGAAGAAACGGATAAAAATCATCAGTCTGTTACGGAATATCAAAAACTGATTTACATTCAATGAGTAAAAATAACTGGTCAACCGTACAACTGATGTATGGATTCTTGAAGTATATTATGAAAATCTGTTTTAGTGGAAACAATTCGCATTGAGTTTTCAGATCCCAAGAAGATTTCTGCCGTGGGCAGGTAAACTGCAGTGTCTGCAGAAATGCGTTTTTTGAAATAATTGAAGAAATGTGTTTTGGATTCCATACTAACAATAGGGAAATGTTGGAATTAGACGTTATTTTTTCGCCTTTTCTTTCAGTTGAAACCGAATAAGCAAGCTTGTAGAACAAAGATAACGTACAATAGATGAATAAAATGTAAAAGAAAAAAAAAAACAAAAAAAAAAAAAACGAGCTGATGTGTGCCTCACATGACTTCCTTTTACTCCAATTTAATGTAATTTTCCCATTATTGGTGATTTTAATGCGATTCAATAGTTTACTCTCTAAATATCGCCAACAGCGGCTAAATTGAAACACGATTTAAAAAAAAAATCGTCAAATTTGTCGCTAAATTGTCGCGAAAAACTTGGCGACCAAAAGACTGGCGATATGTTGCCAAGTGTCCGCTAAATTGTAACACCACTTGAGTTTACATCGAAATTAACAATGATTTCCTCCCAAAGGGGGGGGGGGCAAAAGACCCTCTTAGAAGCACCCGACTGCAACCAAAAGGGGAGGTGCACAACTAGACCTCACTAGGAGTCTACGAACCAAGTTTCAACTATCAAGGACATACCGTTCTTGAGTTATGCGGCATACATAGGCACATACATACATACAGACATCACGAGAAAACTCGTTGTAACTAACTCGGGAATCGTCAAAATGGATATTTCGCGTGTCTGTACGTTCTTAGGCACTTATCTACGTGTGGTCGAGTCGAAAAAAAAAACCCCCCAACATTTATTTGGAGGTGAGCAAAGTGGAAATTTAGGTCAATTTTTGAGTGAAATTTTTTTCGCGAATACAATACTTCCTTTTTTGTAAAAGGAAGTAAAAATAGAAAAATGAAAAATTTGTAGTTAATGCCCTTTACCTGCCCACGACAGATTTGATGCGTGTAGGACAAAGTCCAAACGCATCCTAAATTCTGTCAACACTCAATTTCGACAGCCGAGGGAGAGTGTATCACACTACCAAACAGAAACCGAATCAGCAGTGGTCGTTATCGCACAAGAGGAAGAACGTTTGACACTCATCCATTTTCCTCGCCCCAGAAAGCTGGTAAAAATTTTTCTCCGAGTAAAAACAAAATCAGGATACGTGAAAGAAACGCGGATGGCGCTTCGTTGTTCTGAACGTTACACATGACGACATTCAGCGGCATTAACATTCGCCTTCCGTTTTCGTAATGTCGAGGTTCCCACGCAATTCTCGTGTTGCCTTGAAGAGGCGAAGAACGCACCTCCGAGCTGGAGTTGATCTCCGACTGCAGTATGCAGTTCGCGCCGACTGAAAGAGAAAAGAGATCCCGCTTTCGCGTTCTTGCTTCGATGTGCAGCACTAGCGCAGCCAGTAATGCCCCTCCGGAGGGGTTTTTTTGATCAAAAATACCTTCTGGAGGGGCTTTTTTCAATCAAAAATAACTTCTGGAGGGGGTTTTTTGGTGAAAAATACCTTCTGAAAGGAATTTTTTGATCAAAAACACCTTCTGAAGTTTTTTTTTTTTGGTCAAAACATCCCTTTCATATGCATGAACTACAGTCAAGCCCGCTTATTTGAATATCGGTTAAAGAATATTCCACTTAATGTGATACATTTTCAATGTACCAAACCGTTGATGTCTATTATTTAAATCCCATTTAAAGGAATATCCCGCTTATTAGAATAATTTTTCGTGGAAAACTGGATATTCCATTCAGCAGGTTCGACTATACTGTATTAGAATTTGCATTTATTTTAAAACCAATGGTTCTCGGGGGTGTAATTATATCCCCCCCCTTCGCTGCGCGACTGATGTGCAGTAAACTCTCGTTCTCATTTATGCGCGGAATTCATTGATCTCTATAGCGAATAACCAATTTTACGGATAATCCGCAAGACTGAAAATAAAGAAAAAAATCAGTGTAAAATTTGTACACATAATCTGTGACATATCATATCAAACTACAGGGTATTCCGTACCTACCACTACTTGTGGTTTTATCGGTTGACTGGAGCTCTGAAGACAGCTCTGTGTTTTGGTCTAAACCAGAAGCCGAGCAATCCCGTCCAAAGCCTTACCGACACTTATTAATAGACAACAGAAACAGACTATACTGATTACGAATATGTAGATTTATTCCTTCAGAAAAGCAGTTCAACATTTTTGCGTTTTTGCATTGAAATACTTCCCTGACATTGTAACCCTATTTTACCAAAAAAGCGATGATCAAAAAGTCTTCCTCTAATATAAATGCTACGTTGCGCCTCATCCCCTTTGTACTTTATCATATTTTCATTGCTTTCTTTACATTTTTACCAAATGTTTCGTTTACCAATTGTTCGTCAGTTATGCTCTAAAGCTGAATTATTTGTCTCATAATCAATCCATTCAGTGGCACATACAAGGGGGTGTTCAGGGGCTTCAGACCCGCTCCTATTACCCTCAATTTTTTCCCGATAGTCTGTGATCCTGTTGATACAGTAGTCTTGTTCATTTACCACATGCACTAGTACTTCCCCATCCGACAGCCTTGCCTATTGGTCAGAGAAGTCTGACTGCGGATGGGGAGGTTCCGGAATCGAATCCAGGTTTGGGCATGGATTTACTTTCTCTCTTCAGTCCCTGTCCTTCCTTTGTGTGAATGTGTTGTGTTGTAAATGGCTGCCTACTCAATAAACGGGTCCTTATGGCATGTGTGTACTGTGGAAGTCGGATTTCACACCAACTTACGATACAGGTAGAAAAGTGAAGCAGCACATCCCAAATTGATGGTACAAGAAAGCAATAACTAATAACCCCACGTGATAGCAATGTCAAAAATTCTTTCATTACATGTATACTTGTATTTCATGATTTTACATAACTATGTAACGCGGATGTTCTTTCGATGCAGCGTAAATCCATTTTGATTTTTAGCTATAAAATATGGTTTTTTACTTTTATTATAAAACTGAAAGTTATAAAACAAAACAAGTCACATTGTTGTCTTTTGTGAAAAACGAACGTGAAGATGATCAATAAAATATTCTGGAAGTGAGAAGAAAGATAATCGGTCTACCGCAAATGATTTGCATTTTTTTAATTTTTGAGTTACGAAAAAAGTAAGTACATCAATTATTGTGTTTTCTGGTAATTTAAGTATTTGTTATTATTAATTATCTGATTAATCAATGCTATTTCAATTTTTCAATAATTTGTCTTAAATTGTTTTTTGTCCCCCACAATTAACAAAATCAAAATAATAAACTTGATGGCGTATTGAGGAGTATGATACAAGAATGGTCAACTTTCGGCATCGAACCTCCGACCCCCTTTGAAAAATTCCTGTGGGTGCCACTTATTATTCCATTCAATGGCATTATTTTCGTCAACATTTTCTTCATCAGCAACAGATTTCGCTTAATCAACTCAATCCCATGAACGGAATCTTTCTCTTTCTTTTCAGAATCTATCAAAGGTTTTTCCGTGTTCAAACGGAATAAGTGTTGTTCAATGATAAGAGTCAAAAGCTCATCTTACAGCACGGAAATACGCGGATAATGCACAAAGTGAATAAGAAACTAGTGGATAATCCAGAGTTGACTGTAGATGACAAAACTGAGTCGAAATTATTGAGCCAATACTTATTTTGGCCATATTTAGATATTTAGTACATTTTAATTATTGCAGGAGTGCCCACCCCCTAAATATCGCAACTATCCCCCCCCCCCAAAGCAAGAGAAACCACTAAAAAAACCCTCAAAACAACCACTCTAAAAACTTCAATGGCGCAATCTGCGCCAGACCGCCCCCCCCCCCCATTTCATATTTACGATTTTGTTTAGATCTGCCAACTAGCTTTGGCTCTTTTGGATCCTCATTCGCGGGTGCTACTCCCTTATATCCACACTAAAGGATTCTACTTCATGGATTGAGTTATGCTACATACATACGCACATACGTACATACAGACGTCACGAGAAAATTCGTTGTATTTATCTCGGGAATGTCAATTTCGCATGTCTATACATTCTTAGGCACTTATCCACGTGTGGTCGAGTCGGAAAAAAAAAACTCAATATTCATTCGGGGGTGAGTAAAATGGAAATTAAGGTCGATTTTTGAGTGAAATTTTTTTTCGCGAATACAATACTTCCTTTTTTGGAAAAGGAAGTAAAATGTTTAACCTTACTCCGTAAACACGGTGGCAGCATTCTGCACTTTGTGTAACCTTGTTCTGGCGGCTAGCTGCCTCCATAGCAATGGAGTAACTTAACTGATAAAACTGGTGTAACGTATGAGCGTTACACCAGTTTTATCAGCTAAGTTACTCCAACGGATAACTTCGAACAGAAGAATTTGCCACAGAATTAATGGCAAAGTAGGTAGTCCATTTTGAAGTTCCTAAGTTTTCAACAGTAAAATCAGACATAAAAAATTAATTCTTCTCTGTTTTTGAGGGTCATTAAATTTTTTTTTTTTTTTGGAATTTATAACAATAAGAAAAATTAAACTGAGTTTAAAAATTTGCATAAAATCGTATTTTTGAAATCGAAACGGAGGCAAGTTAATTATTTTATGATAATTATTTTTAATAAAACTTTTACTTTTTTGTTTTGCCTTTTTCATCTGTACAATTACACTCGCATACCAAAGTTTTCCATTTAAATTAATTTTCCTCTACTTTTTTTTTTTTTTCAAAAAAAAAAAGAGCCTGAAGCGGATGTAGCATCATTTTAAGACACTAAATATTTCGCGGTGAGAACGTTTTCCTCCGATTACTTTTGTTTATCAATATGATGAATAGAAAATAAATATTCCTGTTCCCAATTTATATAAATAAAATTATTGCATCAAATTAGATAAATAATAAAATTTTCTGACCGAAATTCAGGACGACAATGTAAGGAAAATACAGAAATTCAATTTCCGCAACTTTAGCAAACACATATTGCGAATATTGATTGGCTAGATTTCTCCAGGCGTAGGCCTGGGAAAATACGTTTGGAAATAACTGTCACGTGGGAAACAGGCAACTTGATTTTAAAAGCCAAGCAGATGTAAAATTAAATCCAGTAATTGATATGTGGAACTTTTAATTTTAATGACATAAATATGGAAAATCTTGAGTGGGTGATAGCAATAGCAATTATCGTAATCAATAAAATATAAACTAAGAGAAACTAAGGTATAAGTAGGTAAAAGCTGAGTATACTCTCAACTTAATTTTAATTTTTGAGCAGTCGACTCAAGACTCAGTAAAGATTGCAAGTGAATTAACTAGTAGCCGGATTTATGCAAAAAGAGGTATAGTTTAAAAAAAAAATCCAAAGACAGTTTGTACGTAAATTCACAGTGCACCTAAGCAAAAGTGGTCCTATTCATAGGGTTGTCGCTATTCGAAGTTTTCACCTAATATTTTTACCTTTTTTTTTTTTTTTGAGCAATCACGATTGCTTATTGTTCTCACTTGACTGTTTTGATGTTCTATCATTTTATTTTCCCACCGCCACCCTCTGCAGCATCACTGTCGACCGGGTCCTCACGATGCTGCTCCTCTAGCGAAAGCCGTCTCCAGGTTGCATCCATGTCCTGCACACACGCGCATACATACAGAACTACACACACACGCACACATACACACACACACGCACACATACACACACACACAAACACATGCACACACATACACCTACACATACACACAACTACTCACACATTCATACCTGCACACAGACACATATGCATACACACAGATACACATACCCCCCCCCCCCCCACGCACACAAACACACACGCTTACACACACACACACACACACACTCGTGATTGCGAAAAACATAATTTGAATTCAGCAGGTCAAAGTTCAAATTATTATTATTTTTTTTTTTTTTTGAATAACTTATGCGAAAACTCGATGAGGGAAAATTACTCATTTTTGGACACATTTTAGCCTCTGAAACACTGATTAGGGACCGGAAAAAGCTAGGCAACCTTCCTTTAGCGTTTCATTTACACCTTTTATTCTTCATTTAATATGACAACAGTTTTTGGAAACTCGATGAGGTAAATTACTTATTTTTGGGCACCTTAAGCACCTGACAGTTCTGATTAGTTCACACAAAATAGGGAGGCAACCTTACTAAAGCGTTTCGTTTACAACTTTTACTCTTTATTTATGACTAGTGGTACCCGCACGGCTTTGCCCGTAATAGTAAAATTAAAAGGTCTTTTGGTTCGCCTGTATATTTACAAATAATGAATGGTGAATTTTCTCGCCAATTGGCTTGTACCCATGTTACGGTTCCACGTTATGATAATTTCGTATCTCGCCAATTGGCTTGGGCCCATGTTACTGTTCCACGTTATGATAATTTCGTAATTTACTCGTCCATCTTATGATATTTTTGTTCTTAAAATTGGAATAGAAAAAGAACTACATCGAATTTTTGAAAAATCGCTTCTAGGTGCACACCCCCATGCTACAAACTAACGTTGTGCCAAATTTCATGAAAATCGGCCGAACGGTCTAGGCGCTATGCGCGTCACAGAGATCCAGACATCCAGACAGAGAGACTTTCAGCTTTATTATTAGTAAAAAGATAAGTTTAGCGTTTTATTCACAGCCCCTGACAACTCTGATTAGGGACTCAAAAAAGGTAGACAGCCGCGTTTATTTCTACCTTTTACTCTTCATTTATGATAAAAAATTTCGGAAACTCGGTGAGGGTAAATTACTCATTTTTAGACACCATTCAACCACTGGTAACCCTGATTAGTTCACCTGAAAGAGGTAAAAATTCTTATTTTCGCGTTTTATTTACAACTTTTACTCTTCATCTATGGTAACAATTTTTGGAAACTCGATGAGCGTAGGTCAAGCCTAGTGCACTGTCAAAAAAATCCTTCTTTTTACGCTACATTTTCCTTCATTTTTCGACGAAAGATTATCGTTTTCAAGTGAAACGAAAACTTTCTGTCAAATGGGCGCGCGCCTGCGTAGTAGACATTTTTACCATTCTATTCTACACTTGCCGCTGTGCTTGCCGTGACGACTGCCCGCCAAAACCAAGACCTGACAACGGCCATGTGTGAAAGTGAATGCCTGTGACCTCAAGAATACCTTCAATATGAATAAGTTATTGGGTGAGTACTTATTTTAGAGTTTGATTCCAAAAATATGTATTGTTCCTTTTCACTGGAAAGCAGTACGTAATATAGCTTGAAAGAAAAAAAGTTAATTTCGCAGATGAGTAAACGCCGCCATATTTAAATTTGTATACAAAACAAGGCTTCCATTTATATTGAGCAGGAACATAACAGGGCTTATGCAAAGCCAACAAATGTAGCCTACTTTTATTTGAGTTTACTGAAAAAGGTTAGAAATAAACCTTGGGACTTGTTTGAATGTCAAATTGTGGTTGAGAGAACGATATTTCAATATTATAGTATTTACGTAAATTGATTTTACAGTAGCGAGACAATGTTCATTTTGTAAACTTTCCATTAAGCCTTGAGAAAGGTTTTTGTTGAAAAATTTCAATTAAGCAGTGTAATTTCGTTTTAATACAAAGTTGCTTTTGTTGAAAATGATAATACAAATTCGTATGCTAGTCGAGTGATGTTCTTTTTAACTTGGACTATGAAACTTTAACTATATGAAAGAATAAATCTTCGTTTATATTACTTGAAATAATTAATTAATAAGTAATTTGAACGAACCTTTTAAATTTCTCTATCGATGTAAAATATTTTGCTTGTGTTATGAAATTTAAAATATTCTGTTATCATAGAATTTGATTCTTATTTTCATTTTAAATTCACAGCTCCAGCTCTATAAATTTTGGGTCCCTCTGCTAAAAATCAGTCGGGCCCCTAAACGCCCACTAAGTTGCTCTGCCCGCCCCTCAAAGAGTGATTGTTTTATGTTTTTAACTGCTTCAATGTTTCTACTTAAATTTTGAATTCATTTATTTCAATGTTTTATTTATTTATTATTATTGTTTAAAAGTTTTTAACTTGTGTTTAAACGCTTCTTGGTAGCTGTGTGGAGTTTTTATCCTGATTTTTAGAAACTCATTTTACTAATAAGTTATATCAGCAATGAAACAAGTCTCAAGGCCGTAGCCAGGATATGTTTTCGGGGAGGGACATGGTCGGGGGCAAATTTGGTTCGAGACATGTAATACAGGAGAAAAATAGCTTTTAAAAAAATATGTTTATTATGTTTGCAAAAATTAAACTAAAATAAAATTAATTTGAATTCTGAAATTTTAAATTCAAATTATGTTTTTCGCAATCACGAGTTGCGATAGGACCCTACTCATTGGTTACTACCCCACTCACTTGTTTCTAGATACGGTTCCTGGCCCCCCAAGCCTGTCCCTCCTCTTGGACGGTTACGTGTGTATAATATGTGTAGGCTTGTGTGTGTGCATAGACCTGTGTGTATGCATGTTTGCGTGTGTGTATGAGCGTGCGTGTGTCTAGGACATGGACGCCACCAATCAGGAGAAGCATTTACCGGGGGCCAGTTACGTCTGCAGAGGACGGTGGGGTTGAAAAAGGAACCACAACATCACGGACGGTGAAATGAAAATAATTAGCAATTTTGATTGCTCAATAAAAAATATTATCAAATAATTATTTTAATTAACAACTTAGTTGATTAATGTCTAATAATTAATTTATATTACACCAGAATTATTCATCAGATAAAAATGATATTTTTGTATAAGATCTCTGTCACTGCCAGGCAACTATCTGATGACTGCCCAACTCAACAAAATAAGACTTATACGGATGTAAACATATACGGTCTATAATGTATCATACAGTGTTTATTACATGTTCGCTATTACAAATGCTTGCAAGGGGCCTCTTAGAATAACTTTCAGGCAAAAAAATAAGAAGTCACAATTAAAAAGTAATCTAAAATTGACACCTCAAAAAAAAAAAAAACTTAAAGGATACAAATGCGTCAACTAGAAGGTAAAATTTGTTGCATCAAAAAACGTAAATCCTTTACTTGTTAATTTATTAAAATCAACTAAAATCAAGCATTTAATCAAAAGTATTATTGGGTTAAAAATGAGTTTTGATCATGTAAATTTGTTAAGTTTCTTATTGATGTTTTAAAAATGTCCTTCTTTTCCCCTCTTTTAAAAGTCTTATTCGTAATAAGAGTCATTAACATTCTGTGATGGACCAAGGTGTAAAAAAAATAAAGACTTCTTTGAAAAAAAAATTTAAAAAATGATCCAAAAAATAAATAAATAAATAAATAGATCAGATATAGACATCTTTTATTTAGGTCGAATGCTTTGATTTAAAAAAAAAAGACAAAATAGCTGCTTTGATCTCCCACTTCTTTGATGCTCCAGCCGCCTTAGAGGCGGCTAATTAAAAATTATTTTCAGGCTGAGTAAGAGAGTATTTGAATAGATGAAAATGGTTAAGTGAGGATAAAAACGTATAGACATAATAAAAAGTATAGGACGAAAACATAATGGGGAAAATAAACTTAAGCAAAGGAAAGTTTTAGTGACTAATTTTTAAACGGCAGCATAGTTGGAATTCAGAATCTAAAAAATATGTATCCAAGAATTTCGGGGGAGGATTTGTCCCGACGGTCCCCACCCTATCTACGGCCCTGTGTCTCATAACTTTACATTGAGTCCGCCCCCACCCCATTCCTTGCTTATGTGCTTTAGTAATATGTGATGATTTTAAATTTTTCTCACATTTGTACCAAAATATTGCAAAAATATATTGAACTGTTAAAAGACTTGATCACAGTTTTTAATAATTTATTTTGTATTTATTTATTTGCCCCCCTCCCTTAACAAGCGAGGGTAGGCAAGGTAATTCAAGGGAGGGTGTTTAACTATAATATTTCTAGACTTGCTGAAAATGAATAGCTGATACAAATGTCTTTTTACCGTTTTGTGATTAAGGCTTTAACAAGAGAAACTTTCTGTTTTTTAAATTTTTCATGGAAGATAGAATTAATATAATTCTTGTTTCGGTGCGCTTTTGCAGCTAGAAGCCATCAACACTTAATATCTTTTCCTCAATAACAACCAAAGATTTTTCTTGTCATAGTAAAATTGCAGTTGGAAATCAAACAGGATATTAATCTGAAATGAATTCAGTTCAAATGAATTAAATTTCATTTAGCATTATTTTTGGTTTCAAAACTTGGTTTCAGAAATTTGCGTGTAAAACGAAAAATGCATATATGTAGGTGAAAGCTCAAATTAACGATGATTGTTTATGTAAACGAATGAAGTGATAATTGGAATTGAAATACTAATTATAAAGTTATATAGCATTTTAAATAAAAATCAAAATGTAGCTAAAACACTAAGAAAAGATCCATTTCAGCCAACAATTCCACTGTTATAAAATATTTACTATTTGTGTCAGTGATATTTTTTCAGACTGTTAAGGAAACATTTTTATGGGGTTAATATCCAGCCCCATTAGGCCATGTGTTGATTATTCCTTTTTGCATTGAAGTTCTTTGCTAGCTTTTTTTAATATTCAAATTTATGAAAAAGCCATGTAATGTAATGTTGAAACAACATCAACTGAATATATATAAATTTTAGCATCATTATAGATTTTTTAACCAGGGGACGCACTGAATACTCGATTTTAGAGTCTTACAACACATTTGATATATTAACCTTACTGTAACTAATTCATTTAAGTATGAAACATTAACCAGAAAAATATAAGTTCATATTATCCTATCAAGTGTTCAAAAGTCGATTTAACTGCTCATTTTGTCTATAAAATATGCTCCGCGAAAACATTATCTTCATTTCGTAAATAATAGAAAAGGTGATCAATAATATATGGAAGGAAACACTTAGTAATGAATTAAATTTTGCAGCATTTTTAATTTTTGAAGTTTTACAGTCATAGGAAAATATTAAATAAAGATGTACCAAATACCGTTTTGGTAGAGTACAGAGTACTCCGCCAAGTACTAATTATGCTTTAAATGAACTATTGACATACATGTGATAAATTTTGAACTCATATTGAATAGCTATATAGACCTCCATGTAATAGTTTTCAAAACAAGTTCCAGCTAAAATTCAATTTTATTTAAAATATTATGTTTATGTCAAAAACGTAACAAAAAAATTCTTTTTTAATTAAAAATAAATAAATAAATAAAAAATATGATTAATCAAGTTGGAATTAATATGAATTATATGAATCTATTATAGTTCTAATCATCCGCCAAACATGAATAATGTTTTTAAGCAATAAAACAATGTTAAAAACACAGATGTTCAGGAGCACTCCTGACACATGTTTTGGCGTTACAAAGAATGCTTTTTCAATTCATAAAATGTAAGCTTATGGATGTAGACATCCTTTTCTTTTTTGTCATTACAAATACTTGTACTTTTTTATTAATTGAAAAATGTGTATTGAACAATATTTAATTTTTTACAACTTCTTGGTATTGGCCGAGTCAGTAGCATACATAGCATCCTCGCGAAGGGAGGGTGCACGCTCTAAAATAAAATAACACTATGTTAAAATTTTTAAAAATACATACGGAAGCGTGGGGGGGGGGGGGGGCAAAGAAATCAATGTATTATACTGAGCTGAGTACCTCATCAAAATTTGTCCCAAGTATGAGTATTTGGCGAATCGACCAAGTACTTTGTACATCTCTATTAAAAACTCATAATTTTCTTGAAAAAATGAGTTATTTTTTAAACAATTTCATATTAAAATGAAACTATCAAGAACTATTTGTGCTAAAAAATTGCTTATTTACATATTAATTGATAATCTGTTTTAGATTTTCCCGATGTTGATGATGTGTAAAATTGTCCTCTTAACACCTTTCTCGGGACTTTTTGGTAAGTTCATATTATATTTATGTTGGAACCCAGCGTCAAAGTTGGACAATGTCTGAAAACAAATGCCCACAACATGAATGGATCATGAGTAAATGTGCCAATGGGGTTGCTTCTGAAATTTTAAAAGTATTTTTTTCGATAAAAGCATGCTTAAAAATATAGGCTCTGACCATTTTTTAAATACATAATTGCAAAGTTTAATATTTAAAAAATTATTTTAATGGTGTGCAGATTCAATTTTTTTCTTCTTTTTTTTTTTTTTTTTTTTTGCTTTTTTCTGCTCATGACATCACAAATGATGAAATGCCATTAGCGCAGAGCGTAATATTTAGTTTGCATGTTCACTCACATTTGCTGGCACTGCTATGGTTGATAGCAAGCATAGAGAACAATATTCAATTGGCTTCTGAATTATCATAACCTGGAAACGTGGTAGACAGCAAGCGTCAGCACCCCTAACTGGAGTACGCCCCAAAGTTGATCATTTGCGACGTCATAAAGACGATGCCTTGTTTGAAAAATTGTACATTTAAAAAAATAATTGAAAATTATCCATTTAAAAAAAAAAAGATTTTGCTTGCTCCATGTTATTTTTTTGCTCATTCTATCAACTTCAGTGGCGAAACGTAGTACTTTTGACTGATAGAAACAACCCTATTCTAAAATTTAATTTCGGAATTTGTGCATTTAAATGTCATTAATTCGCAATCGGGCAAATTAGTAGTGACCCAAGTCCGACTTCATATTTAAAAGATAGGTGAAATACTCCTTACATCTCTAAGCCATATAGATGTCAGAAGAGTCATTTTTAACTCTAGGGTACTTAACCTATGAATGGAATGAGTTTAGCTTGAATGATGTTTATTGAATATTTACAGTTAGAAAAGCATTTTCAATAGTCCATAGTGAAAAAATATGTTCTAATGTGACCAGTGGCGAATTCAGGATTTAGTTCTGGGGGTGGCTGAGATCATTAAAAATGTATGTCTCCTTGACATCACCAAAAGTTCATTGATGTAAACGAAGTCGTTTGAAAAAATATATATATTTTTCAGGAGGTGTCAAGGGCTAATGAAATTTTCGGAGTCACAGTTGAAATTATCTAAAATTTGGTGTTTAGTGATAAAATTTTAAAATTTAAATGTCAGTAAAAAAAATGAAATTTTAAAAAATAAAATTTTTAGACATTTTTTCTAAGCAATTTGAAGGCAAAACTAACAATTCTTGTTGATTATGAAAATTGTCCATGGCAAATTCAATTCACTAAATGTAAGTAAGAAAAGTTGTGGACTAATAGTTACAAAAAGGGAAAACGAAGATAAAATTCTGAGAATTGACACTAAGCGCATTAATTAAGGAGGTCTGAATTTTTTTTTTCTGTTTTTCTTCTTTTTGAGTAAATAAATTTTTTTTTAAAAGGCAGGGAAAAATTTCCGAAATTCGACAGGAAATTTCGGAAAACAAGTATCTCTATTACTATAGCAAATTAGTGTATAAACCTGAGGGAAAACGATTAAAATGATAAAGATAGAATGAATATAGGAAATTATATATTTTATTATTTTACCTTAAGATTCATACACAATAAAAAAAAATTCTAATAGAAAAAAAAAATTAGTTATAGTCTGGAGGCGGCTGCAGCCTCATAGCCGCCTCCCTGGATTCGCCACTGAATGTGATCTAATTTTATTCTTCTGTGACCAAAATTCATATGAGCTCAATAAATAACTTCAAAAAATTTCGTCATTAGTTTTGTCAAAAGTGTTTCTGAGTTGGGCCACAACTTGTTACTTTTTTTTAATTTCAATTTTGATGTCACAAATAGTTGATACCTCTTACTTTTCGAGTCCTTAGAGATGATGTATTGCTTATTTTTCTCTTATCCACACTGATTTTCCTTTCCGCTATTGTCTCAATTATGAATGCTTGGGTGTTTCCCCAATTTTCCAAGAGTAAAATTAGACTTAGATCAGCACTCATTTGCCGGATCAGGAATTTATCAAATTCAAATGCACCAGATCTGAAATAATGTACAATTTCGGACTTGGAGCATAGTATTTGTCAATGATCCATTTTTGTTATGAGCAACTTTTTACTTTTTTGGACTTTGTCGGATTTAAGAATTGGGTTACAACATTGAATTCATTCAAATGCTAATGCATGTCACTCTGAACAAATACACACTTGAATTAAAATAAAATGTTTCATTTGGATCTTTGGTGAGCGCTGCTTGGGAAAACTTTATGGCTTAAAAAAAAAATTCGTAAAATGTTTTTACGAAAATTTAGTTTTCATTTTAGGCATAAAAATGCAGTCGATGTAAGAAATTAAAAAAAAAAAAATTCTCTTTAACTCATTGCTTTGCTTATCAAGTTACTTAAGGTTGATTATTTATACAGTACTGCTCCTTAAAGCGCGTAGTGTTGCAAGATTGTGTGAGGAAAAGTAGTGGATATTTTTTGCTGTGGCTGACAGTTAAAAATTTTATTGCTGGCTAGTCTTAGAGAGACTTAAAATTTTGGCCAAAATTGAAAAAAGTTTTTTCTGGATGACTCAAAGAATCTGCTTTGAGAAGAAAAAGATTTTTGAAGACAATAAGATTGATCAAGAGAAAAAAAATTGAGCCCACAGCATACAAATTTAATGACATTTTAAAATGCAATAAAAAGCCCAAGCAGGCGAAACTAACTTCCTTTTTCAGAGTATCTTTTTAATTATTCTCTCTGTAAAAATATTTCTATGTTGTACTTATATTTAATTTTGTCCCAACTATCTGTGTTATAGTTTATCCAATATGCACTGTTCCTGAAGAAGAAAATACAAATTATTCTTTAAAAGACTAAGAAAGGAACTTCCGATAACTCAAACTACCGATTCTTTGAAGGGTTTAGCTTGTCCCTAGGGACTTTGAGTTATTGAGAGTTGACTGTAATGAGAAAAAATTAATTTAATGGTGTACGTGATTTTTTTATCCAATAGAACCTGAGCTCGATTTTACTAGCCTTCTAATTGTTAAGAATCAAATGAGAACAATGAAATTTTCCCCAAAAATTGGGTGTTTCATACTTTTTGCCGGGTGTTTCATACTTTTTGCCGGGTGTTTCATACTTTTTGCCGGTACAAAATTTCCTTCCCCCTTTTCTCAGTTTCAACAATCTTACCGTTTAATACATTTAAGGGGGGAAAATTTTTAAATATCAGTAAAAAGAAGAAGAAAGAGTTCAATTCAGGGTTAGAAATAAATATACATTGTTGTGAGTTCATCCTATGTATATGGCGGTTCAAAACTAGATAGACTTAAGAAGGAAATAATATGTGAATGTATTTTCTTTAATTGCTAATGCATCTTAATTTTTTAAAACGGCTCTCATACACAAGAGGGTTCAAGAATTTGAAACGTTTTATAATCCAATACGAAAATCAAGCTAATGAATTACATTTAAATTTCAAAAAAAAACTTGATATTTGTTGTCTTAAAAATGTACTAAAATTTTATAAAAATTGTGTCCTAAAACTTTTAAAATCATCACTTGCATAATTTTAGCAAAATGCATTTTTTGTTTGTTTATAGGGGACAATATTAAAATTCAGAAGAGTTTTTAATATTTTTGGATGGAAAGCAGCAATACATGCAAGTAATATATTTTCTGAATTAGTTCATTCAGCGTTATGTTATTGTCATGCATGTGTGACTTAATTTTAATAATTAATATTTGGGTATGTTTGTTTGGGAAGTATTTACCAAGACCCATCCAAAAATAAACACCTTTCTAGTAAAAGAAAGCACATTCTCTAAGTATGCATTTAACATTTATTTAGAAAAGAAATTTGCAATCTTGTTTTGTTGAAAGAATATGATAGAAAAAAAAACTTCTGTCCAGTAGAATTTTATCTATTTGTTCCAGCCCTTTATTGTCATTGTCTCTTATGGAACAGTTTTTCAATCTCCTAGTACATCTTTATTACTATTACAGGTGTAGGTACTGTTCTAATTTTAAAAAAATCCTATAATTCCTAATACCTTCAAATTTATACTAAATATCCTACAATTTTCATAACTTCACCTCACTTTTTTTCAAAAAAAGGAAAATTTCCTGCTTAAATTGGTTTAAACTTTTTTATTAGTCTTGTTTACAGTCGAAAGTTGCATGTGGTATGATGTAACTTCAAAAGATTAATCACTAGCATATGAAACCTCAAATGTGAGACTTCAGAATTCAAATTTTTTGCCAGTGCGAAATTGACTTGCAAAAAATCTAGAAAATTGTTTGAGTGATCTCAATACCAGTCTGACCACATGAACATTCAAGTAAATTAATGAAAATATTTCCTTTTTTTAGTAAATTTAGATTTTACACTTTTGCAATTTGTTCTAAGGTGAATAGTGGGGATCCTATGAACAACCTCTAAGGGCACATGTGAACAGTTCCCATATAATGTTAAAATTACTGTAACCTACTTTAAGTGTTTTTTAAAAATGCATAGGTAAACACAAAATTACATCACTTTTGGAATGTTGAATATTTATGGACGGTTGCAACTATGTTAACCTTTTTTAACTTCAAGTTTTTTTAGTCACTTAAAATAGAAGCCAATTTTTTCAAATATTTTCTTCTTATCTTCAAAAATGCTCACCTTTAATTGACTCAAGGTATGGAAAAGGGCAAGAATTTTTTAAACAGCAGGCATACTGCTGCACCCTTCTCTGTTTAGTTTTATGTCTTGTGATAATTTCTTTTCTTTTCTTTCAGTGTCTTTGCAGAAATAAACCGGGAAAGAAGAACCAAGAACCTAATCAAAAGGCTTAGTTTTTGGTGCCTTTGACATTTATATTTTAATTCTGTGCTATGTCTTTCAAGTACAGTATATCTCGAAAAACTTGATATGACGAAAAATTATTTCTCCCCTTTTGTATATTTTTCTAATGTTATTTTTCATTCTTATGTTGAAGCGTTTTTAATCAAAACCTTGTTATGTGGAATATTTTTCGCAGTCAAATATGACTTTTTCGGAAAAACCGCAGTTTATTGTCTTGAAGCCACTCAAGGAATGTTTCCAAAAGTTTCACACCCCTTCATTATTTCTCTCAAGGGTTACGAATGATTAGGCGAAGCTTATCTTCTGTCACTTTCATTGTGCAGCCTAGGGGATTCAGAAAATTTAAGTCCAAGAAACGTACCTAAATCTTTTTGCCCCTTTCTCATGCCATTTCGTTGGACCGTTTGACCCTATTTTCACCTCCTTGAAAATGGGAGATGAACGGAAAACCCCTTTAGAGACGCAGAGAATGGTGAAATCCTTTGTCTAACTTCTTTTGTTCCGGAGCACTCGAAACTCATTTGAAACCATTCTGTAACTTAGTAATCCAAATCTTTGATCAGTTTAGTTGTGGTAAATCACTACATTTTTCTACTTCTTTAGAGTGTCCTTTTTTAGGCTTTCATTATATGTTTCCACTTATTTTTAACTAGTGTGACTAATTTTTAAAATATTTTAAATTATGATTATACCCTTGTTATCTCGAAAACTTGATAGCTCAAACTTTTTTTACCGTCCCTTCGACTTCGTGATATAGAGAGTATACTGTATTTGAGACATTTTAAGAATAGTTTCTTCATTAATGTTCTGCAACTTAATCATTATTGAACAAAAACTTATCCATGCAAATTTAAGTAAAAGTTTTAAGACCAACTGATATTGGGAATGTTGTTCTTAATTGAATAAACAGTGGGGTTGTTTTCTTCAGTCAAAAGTACTACTTTTAGTCACTGGAGTTGATAGAATGTGCAAAATAAATAATAATAACATGGACCTAGAAAATACTTTCATTTTCCCAGCAGTTTTTTTTTAATTAATTTTTTTAATGTCCGATTTTTCAAACAAGGCATGGTCTTTATGACGTCACAAATGATCAGCTTATGCGCATACTTCACTGGCACTCTGAATGCTTACACTTACTGTGTACCACAATTCCACATTATGATAACCAAAAAGCAAATTTAATATTGCGCTCTACGCTTGCTGTCAACCATATCCTTGCCATACATGTGAGTAAAGAAGCGAATTAAATATTATGCTCTGTGCGAATGGCAGTTCATCATGTGTTATGTCATGGGCAGAAGAGTAAAAATTAAAATTGAGTCTGTGCATCAATTTAAATAATTTTTTAAAAATAGTAAACTTTGTCAAATTATTTTAAAAATGATCAAATACTATGTTTTTAAACATGCTCTTTCAGAAAAAAAAAAAAAAAAAATACTTTCAAATTTAGGAAACGACCCCATTCAGCAATGGTTTGATATACAATTATCCTTGAAAATTATACTTTTATTTAAAGTGTCAATTTTTTTAAATTACTGCATTAAAAAAATATCCTTAGTGGCACAGAACTCACAAAAAAAATATTTGAGATTTTAGTCAAGACTCTTAAGGTTTTTTTTTTTTTTTTTAAAATAGGTTTTTCTTACTCAAACAATCTGTGAAAAACATTTTGTTCACTGCTGAAACTAATAAAATTGGCAGAAAAATTGATTTGGCTAAAAAAAATTAGTCATTTAAAAATTAAAAGACAGATTAAAAATTTTAATTGAAGAAATGCTAATGAATTAGTAAATATGGATGAATAAACATATTGATGTCAAAAGTCGCTATCTAAATGCTAATTTTGCTACATTGGAAATTATTGCCGATAATTCTGTATTACTTTACAGTGTTTATTATGGGATTAGTTTTTTTTTAGTTATACATGCTATTACCACTAAATCTACATTGCTGTTTCAAAGTTAATGGATGTAAAATACTTTTAATACTTTAAGTTACTCTTAAACATGTATTATCTGAAATTTGTTGCTTCGCAAAAAGAAATTCAGTTGCACTGAAAACTACGGTGATAAAGATTCAAACTATATGGGCAGTGTTGTCATATCACTATAAAGCTAAAAACAATATAAAACCGAAGTATAGATGAAAGGTACCTTACTAGAAGTAATTTGCTCAAACAAGCAAGCAAAAAGAAAAAAATTGCCTGGTAATTTTTATACTTTGCTCTCGTCTATTTTTCAAAATTGTAATATTTTTACATAATTTTCGGAATGTCTTAATTTGAAACTTGTGGCTATTCTCCCGTTTCTTTATTCATAAAATTATGTATAGAAGCTTACATTTATGTTGCAAACCTTAATTTCAGAAATTAAAATTTTAATTACTAATATCAAAAATTAAATCAAGCTTCATTATTTATCTAGTTAGTGTAATTTTTATGATTGGAAAACTATGTAAAATGACTGTTGTATATTTTGTTCAAAATATCATATACTCTTTGAACAAATAAAAAAAAAGTAAAGAAACTATATTCTTATTTGGGGTGTAAATCTATTTCTAAATTATCTAGTCTCAATTATGGTTAACATAATTAAATCAATTAAATTTTATCATATAATGTCAATTTCAATTCTTTATTTTAGTCAATTATTCATATCCATAAAGATGGTAGTTGATGCAAGAATATAAATAAAATTAATTGAATTTTCAAGAGATTTTATTTTTTATTCATTTGCAAAAGATTCATTTTACATTGGAATGAAATTGCTGATGTTGTTAATATTACCTGTATGTATAAATGCTTATAAAAATAAAGTTAATTCTACATTCTTCTACACCCTTTTTCTTTTTGTATTTTACTGAGTGATACTAGACGAATCTATCTTCTTCCAATACTAAGCACATTTTTTATCCATTATATATGTTTTACAGCGTGCATTTTTCAGGTTCTTATTTAAATAGAACTTCAGAAAAATACCAGAGTGAGTAAATCTCAAGTTGATCAGCATACAATCAATTTTTCATAATTTTGTTTTCAGCCTCTGAAAGTGGTTATCTCATTACACGAAATGGCCGTTTTTCACAAACTAATTTTCATATTCTTAAAATTTTTATGAAGTTTGAAAATTTGAAACTTGCACCATTTGTCGTCTTTTATGAAAGAAACCTGCATTTTGAAACCACTATGTAATAAGATACCTGCTTTCAGGTGACAAAAATAGATTTTTGATAAATACATTTAGCAATAAGGAATCTACTTTTGAACTTTCTTGTGGAATTTTCAGAGGCGTATTTGATTCGAAAATTTTGGGTTGCCGTTTCCGAAAATTTTCGACTGACAACATATTCTAAAACTAAAAAAATTAAAAGTTGTTTTTAAATAAGTTTGTAATTATTTTTTGAGAGTTTTTTCGCGGGGGAGGGGGTGGGGTCTAAGATTTTACTTGGGATTTTGGTGGTTTGATGTATCCACGTTTCGGACTAAGAAAAAATACAGCTTCAAAGTATCTGAAAAAAATATTTGTAAAACACCTCATTAACAGAAACAAAAAAGAAAAAAGTTTCTTCAAATAACGCAAATTGCCTTTCATCTGACAGAAACGATCATAACGGACGTTCTTCAAACAACGAAATAAATCATTCATGTAGCAAACAAAAATAACGAAAAGTTGACTTCATGTAACAGAAACTACCATAACGGACGTTTCTTCAAACAACGAAAAATTTCCCACATTTAACGGAGAAGAAAAGAAACGGGGAAAGTGTCAAATGACAGAAAATATTCCTCCCACAACGGGAAAAATATAGACGAAACTTTCTTCATTTGACAGGAGAAAATAAAAACGAAAATTCGTCAAATGACGGAAAATTTTCCTCCTATGACGAAAAGAAATAAGAAGGACGTTCCTTCATTTGACAAGAGAAAATAAAAACGGAAATCCGTTAAAAATCGTGAAAAGTCCGGCAGCACTGCTGCCAAGAGAATTTCCGTCAATTGAAGGAATTATTTTTGAGAGTGTGGGACCTTTGTCTGTAAGGTTGATGGCTCAAGTCAAGCCCACAAGCGAGAGTGATGTGATTTTTTAGTTTTTGTATTTCTTGAATTTTTATATACTTTTAGGTGTCTTATCTACATAAAAATTTGTATATACGCTGTAATGAACGTGTACTTTAAGTATAATATTATAATGCTGAAGTCGATAATGTTGTAGAAATTAGTTTAACTATATTAACTGAAACTTAGCGATTTGTTGTTTCAACATACCTTTAACATTATAAACCTATGTTATTCAATAAAAGCATAGCTTCTGTCGACCCGTCCCGCGACAGCCCTTTTTTTAAACTATTTATTTTTTTATGAGAATTACAAATTTATAATTTATTCATCTATTTACATAAACTTAGCACAGTTATTCAAACAGCGGTTACTTAAAGCACAATTAATTACTTCTTTTTTTTCATCATACGAAAATGTCCGGTGTGCTGAAGACCTAAAAACAGTAGCAGGTTATTCTGCTAATATGCGTTTTGAAAATTATAGTTCATTCACAGAGATGGAATTGTTTTAGTGCGCTCATCTTTCGGCATTTCCCGTTAATGCCGGCGGAGCTGCTTTTCATGGCACTCTGTGGGAACTACCAGGAAAAAATCTCGTTTTCAGGCTCAAATTGGCGTACTTTTTGTGGTTAAACCCATGAATCTCAAGCATCAAAACTTCGAATAGGAAACACAAATCATTCGGGCTCTGCAGGAGTAGTTTTTTTAATTCGAAAATCATTCAAATAGGCTTGTTAGTTGATGTTTTTAACTTCATTCTTCCTCGATTAGCTGTACATGAAATTTCTATCCCAGACCTTAGAAAATGAAAGAAGAAATGTCCTTCACCTCCAGGAACGACCGGGACCGTCATCTCTAACAGTACTCATTTTAGAGCGTCAACCTTTTTTTCGAATAAATTAAAAATAACAATAATAAATTTTAAAATCGAAGTTTCTTTAATTCTAAAAAAAAGTTTATTTCTGCTATGAATTCATTGCAAGGGCAATTCATGAGTCACCTTTAGAGGTGAAAAGATTCTGTTATTTCGTAGAGCAAAAGGACATCGAACAATATTTGTAAGTTTTCATTGCGCTCTATGGTATCGTCTTTTCACCATAGGGTCCCAAAGTCACCTTTTCGTCATCTTTGATTTTAACAGTGTACATATTGAGAATACATGCGCATCGAAACATTAGCAGCCGTGCGGTTGAGCAGTTCAAGACTTGCATGTTAATTAGACAATGTAATCTCTATAGGAACAACAAGAGAATGTTAATCAAATGAGACAATTGTGGATCATTAAACAAAAAGCGTAGGTTTTTGAAGTTGAAATTCATGTAAGAAAATAATCTTCAATTATTTTTAAATTTAATTTATATTGGTCCTTTTAGGCCCTTTTTCACTCTCACATAGTTAGTCACATTCTTTATTGATTCTTTTGTAACTTTTTCTTGTAGTTAAAATTTTGAATCTGGAACGGAGGGTACCGGATAGTAAATATATACTTTAAATATTATTTTTAAATTTTTCATTTAAATACACTTGCATCTTGTTTGAGGAACACAATTTGAACTGATTAAAATTTACAGATCTTTCTTAAAATGGATTTTTTAAAAAAACTGTAAGCTCTATTTCTCATTGTATATCCTCCATTACATCCATACTGTAACGGAGGATTCATATACGGAGGATACAAATTCTTATGTTTAGCTATGCACAGTGTGTTGATTTACGTTAGCGCAACATGTTATTTAAAATTTACTAAAAAAGTGATTCAATTTTAACTGTAAAAAAAATACAAACAATTATTTCCTTTTTAACTCAAGAGCGAAGGATACACAAAGTTAAGGACCTGTTTGACTTCAAAGAGAATAGTGCTGAAATTCTTTCTCACAAAGCTGTTTAGCTTCAATATGAAAACCAAGAGTTAAAAAGGTCTACTTGTGATTCTAAACCTTTGTAATAAGCTGCCAGCACTGCCGTATAGGAAATTCTAATACTTAATCAGATCCTGAACGGAGGATACAAGAAAGAATGTGACAGTGATTCAAAAGATTATGAATGCTATATATATTTTTTTCATTTAATAATATAATTCTTTTAAACTACTAAAAAAAACCTCAAGTGATTCAAATTTCACTATTAAATCTGTTATATATTTTTGTATTGAGTAAATAAATGAAAAAGTACATGGGAGAAAATGTGTTTGCGTCTGTGTGCAGGCGTGAAAGTGTGTACGTGTGTGTGTGTATGTATGCGTGCGCGTGTGTGTAGGATATGGACGCAACCTGGAGACGCTGCTTGCTGCAGCAGCAGCATTGGGAGGGTCCGGTCGACGGTGGTGCTGCAGAGGAAGGTGGGAGAAAAATAAAATCATAAGTCATCAAAGCAGTCAAATAAGAACAATAAGCAATGTGATTGCTCAAAATAGAATCAGCTCTTATACCCTCTAAGGGCTACTTGTCGATGAATTTTTGTTTGATTTCGTTCATTATTTCTTGACATACAGCAGTCACAATTGACGGCAATAGTTCAATCCCCGTTTGAGCTATTGACGTCAAAATTGAATCAGCACCTGTACCTGTTAGGGGCAACATATGGTTCAAATTTTGTTTGATCCCGCCATTTACTTCTTGTGGAATAGCAGGCACGCATAACTCAAGAAACGTTCCACTGCTCCGTAGGCAAGAAACGTTCCACTGCACCGTGGGCCACTGCAAGTCGATCCCTTGGAGGAATCCACTTGGAGCCCCCCACCATAGGGGGGGAAACCAATGGGCAAAGGTTTACATAGGGGCACATATGTGTACCAAATTTCGTTCGATTTCATGCGGTAGTTTTTGCTGCAGAGCGGCCACAAGAAAATGGTCATATACATACGTGACACACACACGGACACACAGACAGACAGACAATTTCCAAAAATGGTCGAAATAGACTCAGCACACCTCAAAACGTTCAAATCCCGTCAAAATTCGAAATTCGAAAATTTGCACGAATCCAATAATTCTATATATTAGATATAGAAGAAGGTAAAAATGATGTTTCAATGAAAGTTTCATTATAAAATAATTTTTTTTTTCTTTTTGTACTGCAATTTTCAAAACAAATTTCCGATTTGTTCATTTTGAAAAAGCTCAGTCATCTTAGACATTTCCCTTTGCCCCACAATCCGCTACTATTTATAAGTTTTCCTGTAACATACAGAGGTTATAGTGCAGAAGTATCTATCGAATTGAAAAAGATAAATACGGGAGACATTCGAAAATAACAAAAAATGGAGTATTTAAATCTGTCTTAGAATACGAGGGGATATATCGGCACTCACAGTATGAGCAATTTATTGGAATAATGACGTCTGGTCGTGACTTCCGGGATTGCCCTGCACTGCACGGCTAACACTGTTGCGAGAGGAAGGGAAGTCAAGTGTCAAATTCCCCAGAAAGTGGTTTCAAACCACATTTACAATATTACAATCTTAATATGTTAATGAAATATTTATAACGAGTTTTATAACCCCCCCCCCCTCCCTCCCACTCATCTGAAAAAATGTTGACAGCAAAAATACTGATAACCATTTTTATTTTGCCTTAGAGTGCTTTTCAGATTGAAGGCGGTACAATAGGTTAGTATTACTTCGTTTTCGTTCTACTTTCACCCTTTCCCCAGTAGAATATGTCACTACAGGTGCAGCAGAACAGGTGTAATCCCCCCCCCCCCGCTTCATAGAGCAATACACAATAGATTCCCCCACATCATAGCGTAACAGCTGTCGGTAAGTTGCAAGAAGTGCCGACAATAGCAGGAAAATGACAGCTGTGTGATAGTTCGAGCTTTTTATACTGAACAGTATTCGAGAGTTACAACTGAACAATTTTACCTACAAGTTTTGGATTTTTCCTGTAATCATCAAAAATTATAAGATGTCAAAACTTATTTAATTATATGTTGAGTTAGTTCCTCCATGTATTACTTTCATCAATATTAATTGCTTATCTTATTATTTGTATTCGAATGGCAACACAATTTAGCGTTCTATTTGTCTTTAGAATGTGCTACGGCAAAAGAATCAGTGGTTGTTTAGAAATTATTAATTAAAAAAAAGCAGTGCTACAATGTTTGTTATAAATATTATTTAATAAACCATCTACACTATTTTACTGTCAAAGTGTGTTTTTATTTCGAAAGAATGTACAATATATAATGCGTCTTTAAAAACCTATATTACGCCGATTCCGAGTTAGTCCCTACCAAGGATCTGTCCCCTTGGAGGCTTTAGTTTCCAACTAAGCTGACATGGCTTCGCATCGGCTATTTGTGTTCTTAAAAAAATCTCCGCGAAAAAGAATCAACAGTGACAAATTGTACTTGTGATCAATTCACATATTTGTGAACAGTTCGATAAACTTTTCACGATTTTTAAAGCAATCCCCCCCCCCCTCAATTTCCACATGTTTTTTTTTTCTTTTTTTCAGTCTTTTTTGCATACATTAACATTAAAGCTTGGAGTCCAAATCGACTGGAAAATTCGTTTACTGTAAAAGCACTTATTTTTGCGAGCTATAATTTTCGTGATGATAAAGATCCGGGTGATTTTGCGAGCTGAAAGTTTCGTGAATTTTGTATGAACAGTACCAAAAGTGGAAAAATATTTCGCGAGGCTTTAATTTTCGCGATTAAGATGTGCTCGCGAAAATTAAAGCCTCTTGAAAACAAGTGCTTTTACAGTTAGTTTTCGAGTGTTTTATGTCTTACAGATACTTGGCAGTACCTACGTGTTCTTGGTGAATTCAAAAATATTTTATTTACTGTATCTGTTCCCCCCCCCCTTACAGTGGTCGCCGCTTATATGAATTAAGTTTGCTCTAAACCAGCGGTTCCCAACCTTTTTTCAAACGCGAACCTATTTCAAAATCCAAAAGTTAGCGAACCCCTGTGTAGTAAAGAATGGGTTTAAAAAAAATACACATACACAACAGAGTAAATTTTGGGAGATTTTTTTCACTCTGATGCTGCTCATCAGCTCATTACAAGAACGAAAACATGATAGCAAAATACAGAGGTACAAATGAGACTAAGAACTAAAGTAATAGCTATAAAATAAAGGTGGGAAAAAAAAATAATAAACCCAGGGATTGTGCTTTGTTGAGCTTCAGTAGTTTGAAAAAACTTTTAAATGGGATATTTGTGTAACAAAGAAGCCAAGCCCAAACTTTTACTCAAATATCTGAGTTATAGGCTTACATTAGGTTCTGCATTGAAGTTGCTTCTGCATTTATCTCTGTACCCATTGAAAATCCTTCATCACGTAGAAACGCTGTCCGAAGTGGGATTTTTTTTTCTTCCAGTAAAAAATTATAAAGGTCACCAAATTTGTCTTTTGGAAAAGGTCTAAGGACTCTAGCTGGTTGATAAGGATATAATGTGAACATTAACCGTTTGAAAGCTGGAGAAATTTCTTGTCCTTGCGCTAAAATTGTGGAATAAAATGTAAATGCGTATAGTGAAAAAAAGGAAAGAAAGAGAAACGAGTATAATTAGCTCTAATTATTACATAAAAGCTCATTTTTAACAACAAAAATGTTTTTAAGCTAATTTATTACTATCGTACTTTGCGCATTTTTAGCACACCACAAGAGTAGTGAAATAGCTGTACGTCGTATCAAATGGTATGTTTTTTCAGACACTCGCATACGTATCATGTAATGTTTCCTTTAAGTTTAGTCGGATTTTCTAATGAAAAGCTATTGAGAAACCAAAGCATTCATAATTCTTTCATCTTGATACCTTGTATTCAAGAGCGGAATTTCTTTGTGATGGCTTCAATTCCACCATTTTCTCAATGAAAGCGGTAAAACTGCACCTCATAATGACAGACAGCAAATATGCTAGCATTTTCTTTACAGAGAGTATCGAACGTGCGAGAGAACTAAATAAATGGTGAACTAAAAAAAACGCTTGAATTTAAGATTTCATCCCAAACAAGAATGTTAAAACTCTGCCACTACAATATTATTTTTGCGATCCCCCTTTATTTCCCTCACGAACCCCCAGGAGTTCGCGAACCACAGGTTGGGAACCGATGCTCTAAACAGTTTTGATTCCATAAAGCGACTGATACAATAAAGCGGCTAATTCAATAAAGCTCGATTTTGTTCTGTTTTTGACTATTTGGCTCATTAAAGTGGTTGATTCAATTAAACACTGATTCAATTAACCGGCGTCCATTGTAGTAGCTATTTATATTGTTTCGTTTATTTGAATTCAATTTACGAATCTTGGAGAATTTCTTATTCTTGAATGGGATTGTTTCCTTCAGTCAAAAGTAGTACTTTTTGTAACTGAAATGGATAGAATAAGCAAAAAAAAAAAAAATAAATAAATAAATAAATTAAAAAAATCATGGACTCGGAAAATACTTTCATTTTCCCAACAGTTATTTTTTAATCAATTTTTTAAAATGTCCAATTCTTCAAACAAGGCGTGGTCTTTTATGACATCACAAATGATGCACTATGGCGCATTTTTCTACCGCATTTCCACGTTATGTTAATCAAGAAGAGAATTACAATTGCGCTCCACGCTTGCTGTCAACCATATCGTTGCCAATACACGTGAGTAAAGATGCGAATTAAATATTTTGGACAGTGAATGGCAACTCTGAATGGCACTTCATCATTTGTGATGTCATCCGCAGAAGCATTAAACATTGAAAGAGCACCGATTTAAGTAATTTTTTAAAAATATTAAAATTAAAGAAATTATTTGAAAAATGGTCAGATTCTATGTTTTTAAGCATGCTCTTTCAGAAAAAAAAAATACTTTTAAAATTTTCGAAACGACCCCATTATTTTGTAACAATAGAAAAGTCATTTTTCACCACGTCAGCACGAATCAAGTATTCGTTTCGAAACAATCCTTCACTCTCAAATCTTATTACAATGTAATTAGAATTCTGTTTTTATTCAAATATGTCCATTAAAAAAATGTGAACCGAATTTTTTTCTCGCAACAGCAAATAATGTTTTGTATAGACAGCAAGAACTTAAAATTACTTTCTGTGCGATATCTTATCCTCATCATAATAAAGCTCGCTTTGACAATAATGAACCCGCTTAGAACGAACGCGAGGGAAACGCAAAATTTGCTTCTTATTAACGGAGGAATTTTTCCAAGAAAGGATAGCTGGCAGTCAATATAAATTTTACGAATGAATAAAATATTGCTCGCTCTGAGCAGGGTTTTGCTCGTCTAAAGAGAGTTATGCTCCCGTAAGCATTGTACCACTTAAATCCTTCTGATTTCTTCGCAAAATCCGGGTTCTCGTTAAATCAGGGCTCGTTTTTAGCGAGTTCGACTGTATCTGTCTTGTTAATACAGAGTTATTTCAGCTGATGGTGAATTTGGGGGTTGAATTGCTGTGTGCAACTTTAGTTACCCTGCATGCTCTCTTATCATCAACTTGAAAATAAATATTCATTGGATCGCAGATTTTGGGATTAAATTTGTAAAGTATAGACTGCTGCGCTTTCATGTGCAGAAGTTGGTAATATTTTCATAGGAGGTGTAATTATTTTATTTTGTTATTGAATACACATTTTGTAAATAAGTTTGTTTACTGATTTCCCTTTGCATTGGCCTAGTGTTTCTCAAACTATTGTCGTTGTGATCAGTAGATAGCGAGTCACGGTGCAACATGACCAAAAAAATTTATGATGGCTATATTATTGAGGAAAAAAATTGCATCTCTGGAACATTATCGTCTGCGTTTTTCGAATGTAAAATCGTGTTTTTTTTTTTTTTTTGACTTGTTTCTTGTCTTCTTTCTTTTTTTTGGGGGGGGGGCTTGTTTCTTTTCTCTCTCTCTTTTTTCTTTTGACATTTTCTTCCGGATCGGATTTTTTTTTTGGTACTTTTTTTTTATTTTTGTACATGTTCGAAAAAAGCTTAGACACAGTAATATAAAGGAAATAAGCATTGTCCTTTAAATAACAACAAAATTTAAAATTTTTTACTAAACATCTTTAAATGAATTCATTTCGAATATGTTTTTCATTTTCACTTTTTCTGTGAATTTTAGGAGCAATATTTAATTTCCAACAATTATATGTATCAGTTATGAAACATTATTCGTTAAATCATATCTAACCTAAAAATTTCTTTTTCCTCAGATTTCTTTATATACCTTGAATTAATGCAGGATGTGTTTTACATTTTATATATTTTTAAATGAGTAGCTTTCGGTCTATTGATAACAATTTTTATTAGATATTACAACACATTCCTTTCTCAGCTAATTTATTTTCTGACGGTTACTTTCATGTATTCATGTATTAAAACGTTTAAAATATTACGATTTATTAGCAATGGTGTTCCCACAGGGTATATACTCCATATACGCCATATTCTCCCAAACATTTTTTAGATATATAGCGTATACCCTAAAGCTCGAAAAACTTTCATATTATAACATATTATGTATATGATCGCATACACATCCTGTGCATAGTTTATTGCTGGGAGTATACCCTCAGAAAATTCGATGGGAACATCACTGTTTATTAGTGCTTTTTTTTTCGTATGATATTTAATAATTAATAAAAAAAATTTGAAGATGGGAAATTTATACAAAATTACACCTTTTAGAAACATTATTAGAACATAGAAATTCTAAAAGAAGAAGAAAAAAACAGCGTTTCCAGAAAGAGAAACAACCTTCAAAATCTGGCTGCAATCTTTACTGCGAAACTTGACTGTGTCAGAAACATACTCATGTTTTAATTTTTTTATTATAAATTACAGCGAGTGGGATAGAAAATTTGCACTTGGCAATACTTGCCTACACTACATCAACTTAACACTGCAAAAAATTATTGAATCATCAATATATATATAAGGTAATGCACTAGTAGTGGCCACAGTTAAGAATATTTTGTGCCTTTTTTAAACTGTGGGTCTACAATACTAATTCCATTTTTAAAACTCAATGAGCGTATTATAGTCCAACTATTCCTTAATCGTCCCATTTTCCAAAAATGCCAGAATTTCCAATTTTTCAATTTTTATCCATTTTTTCCCAAACTTCAAATTTGATCCATTAGTGGCCACTCCAAAATCTGAGATTTTCAGTAGTGGCCATCTGACATCCTTTCCTTAGAAATTACATTACTTACATTAAATTCAAATAACTGATGAAAAAATTGATTCAATATGATAGTTACATTGAGTACCAATGTACAGTGAAATATCATTACAACGAGTACCAATACAACGAAATATTCGGTTCAACTAAAGAATTTTTCAGTCCCGACTTCATTTCATTGCGCTACAGGAATTCCATTACAACGAAATTCCCGATACAACGAACAGACTTTGAGGTTCCTTGAAGCCCGTTATAACGGGATTTCACTATATTAATCACATTTTTATAGTACACTTCTTCTTCAAAGTACATAAGTACTTAGGACAAAATAAAAAGTTTTTAGTAGCAAATTTGCATTTGTAATTTTTGTGCGCTAATGTAAAAAATAAAGTAGAAGAAAATGTATGTACCTATATAAGTATTATACATATAAACATTGGTAAGTATGAACTGAATAATTACTTTCTTTTCAAAATCATTCATAATAAATAATAAGGTAAGCACACCAATCAATGTAATTCTAGGACAATTTGTTTCCTACAACTTACCAAGGCACATCAAAGGATATAGGAAATTGGTTGCATAAGTTTTCAATACTACTTAAGGCAGGGTATCCGCGCACCTGGAAAGTCATAGATAGCAATAGGTTTTGGCTATGATCGAAAATAGTCATGGAAAATCATGATTTTCGGCCAAAATTACTCAAAAATCATGGATATTGACAATTGGTCATGGCTTTTGAGTTCAAGAACACGCACATTTATCGAATTCTACGAATTGGATTAAAAATACGCATCTTGGCCATTTTGTACGCTTTTTCGCGTCAATTCCAAGTTTTCACACATTTCGAAATCCGATTGCATCCGTTTCTTTAATACATATTCGATTTTCTTTTCTATGCGATTTTACCATTTGGACATTTATAATTATGTATTTAGCATTATTTTTAACCCTCCTTATATGTCTCATTGTGTAGTTGATGACTTTTAGACTTCTAGTTTTTGCCAATTGCATTCAATGCGAAAATTTTAAGACATCCGTTTTGAATCAAGAGACTCATAAAAATAATCATTAATTCTCAGTTGTGTCTTGAGTTAATGAAAATTTTAGAAACTAGAATTTATAGATTTTAGAAGAATTAATTACGGACGTTTTGAACATCGATAAAATACAGAAATCAGGGAATTTTCAAAAGTAAATTGTTTTAAAAAGTTCGTAAATGTTACATATTTCACAAATTCGGAAATTTTACAATATTTGTAACCTATCATAATACTTTGGCGGTAAATATCTGGTATTGTCTGGTAAATTAATTTAAGTACTTTAATTTAATATTTTACTTTTTTCTGATTATTTATGTTATTTATTGTAAACATAATTTGACTAACCACTAAATTGCTAGTCACAGATATTTTAGAAAACTAGTAGTAGTACAATGCTCGCATTTTGTTATTCGGTAATACGGTATTTGGTTCGTCCCCCTTCCCAAAAATTTGAATTTCGGTTGCCCCTGACTATTCATAATAGCAGTCATAAATAAATATGAATCAATAGATTATTAATTGCGAAACAAATACTTACTGACATGATTTAAAGACTTCCAAGAGAAAAATGGTTCCTTAAACAAGTTTTAGAACTGAAAATTTTATATGTCATGGCTTTTCTAATTTTACGGTGTGTGACTTACTTCTAATAAGAAAATCTGTATTTTCAAGAAATGATTTCATCAATCTAAGAAATTAAAAATTATCTGCTTTGATTAGAAAAGGGATTGCCTAGATCAAATATTCGGCCCTTCCCCCTCCATTTTTCTACCAGCTCAGCAGGCAAGTTGCAATCGGTTCTGGTTGAATTTTTCTCTTCTGTATATTCTAGCGCGCCAAACTCCTGCTTTTTTTTTTTTTTTTTTTTTTTACCAACAAGCTATTTAATATTTTTCCCTCTGTGATATGCGCCCTTAGGCTAGGGCCTAGGGGATGGCGTGATGAGTAATTCTGGCCCGTCCATACAAGAGGTAAACGCACCTAGAAGTCGCCACAGTGAAGCATATTTTGTGGCTTTTTTAAACTGTGGGACTACAATATTAATTAGTATATTTGAAACTCAATGAGCATATTATTACCCTTCTCTTCCTCAATCGTCCCATTTTTTTTTAAAATGCCAGAATGTCAATTATTTAATTTTTTCCCAAACCTGAAATTTGATCCATCAGTGGCCATTGTACATGAGTCAGTAGTGGCCATATTTGCGCTTAGAAGTGGCCATCGGTATTACGTTAGAGCACACAATAAATAATTTTACATTACAAATGAGGCAGATTATTATGTTAAAGTATTACAACCTATTAAAAGGAAAATTGAGTTGATTTATGAAAAACTTTCCTGATTTAGTAGTGGCCACTCAGTGGCCACTTTTGAATTTCCTAACATTTTTGGTACCAGTAGTGGCAGGCGCGGATCCAAAGGGGGGACAATGGGGGCAATTGCCCCTCCCTGGGAAAATTAAGGGCGCCAGTAGGAAGGGGGCGCCGAAGGCGTCCCCGGACGAATATTTAAATACCAAAAAGAAAGAACGAAAGATAGTTGGAAATTTTATTTGTCTCATTCACCAGTTCTCAACCTGTGTAAAGTGGGGCGCTTCCCTGCCTCTCTGGGGGGCGGGGGGCAATATCCGCCAGTTATGAGCTTTCTTTCTGAATTTGGTAGGAAAATTTTGGAATTGGGTACAAAAGAAAGACATTTGGAAAATTTATTTGGTTTATTCACCAGTACTCAATGTGTGGGGAATAGGGCACGTCCCCTGGGGCACAATATCTGCAACTAATGAATTTTCCTTCTAAATATAGGGGGGAGGGGAGTTTTGGAATTAGGACAAAAGAAAGAAATATAATTAGAAAATGTATTTGTCTCATTTACCGATTCTAAACCAATATCAAGAAGGGGCGCTTCCACGCTCATCTTAGGAGCGCAATATTCACAACTTAAAAAGTTTCCCTCCAAATTTAGGGGGAAAGTTTTGAAATTGGGTTTAGAAGAAAGACATTCAGAAAAGTTATTTGGTTTATTCACCAGTTCTCAATCTGTGGAGAGCGGGGCGCGTTCCCCTAGGGGGCGCAATATCCGTAACTAATGAGTTTTCCTTTGAAATTTATTGAGGAAGTTTTGGAATCAAGTACAAAAGAAAGAAAGATACTTGGAAAATTTATGTGTCTTATTCATCGGTTCTCAACCTGCGGGAAGCGAGTCGCTTCCGCGCCCCTCTAGGGGGCGCACTATTCGCAACTTATAAATTTTGGCTTTACATTTAGGGGGAAAGTTTTGGAATTTGGTACAAAAGAAAGAAAGACATTTGGAAAATTTATTTGGTTCTTTCACCGGTTCTCAGCGCCCCCTGGGTGGCACAATATGTGCAACTTATGAGTTTCCCTATACATATAAATTTCGGCTCTACATTTAGGGGGAAAGTTTCGGAATCGGGTAATACGAAAGAGAGACATTTGGAAAATTTATTTGGTTCATTTACCGATTCTCAATCTGTGGAGCGCCCGCGCCTCCTTGGGGCGCAATATCTGCATTTTATGAGTGTCCCTCTAAATTTAGGGAAGTTTTGGAACTGGGTGCAAACGAAAGACATTTTAATTTTTTTTAACTTCATTAACCGTTCCTCAAGAAGTGCGGAGAGGGGCGCGTCTGCTTAGGGGCGCAATATCATGAGAAATACCCGTTCTCAACAGCGGATACAGAAATTTTTCAAGTGAGGAGCGATTGATTTTAATCATTAAGCCTTTACTACGTATCCTGGTTACACATGTTAATAACACAGGTTTCGGTCTTCAATTCTGAAACATTTCCGCTTGAGAACTCTGACCCCCCACCCCCTTTTCCCGATTATTATCGAAGGTCATCTAAAATTGCGTTTTTTAACATTCAGCAAAAAAAAAAAAAAAAAAACTGCGAGTTAGCCTTTATCCTCCGAACACCATCCAAGAGCGTCAAAAATTCCATTATTGACTTCAATTTCTAAAAATTTCCAGGGGAGAGTTCAGAATTTCATTTCTATCGTTAAAACTGGCTTGCGATCGTGTTTTTCATTTATGACTTTAGTTTTCAAAAATGTCCGAGGGAAGGGGCGAACCTCTCCCCTCTCTGCCATCACCGAAGATCGTCAAAAATTGCGTTTTTGAAACTTCAATTTCAAAAAATGTTCCGAAGTAAGTTCCAAATCCAAACCCTTCCACTAACGCCTAACGTCATCAAAGAGAAACTACAATTATGTCTTTAGAATTTTATTTTCGACAAAATTTCCAAGAGAGAGCCTCAGCCTCCTAACCTCTCTTTGCGAAGCATCATCGAAGATCATCTGAAATTGCGTTCATAAAACTTTTTCAAAAAAATATACATAAACCTCATTCTTTCCTTCAACATTACAAAAGATAGTTTACAATTGCGTTTTTATGACTTAAGTTTTGAAAAATATCTAGAAGTAGGGGGTTTGGAGGTGAAAACACCCCTCAGAGCCATTGGTTTTTAACATAAATGCCAATTCTAGTACAGTAGTTTATGCACATGAAAGAGCTGCTTTGAGCAAAAAACCACCTTTGAAAGGTATTTTTGATCAAAAAATCCACTTCATCAAAAAACCTCCTCCCGAGGGTATTTTTGATTAAAAAAAGTCCCTCCAGGAAATATTTTTCATCGAAAAACCTCCTCCAGAAGGTATTTCTGGCTGCGCTAGTGCAATCTTTACATTTTTCTTATGTGGTGCAACCAGAGGAGGGGTCCACATGACCCGTACCTACCCCAGAATGCCGAGTTGATTTTTTTTTCTTAAGAAGTATTCTTTCTTACTGAAAGAAAGAAAGGAACATGTCTTAGGGAAAGAAAAGTTATTTTATCAAGGAAAAGAAGTGTTAGGAAAAAACCCTAATTATTTTAAAAAGAAATCTTTAAATTAAAAACTTTTAACAGTTGCAGATTCTTGGTCAGCTAATTTGTTCCATCTCCCTTCTGAAAATAAGAATGCTGTGCGTGAAGCTCCCCCCCCCCCCCATCGAAAATTATTACAGATAGTCTCAAATTTTGTTTCCTGGTCTTTTATTTTGTAGAGATTATTCAGGAAGAAGAGCCCCCGAACACCCCGCCATCTAACAACACCGAAGATCGTCCAAGTAGCGATTTTAAATCTTCAGTTTCGAAAAATTACCAGAAACTTAACCTTATCAAATGTAGCCTACAATCGCATTTTTAAGAGTTTAATTTTGAAAAATTCCTGGGGAGCGACCCTTGAAATCCGTCCCTCTAATATCAATAAAGAATAACAAAAATTGTGTTTTAAAAGCTACAATTTTGCTAGTTTTAAGGGGATGAACCTCTGAATTTTTCTCTCTAACACCATTGAAGAAAGTTTAAAAACCTTTGTTTTAAGGACATCAATTTCGAAAAACATTCAGATAAGAGTCCCCCGGAACTCCCCTCTCCTTAATATCTTCAGATTGTCAAAAATTTCGTTTTTGGATTTTGAAACATTGACTGGAAGTGATAAATCGACTTAAAAAATCGGTATTCTAGTAGTTCAATAATTCTTGGCATTCTAGGACTTTTTCACCGTTTGATAATAGCCTTATTTGCATCGGTAACATTTCTTAAACCACAGTTCTTTCTTTAACATTCACAAGTGCAGTCTATAATCACGTTTTTAAGCCATAAATTTCAAAAAAATTCTGGGGAGGACCCCGAACATTTGCTTCCTTTAACATTACCAAAGAAAAGATCATCTTCTAGTTTTGACTTCCCAACGGTCCTGTTGGTTTTGGTATGTGTGTTATGTATTACATATATACTATCTGTCTTGGGGGAATTTTTTAAGTGCTCCCCCCCCCTCCCATTTAAACGGAAAAAAAAACTATTTTCAAGTTGTGCACTTGCTCTTCTTGGAACTTCAGATGTAATGCAATCGCGTTTTTAAGACTACAATTTTGAATTACTTTTGATCCCCATCCACCTTCCGCTAACTTCCTCGAAGATCGACTGAAATTGCGTTTATGGCAGGTGGACAATCCCTCAAATTATCACCCCCATCGCCTCTCCCTTGCATCCGTGCTTGCATTTTTGCGTTTTGTTATTAAGGCTATACTAAACCAACTGTTTCCACTGAAAACGTTATGCGTATCAATTACTTTTATTGCAATAACAAATCACAATACCTTGTTCTAAGTTTTTTTTCTGCTGGGGAGAGTGAGGAAGGGGGGGGGGGCACCACAAATTAACATCCTAGGTGTCACCCGTTCTGGGAACTCCACTATAAAATCCCATTATGTCCTACATTAGTTTATTTAAATTATTTTTCGCTTCCAGTAGCAATGAATTTTTACGAAATATTTTTTTCCTTAGCGGGAGAATAATTGAACGTTCAAAAGTAAAGACGATGTGGGTAACAAACAAAAATGTGATTTTCCCTCTTTATGAATTTATTTGGTGAGGGGGGGGGGGGTGCCAGGTGTGTAGGGGCGCCGAAATTGGAAAAAAAGTGCCCCCTCCAGAGCCGAATCCTGGATCCGCGCCTGAGTAGTGGCCACATAAACTGTCAGCCAAAAAAACAACTATTTGGAGTTAAAAACGTTCTAAACATGATCTTTCACATTTCATAACATGGTTACAGCTCAAAAATTATTACTTTTGAGCACTGTTCTATTCATAATACAAAACAATGTTTTTATACCTCGTTACGGAGAAGCGTTAGAAGACAGCTAAAAAAACATGGACAGTCCAGACGACCATATTAAATAATTTATATTAATATAAGCCTTAAAGTGGCCACTACTGGTGCGTTTACCTTATATATATATATATATATATATATATATATATATATATATATATATATATATATATATATATATATATATATATATATATATATATATATATATATATATATATATATATATATATATAATTTTTTTTTTGTGTTGCATACAAAGCGATGTCGTTTCTTTCTCTTTTAGACTCAATTTTCGGGACAAAAGTTCAATCTTTACCTATTCAAATTGCGCTCTCATTCGAAAGACAGACCTTGAAACTGAGCCCTAATAACCATTAAAACCACAACACATTCATTAAAGGCCTCAACCATTAAAATTTAAAGAATTAAAAACGTAAGAAAATTTATATTCTTAGTCCGGAGCCACAAAAGCCATTACAAAGTCCAAAATGAACTCTATTAATTTAACCTCAAAGTTCATTGCAACCTTTGTTTTTGTGATTCACAACTTCCCGTTCAGTTTCAAGTTCATTCATCATCAAACTGACACAGGGTATTCTGAAAACGTAAAAGAAAAATAACTACTGTTTATCTCAGAATGACCGATAGAGGAAAAGTTCAGCCATTAAAACTAAGGAAGATTGCATTATTTCTAATTGTTAAAATGAGAAAAAAGTGAGAGAGAGAAGATAGAACAGCAGTAGCAACAATACTTCAAAATCATTAATTTAAGGCATTTTGAAAACTCAAGAAACATTTCATTTTAATGCAAAAAAAGTGGGATTTACTTTAATTTAAAATTAAAAGGTTATTCACCTGAGTACGAGTAACAAGTTAGTCAACTTCTTTAGAGACAATAAATATACGATACAGTAGATTGGATGGTTGGTATGTTGGATTTAGTTTGCTTTTATTCAAATACTAGTGGTACCCCGCACGGCTTTGCCCGTAATAGAAAAAATAAAAGGTCCTGTATATTTACAAATAATATATGGTGAATTTTCTCGCCAATCGGCTTGTACCCATGTTACGGTTCCACGTTATGATAATTTCGTAATTTACTCGTCCATCTTATGATATTTTTGTTCTTAAAATTGAAATAGAAAATGAACCACATCGAATGTTCGAAAAATCGCTTTGAGCTGCACACCCGCATGCTACAAACTAACTTTGTGTAACTTCAGTACAGAATGTAATACTATCGATATTTTAAGACTATCACTTAATAACTTTTGATTATTTATTTCCTTATTGCTTTATTCAATTAATTAAATTGTTATACTATTGTTATTTTATTTTTATTATATTATTTATTTGTTTATTTTTTAAATTCATTAACTTTTTTTTTCCCAGATGACTATGAATATAAAATACTATGATCGCCAAATATGAATACAAAAGATCGAACTTGGGAGTTGCCAGTTTGGGACAAACATTCTAAAATTCCTCGCAGTTGTGTGTTTTGATTTTGACAAAATGAACCTTCTTTTTTGTTATTCCTAAATATATTGTATTTCATCTGGACATGTTCACCAGTTGCGAAAGAAAACCTGACTTAGCTAGAAGTTAGTCACCTTTTCTTTCAAAAAGAAAAAAAACGCAAAAAAAAAAAAAAAAAAATACAACTAGCGAATTTTGGGACGATATTTAAAAATTCAGAAAGATCGTCGAATATAAATAATGTAAACTAACTAAATAATAATAATTATTGTTTTTACTATGATTAATAAAAACTTAGCAAGAGTAAATTGTTTTCTTTTTCTAAAAAATGAAACGTCAAAAATGTACGTTGTACTCATAACACTAAAGTAAACGCAAAAACATTTATACGAGCGAAAGAGATGAACTATAATTTTAGGATGCGACAATACAATATAATGTATTCCAGTTAAAAGAAGGAAGCCTTTCTGCTTGGGAATAAGTTGTTTTATCCCACACTACTAAGTCGTGGACGTTGCGGCGTCAAAAATTGCAGCTCGACGCGATCCTTCGGTAAATAAAGCAGCATCCGTAATGTGTCGGTTTTTGTGTGCTGCCATATTAATCACTCGGCGGTTTCTCTTTGTATATGGCTTCTACTGTTTCAAGTATAGGAATAATACCATTTAGCGCCGAGTTCTAACATTAAGACTTTGGGAAACATTACGGGACACAAGAACCCTATGTTTAAGTTTACTTTATAAATTATCGAATACAAATAATTTAAAAGTTATATTTTTTTTTTCACTTACTAGAGGATCTGCACCTGCTCCCTAACACTCACCAGCCCCTGACTAGTTCCGATGAAAAAAAAAATTGAACTTTAACGTCTTGAATTCAAATTATGTTTTTCGCAATCACGAGTGTGTGTGTGTAGGCGTGTGTGTTTGTGTGTGTGTGTGTGGGGGGGGGTATGTTTATGTGTGGGTAGTTGTGTGGCTGACTTTGGTCCAGTCGGCAAAATAATATTTTGGCCCACTTCTGTAAATTAGTCGAGCAAAGACATTAAACTACTACTAGTTCCTATTTTTCTTTAAGTTCCTAAATCAAGATTTAAAGTTCTAAAATAGAAAATTGCGAAACGTAAAATATAGCTAACACTGACACATTTTTTATGTGCCTTGAAAGGATACTTATGGTTATAAGCCTGAAAAGGCACATTTTTAGGCTTCTATACTGACAACATAGGAAGGACACGAAGAACGAGATGAGGAACCAGGTAAATCCCCTCCCACCCCCCTCGGAAATTTTTTGAAATTGGTTGATTTATATAGGCCTAAGAAAATAATCGGGACATGAGGTTCTAGTTCTTTTCCAAGCGATATTTTCAAAGTTAATGTAAAAAAAGGCAATTTTACAATTTTTAGTAGCGTTAAATTAGAAGGAAAACAAGGGCAACAATAAGACATTCCCCCACAATTTTGTTTTCTTAACTTTTTTTTTTTTTTTTTCAAAATTGAAATCCATTTTAGTCTAGCTTTGTTTACAATAGAATGTCGGGGGCTCCTCCCAGAAATTCTCCGAAACGGGAAGTTTTAGAAATGCAATTTTAGTCTACCCTTATAAAAATTAATGGAACAGCATAGGGAGCTCTCTACAAAAACGTTTAGGGTTTGAACTATTAAAAAACGCAAACCTAACTTTGGTCACGTTTGAGAGAATAGGAGGGTCAGTGATTTCATTTGGAAGTATTTAAAAACTGAAGTATACTTGACCTAATTTTAAACTACATTTCGTTACTATAGGGAATCTGACGACTCTTCTTCGAATTTTTCCGACATTGAAATTTAAAAAATATAATCTTATAATATGTTTGTTAACATTGAAAGAAAAAGAGAAAGGTTTCCCCCAAGATGTTTTAGAAGAGCACCGTGCTCTTCCGCTTTTAAGCTAACATTCGACCCGTCTTTAAACGTCAGTCTTTCGTTTCAATCATTTATCCACAAGAATCTGATTAAAATATATCTGAATGTTTTTTGCATTCCTTTTAAAACTAAACATCAAAAAGTTGTTTAATATTTTAAAAATAATTACCATCGAAAACACTTAAACTTTGTATGTACCTAGTATACCAAAAAGTAAAAGAAGCACCTTTTTTATTCAACAAAACTTCTGTATCCTTTTATCCCCTTTATCTGAAAGCGCACTGCCCCTTTTTTGGTCTGGAGGAAACACTAGTTCTCTCTAAGCATTTGTTTCTGAAACTGAAATTAATTTTCGGCTATAGTGCAAATAAAAGGGTTACGAAGCTCTCCCATGAAAAATTTTCCGTGAAATTCTAAGTTATCTTTAGTGACTTTAAGGGAATGCCTAAGGTTCGAAAACTTTATCTGGCAATTTTTCGATATTTAAAGGGGTCCGGGAAACAAAATGTGTCAAATTTTGCAATTTTTTTCTATCATTTAAAAAACTTTTCCGTCTTTTTCTGCTTAAAAGGGCGTTTGAATCTTGTTTCTATTTTAATTAGAATTATATAATTATTTTTATTGCATTCTTTTAACTAATATTATATTTAACTTTAAAACTTCAAGTTTCTCTCTATGATGCAATTTTTCAAGATTTATCGCATTCAAACTCTTATAAGTCAAGAGCTGATAAAGATAAAGTAATGAAATTTGGAGCATATCTTTTTCAAACAGTTTACTTTGATTTTTATACGGTGAATTTTTTCAAATTACTTCAAAAAATATGATTTTTTTTAAAAAGTATCTTTGAGTTTTTCGAAATTTTTCTTCAAATATTTTCTATTTTTATTGAATTAATATTTTTTAAATCGTCGAATAAAAATTAAAACTTAGATACTTGTGCATAGTTTTTTGAAAAAAATTTGAAAATTGACCAAGAATGTTTTGAGTTTTATTAATTTGAAGCAACCCCATTTTTTTTAGAAAACAATAACTAAATTTAAATATATTTTTTTAATATTTATGTTCTGATTTTGCGAATCAAACTGATGGTGAATCAGTGCAAAAAAATTCAAAACTCTAAATTGTTTAATACCATTTTTTATTCTTCAAAATGTGTCCCGGACCATTTTAAATCTGTAATACACAATTTCCTTCTTGGGCCTTGATGCAGAAACCAAGAACCAGATAAGTCCAGACTCACTCATTTTTGGTAAGACCAATAAATAACATTAGTATCCGATCGAAAGGCTAATATCTTTCCCACATTGTTTACTACAAAGCAGAGGTCTAATCTTACATTTGTGACCCGTTGTTGCACCAATCGGAACAACCAATTCTCCGCACGCAAAAATGAATTTTTAAAAAAGGAAAAGTTTGGGCATCAAAGTCCTCAATTGTAGACTTAATACTATCGTGACTTTAGGATTACAAAGGGACCTCATACCTGAAATACCATAGGGATCCAGGGTTACCAACTGCTCCGCATTTTGCGGTGTTGCTGCGCAAAAATAGCGAAACTCCGCGGCTCCGCAAAGAAGTTCTTTTGCTCCGCATTTCCCTGCCGAAATTTTCCAGCTTAAATTTTGCTATTTCATCATAACAAACATGAAAATATGTTAAATTAAAGATGCTTATAATCAAAGGTTGAAATCGTGTATAAAGCTGTTTTATTAATTTAGAAAATATTATTATTATACTAGTGCTTAAAATATTTATTAAAGCTCTAAAAAAATCAGATAAGTGGTTTTAGTTAATTTTATTGATTTTTATGCAAAATTCCGAACTGCTCCGTAAAATTTTAAATTACTCCTCAAAATCAGCATAGATGCTCCTCAAATTGTTTCTCCAGGGTTGGCAACCCTGGGACTCCGTTAAGTCAAAGTCTGGCCCTGATTACAGACTTGCTTTCCCGGTGCGATTCTAAGATGGTAATACTCGTATAGCGATAAATTACATTAGACTAATGAAAGCGATTGCCAACTGACAGCATTTAGTTGAATCTGCCGCAACCAGTGAATATCAGGCCAGGGGCGTGTACAGAAATTTTTGAGGCCCGTCACAAATGACTTTTACGGGCCCCCCCCCCATTTTGTTTACCACTACGTCCCTACTGTATATTTCACTCCTCATTTAAAAAATCTCGGGCCCCCTTCAGGCTCGGAACCATTCCCAACAGATGTTCCTTCTCCCCCCCCCCCCACCCCAAACCTTGTGCATGCCGCTGCTCATGTATCAACACCCCAAAGCATGGCCCACACATTTATAGCAGGGCCGGGGCCGCTTTGTCTAGTGGTGCAGGCCAATTGTTGTTAATAGACATACTAATATAAGATTTTTGAAAGCTCTTTTTTTCGTCCCGGGCCCTTTTTCGGGCCACGTTGGACCCTAATTCCTCTGGCTCCCTCCCGTTTCCTCAATGTGGGAACCATGGACCCCAGAGTTCTAAAAACTAGAGAGAAAGTTGACAAAGAGAGGAAAGCATTCGCACCTGTGGACTTCGGCTATTTACTTTGGCCCCTGCTAAGGATGGGAGAAAAATTAACCTGCTTCCAAACACTTTTTTCCCATAGAGTCAACAAATTTCATTTTTTCTTCTATTATTACGCTTTAAAAAATGTTTGATGTGAATAAAATGTACTAAGTTCAATAAAAAATTGCTTAAAGTGGCCCACTCGGCCGTTGACCCAGTCGGGGATCCCCGACTAGCAGACCTGGCCGGTCCGCCCCTGGTTGTGTGTATATGCTTGTGTGAGGGGTATGTGTATGTGTGAGCAGTTGTATGTAGGTGTGTGTGCGTGTATGTGTTTGTGTGTGTGTATGTGTAGGTGTAGGTGTCTATATGTATGCATGAGTGTATGTGTATGTAGGTGTATGTGTAAAGGTAGGCAAGTAAGTGACGCAACCTGGAGACGGTTTTCGCTAGAGGAGCAGCATTGTGAGGCGGCCGGCCGACGGTGGTGCTGAAGAGGGAGGCGGGGGGGGGGGAAATAAAATCATAGGAATTCAAAACTGCCAAGTGAGAACAATAAGCAATCGTGATTGCTCAAAAAAAAAAAAAAAAAAAGACAATATAGCTACCCCTTCCGTAGAAAATAGAACATAATTAAAAAGTTCATCATTTTAATTATTTTAACAATATGAAAATTCCGCCCCCATCCGAGGAAAAAGAGAACTTGATTAAAATATTCATAATCTCTTTATATTAAAAAAAAGTAAGGTCAAAGAAATTCTGAAAGGAAGTCTGCGGCAGGCTTGCGTCTAGTAGACCCCATAAGTGCATCACCTTGAAATTTTGTACAAAAATACTTCGAGCCCCAGTGTTTTGCACCTGGGGTTTTGTTTTGGAAATTTCGAATAAGTTTTCTTGTAATTATTTTTTTCAGCTCAAATTTCGTGTACATTGCGTATTAAAGGGGTGAAAATTGCTTGCATATATTGATATTATATATCGTTGGAAAGGGTGGAATTTTCCTCGTTCTACGTAATTTGTTTCAATGCTCTAACTTAATTACAGCGGGAGTTATTTGCATTTTTAGCTCGATTTTTTATAGGCTTAGTTGAAATTTAGGCACTACTTTCTTCAATAAATTTATCAGTAAAAAGTGAAGGAATTGTCCCACAGTTTTCCTTTTGACACCACTGGAAAGAGCGGTTCTTTTACTCCAGATCTAACTCGACCTATGATCGTTAAAACTAAGTTTCTATCTCCAAAGGATAAAAAGTTACAAGCCATTTTAATCAAGTTAGAAAAACTCATGTCCATTCAACTTATCAATATTTTATTTAGCGTTACCATATTGTTACGTCTTTTGGATTCGTTTGTTTCTTCTTTCTTATTCACAAATTTTAAGGGATTCGATTTTAACGGAAAACCTTAGGCTCAACTCAATTTAAGCCACGAGCTAAAGAGCAAAATATATTACTAGAGACTACGAATATGAAAGAGACTTCAAACGAACAAATCTGCAGTTTTGCAATGCTCAAGTGCCCCTTAGCCCTTACGGCTCAGCAAGTTGGTACAAGTTATTTTGAAGCCCGGGAAAGGGGTGCTTTTTGTTCCAAAGGGAACTCATAATGCGTTTTTAAACTGTTTCTTTTTAACTGACAATTTAAATCTTTGCGAATCAAATAAGATTGTGAAGCAATCTTCCGGTATTGGTGAGCGTCAGTGAGCAGAGGGCGGAGCCCCCTAGTAAATTAAAAATAAACAACAACAACAAAATAATAATGAAGGCTTTGAAGTACACCCCTCACCCGGGGTCCAAATAACTAGTATCAAATTTCACAGCTATGAAAGTGCTATTGGACAGCTCCTGAGCATTCGCAACTCCAGCGCTCGAATACGCTACCTTACGGTGATTTACAAAATTAAAGAAAAAGGTAAAACATTGCGTTCTACGTGTGTCTGTTGGTGAACATAGCCCGCATTCGATGCATCTTAGACTGTATTCAGCAACAGATTGTTTCGTCCCTTAATGGTATTCTCGAGCTTCTCAAAATAATGTTAGTTTTCATTATTTCCCTCTAAAAAGTGAATTGATTGTCGTAAATGCCGAAAGCGTAAACACAAAAAAACAAGAACAACAAATTTCGCATTTGCATGAAATTATGCTCGTCTGTTCGATGCATTTTTTTTTTTTTTTTTTGAAAGAGGATAACTTTACACCAGGTAATTTTTCTTTTTATTGTTTTGTGTGAATTTGTAAGAATATTTTTTAATCTTAAGCTCGAAAGAAGGATTTGATAACATTAGCAGAAGAATTAAGGCTTTCATCTCCGCCTAGTTTAAAGATAATTGATTTAACTAACCTTATTTTACTGCAGCATTTAGTTGGAATGGACAGTATGCAAAATATTTTCTCGAATATATTATCTTCATCTTCTTCTTCTTCTTCTATAGCTTTGAGATAGCTACTGCACTTTATCAAAGTGTCTTTATTTCTATTAATCCGAACAGTATATTATCGTAGAACGAAATGAAAAATGTTTAACGCTGAGAATTTTCATTGCCGAACTAGTGCGCCAACTTAACTTTTTTGCTTACATTATCAGCTGAAGAGTTTCACCAAAAACTTGATTAGGGTTATAATTTTAGTATTGTGCAAGCTAAGAACCCTTGGAGAGATTTCGAATGTCAGTTGTAAACCATTTTTATTTTTTATCATGTGTGGATTAAAATGGTAGAAAGATTACAGAATTCGAGAAGTTTAAAGAAATAATGGAAGATCAATTAAAAAGAAAACTACCACCATGTATCCGTGAGAATTTTATTGATGATGCATAACAGAATTAAATCATAATTCAGAAATTAGAAATATACGAAGCAGAAAAAATTGAAATTAAACTATTCAGTAGTTTGAGAAATAACTCAGCTACAAATGTAAAACAATTAGCGCTAGCCGATCAAGACAAAGAAGTATCATCTTCCTCTTTTGATAACACTGGTAAACAAAGTTTTTGTTACATGAAATATTTCTAGTGTTCTTATGGCCACAATGAAAATGTAGTTCCATCAAAAATTGATACATATCGATTTCAACATCGTGGAAATGGCTGTTTTAGAACAACAAACTACATATTTTGCATTAATTTCTAACGTTTAGTTATGTTTCTCATTTCTTTCTACGTGAGCCAGAATATCCACAAGACTTAAAAAATTAATTTCAAAAGAATAAAACATAAAAATCATATATTCAAAGAAAAATTACTAGACATATTATTATTTTATACGCTACGGCGTGCGTTTGTTTTACCTTTTTCATCTGCCATTAGACGGTAGCCGTAGTGCCCCCTATAGTTTGTTGGAGTTGCGAATAGGAAAACGACCATTTTGTAAGTTTGAAAAGTCGTTTTCAAGTTCGTGAACTCCAGTACTATTTTGCTCTGCATATCAGTGCTTGAGTTCAACCTAGGAGTTTCACTACGGATGCATTTGTTTTACTTCGATTGTAAAACTCTGATGTAGCATCGCATTCAATTATTGCATGTAAAAATTAGATTAGATCTTGACACTTTGGATATGAAGTTAAACTTAGTGATAAATACAGTTAGCAAGTCTACATCTTTATCAACAACTATCAGTACCCGAACAGCGATGCCAGTGCTAAAAATTTAATGGAAATCCGTTGGATAAAAAAAATTGACGCCCCCTCCCCCTCTAATGTGAAATTATCATTTTTCTTTGTATAAAATGTGTACACACCTTTTCAAAAAAAAAAAAAAAAAACTATTAAAGTTTCTTTGGAGTTTAAAACTTTTCGTCAAATCATTAAATTAGATTTACAGTTGCTTTAAAACTCTATTTAGCGAGTGAAGCGGTTGTTACTGCAATTTAAAATATTTCGCCAAATAATAAAAAAAAAGGCATCAAATAATATTTTTCAAATGTAAAAATAGTTTTGTAACTCTATTGTTTATCGTCAAACTCGCCCAGCAACCACGCTATCATAATCCATCCGTCTTACGAAAAAAAAAAGTGGAAAATTTTCACTTCTTTTTTCCATGGGGCAAAGTGAAAAATGAAATACGTTTCTGATGAGATATTTTCTATACAATTATAGAAAATATTTTTGATCAAATGAATCAGTAAACAAAAGGTTTAAGGAGTAAAGCTTTTCAGCTGTATACAATTTTTCTGATTTTTCGTCCTTTTTTCGTCTATTTTGACTGGGCTAATTATTGCTGTTTTGAATCTTGGAGAGCTGACAAATTTTCATAACTTGCTGTAATCTCTATCTATGCAAAAATCCCAACACCCACTGAACTTCATTCATTTTGCATCATAACAGAGCAATCAGTAGAAGAAAGATTTCAGTTTCTTACGCCCTCGTTTTTCGAATTA